>NC_134137.1:102421287-102724318 GCF_033958435.1 Carettochelys insculpta | reverse complement strand
TGGACAACCACGTAGGGGTGTGGCCAAGTTTCCCGTGGGCCCACAAAGTTTGTTTACCATCACCAGTCCTGGCTCACAGTGTTCTGTGCTATTATTTAGCTGTAATTTACCTCTAAATGGCTTCTAAGAGCCCAGTAAACAGTGCAAATGTTGTTAATGTGCTAGTCAATCTTGATCTCCCATAAAATCTGGCAAATTCTCTCATCCAGAACCAGTCAAATCCTGGAGTTCCAGATTGGAGAGTTTCAATCTGTACTTAAATTCCTTTAATGTTCTGGGCCTAATTCTATCACGTAGATGCACAGATACATTATCGTTCTAAGCTGTGCTCCCTGGCCTTCTCTTCAACATTTCATTCCTGGCTATCTTAGGCAGTGTACTGAGGTGCTTAATTTAAGTCCATATAGTCCATAGGTAGCCTAGTTGGCATAGAACTCCTAGGCTGCGTCTACACGTGCACGCTACTTCGAAGTAGCGGCAGTAACTTCGAAATAGCGCCCGTCACGTCTACACGTGTTGGGCGCTATTTCGAAGTTGAAATCGACGTTAGGCGGCGAGACGTCGAAGTCACTAACCCCATGAGCGGATGGGAATAGCGCCCTACTTCGACGTTCAACATCGAAGTAGGGACGTGTAGACGATCCGCGTCCCGCAACATCGAAATAGCGGGGTCCTCCATGGCGGCCATCAGCTGGGGGGTTGAGAGATACTCTCTCTCCAGCCCTTGCGGGGCTCTGTGGTCACCGTGGGCAGCAGCCCTTAGCCCAGGGCTTCTGGCTGCTGCTGCTGCAGCTGGGGGTCCGTGCTGCATATACAGGGTCTGCAACTAGTTGTTGGCTCTGTGTATCTTGCACTGTTTAATGAAAGTGTGTGTGGGAGGGGCCCTTTAAGGGAGCGGCTTGCTGTGGAGTCCGCCCCGTGACCCTGTCTGCAGCTGTGCCTGGATCCCTTATTTCGATGTGTGCTACTTTGCTGTGTAGACGTTCCCTCGCTGCGCCTATTTCGATGTTGGGCTGAGCAACGTCGAAGTTGAACATCGACGTTGCCGGCCCTGGAGGACGTGTAGACGTTATTCATCGAAATAGACTATTTCGATGTCGCAACATCGAAATAAGCTATTTCGATGTTGGGTGCACGTGTAGACGTAGCCCTAAACTCCTTCCTGGGTGAAAATTCCACTCAATGTCTGGTTGTCTAGGCATTAGGTATCGCTACAACCAGGTGACCAATGCCTAAATCACTTTAGAAATCTGGGCCTTAGCTTCTCTGTGCCTCAATTCCCATATGTGAAATGAGGATAGTATTTCTCCACGGCTTCTCGGGGGGTGGTCTGAGAGGAAATACATTATAGATTGAGCGGCACTCAGGTACTATAGTCATGGAGGGGAGGGTGTCAATAAGTACTTAAAATATAGATGGATGTATTCTAGAGGCGCCAGCCCTCCCAGTCTCACCAATAATTTGCCAGACTTGGGTCCAATCTGATGGAGGCTCTTGGAGCCAAAGTAGGAGATCAGCCACTGAAATATGATAGTGCAGCAGGGTTAAGGAAGGCTCCCTCCCTTCCCTTGCTCTGCTCTTTTCCCAGAAGTGGCAAGCATGCCCCTCTCTTTGGCTCCTATGTGCAGGGGAGGGCTGTCTGCATGCTATCCCAGCCCAAACGATGACTCCTCAGCTCCTCATTGGCTGGGTACTGTGGCCAACTGGAGCTGCAGGGACAGCAACTTCAGGCAGGGGCAGCAGGCAGAGAACTTCCTGCTTCCTGTCCCCACTTAGGGCTGTGGAGAAGGATGTGCCAATTCACTTCTAAGACCAGTTCATGGCCAGGGTTGGCAGGGAGCCTGCCTCACCCCTGCTGAATCGCTTACCCTGACTTGGAACTGTGCAAGATATGCACTCCCTGGAAGGATCCTGCATTGAACTCTTGCACCAGCCCTGACTCCCCTCCCAGAGCCTGTATCCCAAACCTATCTTGCACCCTGCACCCACCCTGAGCCCCCTCATGTATCCAAACTCCTTCCAGAGACCACAATCCATACCCCATCATGCAGGCAACCCACTGCCACAACCCTGAGCCCCTGCTGTGCCCAAAATCCCTCTCAGAGCCTGCATCCCTCCTTCACCATAACCACTTTCCCCAGAACAAAAAAGCAGTCATGTAGCACTTTAAAGACTAACAAAATAATTTATTAGCTGATGAGCTTTTGTGAGACAGACCCACTTCTTCAGATCATAGCCATGCCAGAACTGGGTCAATATATAAAGCACAGAGGTCCAAAAATTGTTTTCAAGCTTGACAAATCAGAAAAATTGTTATCAAGGTTGGCAAATCAGAAGAGCAGAGGACAGCAGGGGAGGGGGTGTGTGGGGTAGGGAAAACATCAAAGTATTTAAAAGAGTCCTTATAATGGGTCAGGTAATTGCTGTCTCTGTTCAAGCCATGTGCTAATGTGTCAAATGTTAGTTCCAAGCATTCCCTCTGTAGACAGTTGTTAAAGTCTCTTTTCAGTAGAACACAAACTTTCAGATCTTTAACAGAATGGCCCACTCCATTAAAGTGCTGGCTGACAGGTTTGTGTATTTGGAGTTTTTTGGTGTCTGTTCTATATCTGTTCATTCTTTGTCGAAGAGTGTTTGCAGTTTGTCCTATATACAAGGTGCATGGGCATTGTTGGCACATGATGGCATATATGATGTTAGTTGAGGAACAGGAGAATGTTCCTGTGATTCTGTAATTGACAAGGTTAACAATATTGTTAACCTCTTCCAACACACCTATGAACATCTGTCTGATTCGCTTGACGAACCCTACCAATACCAACAGAAGAAAAATTCTATGTGGACTCCCCCAGCAGCCACAGTGAAAGTCTGGATTTCTATATTCAATGCTTCTGCAACCGTGTACAGAGTGATGTTATATGCAAACAACACCAAATCACACACAATCTCAACTATGCTGAACACTATGATGCCCAGAGTCTCAAAAATAACCCAGACATTGTAATCAAACCAGCTGACAAAGAGGGTGCTGTTGTCATCATAAATAAATCAGACTATGAACAGAAGGCAGCCAGACAACAATCCAACACCATATTTTACAGGCCTCTCTCCTCTGATCCCACTTTGGAATTCCAAAAGAAACTACAACATCTACTTAAGGAACTACCTACTTCTACTCGGGACCTTATTCATTCAGACACACCATCTGAGCCCCAACCTCGATTATTCTATTTACTTCCCAAAATCCACAAACCTGGAAACCCTGGACGCCCTCCCTATCATTTTGTGTATTGGCACCTTTACCACCAGACTTACCAGTTATGTAAACTCCCTTCTCAAACCCAACGCAACCAACACTAAAAGCTATCTCTGAGATACCACTGATTCCTAAGGAAATTACAAAACATCAAAAGCTTCCTGACGACACCATCCTTGCCAGCATGGATGTAGAGGCTCTCTACACTAATATTCCACATGAAGATGGACTACAAGAATTCAGGAATATCATTCCTGATGTTATCACAGCTAATCTGGTGTCCAACCTCTGTAACTTTGTTCTCACTCAGAATTATTTCCGATTTGGAGACAATTTATACCTCCAGATTTGTGGCACTGCTATGGGCACCCACATAGCCCTACAATATGCTAATATATTTATGGCTGACTTGGAACAAGAATTCCTCCACTCTCGTCCCCTATTACCCCTCCTTTACTTATGATATATCAAAGACATCTTTATCACTTGGACCCATGTAAAGAGATTCTAGCAGAATTCCAGAGACTTTAACAATCTTCACCCCACCATCCAGCCATTCAGGTGTATGCACCCACGTCAAACAGTACGGAGGAAGAGATTGAGCTATTTCATAAAGACTTGACAAAGATGGTGGAGGAGATACCGAAGAAAGATGTGTTGATCATCGGAAGAGATTGGAATGCAAAGGTTGGAACAGATAATTAAGGTTGGGAGAGAGTCATGGGAAGGTTTGGATATGGAGAAAGAAACAAACGAGGTGAGAAACTGTTAGAGTTTGCTGCAGAGTATGAGATGGTGATTTGCAACATGAGATTCCAACAAAAGGACTGTAGGAAGTGGACATGGCAATCAAATGATGGGAAGTCCAAGAACATGATAGATATGATTTTTATAAGAAGAAGATGGATAACATCAGTACAACAGTGCCGAACTTTCCAAGGAGCAGATATAGACTCAGACCACAGTCTAGTGATCACAAACATCAAGATAAAACTCAAAAGAAAATGTAAGACACATTTTAAGAAAAGAAGAGATGTGACAAGGCTATGTGAGGAAGTAACAGGGAATGCATACAGAACAGCGCTTGAAGAGAAGATTAAGAATATCGCCACAGAAAAAGACCTAGATAAGAGAGTCGCAGGGATAGCCATCGCTAGAGAAGAGGCAATTAAGCAGACTGTTCCAGAAGAAGAAAAGATTAATAAGAAGTGGATTACCCACTTGAAGATCAGAAGAGCTGTTTCTGAGATGGCAGAACAGCAATATAGGATGACATGCAATGAGGTAACGAAAGCAGTCAGAAAGGATAAGGAGAAATGGATAGAGGAGCCATGTGAAAATATCAAAAGGTATTATGGTGAATGTAAGACCAGGGAGGTGTATAACACAATTAGGAATATTAATAAGAAATGGCAACTGAAGCAGATGGCAATCAAAGATGAGAACGAAGCAATGCTCTCATGAACAGGGAGAAGATTGTGCAGTGAAGGACGAGATATTACACTGATCTATACAAAGCACAGTTGGACCCGAGTGTCTCAGAGAAACTGAATGAAGAATTGAAAGAGATATCTCCCCCGAGCATCGAGAGTGAGATGGATATTTCAAAGGAGGAAGTAGAAAAAGCAGTGAAACAACTAAAGAACAACAAGAGCCCTGGAAATGATAAGATCACAGGAGAGATGATCGAATATGGCAGAGAAAGCATGATTCAGGAAATACACCAACTATGTAATACAGCATGGAAAGAAAGGAAGGCACCTAAGGAATGGACAAGATCTGTGCTAGTGACAATACCCAAGAAAGGAAGTATATCGGAGTGCAAGAACTACAGAACCATTGCCCTAACAAGTCATCTAGGTAAGGTACTGATGATGATACTGGCTGAGAGATTAAGATTACAGATAGAAGAACATATAGCAGATGAGCAAGCAGGGTTCAGAAAAGATAGAAGTACCATACAGCAGATATTGGCACTAAGACTGATAGTGGAGAAAGCTTGACAAAAGAACAAAAAGGTATACACTTGTTTCATTGATTTTCAAAAGGCATTTGACAGTATAGATCAGAAAGTGACTTGGGGGTGTGGGAGTCATACGGAGTGGATAGCAGACTAATACGGTTGTTGAAAGATGTCAATGATAATGCAGAGGCAGCAGTGAGAACATGCGGGGAGTTGGGAAATTGGTTTAAAACAAGTAGAGGTATGAGACAAGGAAATCCAATATTGCCAAGTATCGTCATTGCACATCTGGAGAGAGCAATGGACAAGATCAAGGAAGAGGTAGAAGGGATATCTGTGCACAGGAAAAAAATTAACAACTTGAGGTTTGCAGATGATATAGTTCTCATTGAGGAAGATGATGACAAGCTAGTGAAAATGGTGAGGGTGTTAAACGAAGGAGGGAAGCTGTGCAGACTGATTATGAACATCAATAAAACAAAAACAATGGTATTTGGAGATTAGGAAATAGGAAGGAAGATCAATGTGGATGGTATTGAACTAGAAAATGTAGAGAAGTTCACATATCTGGGGAGCAGCATCATGTATGATCTAGACTGTACGAAGGAAATAGCAACAAGAATAGCGAAAGCAAGAGTGAGTTTGAAGGCGATGGATAAGATCTGGAAAAGCAAAGCAATTAGCTTAAGAACGAAGCTGGGCGTCTTGAAAACGTGTATTCAGCAGCATGTTGTACGGATGTGAGATATGGGTGATAACAAAGGATTTGAAAAGAAGAATATTGGTGTTTGAAAGGAGTTATTATAGAAAGATTCTGAATAAGATGGATGCAGAAGGTCACCAATAAGGAGTTATAAAGGAAAATACAGCTGAAAGAGAACCTGCTGCAGAAGGTTATAAAATGGAAGCTACAACTATTTGGACATATTTGCAGAATGAACGACGAACAAAAAATCAAGACCCTAGTATTCGGCATAATGGATGTTTCGAATAGGAGAGGCAGACCCCACAGAGAATGGATAGATGATGTAGTAGATACGTGCGGAGCTAGTCTACAGAAACTAAGCCATTCTGCACTGGGTAGGGAAAGATGGAAGGAAATAGTGAGCGAGGCATCAGACACCAACGGGCGCTGAGCCCACGTTTATTGATGATGATGATGATGATGATGATGATGATGACCCCACCATCAACTTATGCCTTGACCACTCCACATGAGAGATACATTTCCTGGACTCCACAGTACAAATCACTGATGGCCTGATCAGTACCACTCTCTACTAGAAACCCACTGACCGCTACACTTACATTCACGCTTCTAGCTTCCATCCTGCGCACATGACATGATCCATCGTTTACGGTCAAGCCCTGAGATACAATCGCATCTGCTCTGATCCTACTGACAGAGGTCAAAAACTACAAGATCTCTACCAAACATCAATAAACCTGAATTACCCAGTGGAAGAAGTAAAATAACAAATTGACAGGGCCAGATGAATACCCAGAAACCAACCAATCCAAGATAGGCCCAAAAAAGCCAACAACAAAATACCACTTGTCATTACCTACAGACCCCACATTACAAGCCCTTCGGCCACACCCCACATCCTGCACCCCCTGCCACATTCCAATGCTTTGCCCCATCATACTGTGACAGTAAGAGAGAGTGAGCCATGGAGGGAGTGGGGATGGCCTGAGAAGGGACAGAGCTGGGGGCTTGGGAAACAGATAGGACGGGGGTAGGGAAAGGTATTTATGTTTGTGTGATTAGACAGTTGGCAACCACAATATATTCAGTTCTTATTTTATATTAGAGGGGTAGCCACGTTAGTCTGTACCTGCAAAAAAAAACAAAACTGCTAATACCGTAAAGACTAACAGATTTATTTGGGCATAAGCTTTCGAGAACAAAATCCCACTTAATCAGATGCATCTTTTACATTATGGCTGTAATTTACTGCTGCTATTTTTTGATGACTATGAGATTGAAAGGTAATTATATTCTAAATTTGAAGAATGATCTACTTAGCTCTTTTCCCCCTCAGCAGTATTATTGATGGTAGTTCTTTTGGATATAATCATGTAAATATTCATTAAACAATATATTCTGAAAGCATATATAAGTTCTCTAAGAAAGGAATAAATCACAAAAGAGGAAGTTGCCCCTAATATACGACATCAGCCAATTCATTAAGGAAGGAGTTGCCTTGCTAATGCTTCCTTAATTGTTGCTGTTACATCCAGTGTCACAAAAAAGCTCTTGAAGATGTCAGTTATAAAAGGCTAATTTGAGAACACAAGATGTGTTATTCTATAGCTTCCTTTCTTTACTCAGTACACTGTTAAAGCCCTAAGCTGCTATGCATCAAACAGAAACTAATCACTGGGTCTTAAGGCAGTACCAGCTTCTATTAATTTTCTGCATAAAACAACTTGTGACTGCTGCAGAGAAGGTTGAGGGCTGGTCAACACTACAAGCTTTGGTTGATGTATTCAGTATTAGGTCAATTTTGTAATGAGTGTTTACACTGTTGAGGCCCTCCCGTCTACACGAAGAGCTTAGAAAAGTAGTTCCTGTGTTTCACCTGAACAAGTGGAATAAAGCCAGAGTCAACGTGCATGCCTGAAGTAAAGGCAGTGTAAATACTGTGTATTGTAATTCAAAGTTACTGGCCTCTAGGTACTAGTCATCACCCAAAGTGCTCCAGTGTGATGCTCTGGTGAACAGCAAAGCTTGGGGAACTTTTGAATGGTCCTTCCCTGTTGGAGCAGTATGGAGAGTTCACCAGCACCACTGAGCATGCATGTAGAGCCCAAACTCACTCTAGCAGGGATCCTTCAGGAGAGATGCTGTATCTGATTGCTGAGGGGTGAGGGGGGAAGCTTCCAGGCAGGCAGAGCCCTGAACCAGCAAAATAAACACTGATACCTATGACCAAATTACACAAGAAATGGTGGATAAGGGCTACCTCAGGGACACACAGAAATGCCATGAGAAATAAAAGGAAGTTTGACAAGAGTACCACAGGACAAGGCTAGTGAACAGCCTCTCTGGTTCAGAGAAACTGATATGGGAGGGTGACAAAAGGCACCCAGAATCATCTACAATGTTTTCATGCCATGAAGCATTGGAACCCTACCCCAGAAATCCAATCTGGTATAGGGACTGTGGGATAGCTACCCACAGTGCTTCACTCCTTGGGTGGAAGTCACGATATGCTTTGTTGACTACAGCCACCTAGTGGGCACATGAACAATAACGTATGTTAAATCAGGCTATTTTGAATTTATTTGTAACACTGGATCATGGTTTCCCAAACTGGGGGTGTACCCCCTCTGGTGGGGGGGCGGGGGGATGAAGAAATTCTGGAGGACGGGTGGGGGTGTGAGGCAACCCAGACCCTGCCACCCCAGTCATTCCCTACACCGGAAGAAAAAGCTAGACCTTGCTTCCGGCTTTCAGCCCCAGCCACTTCAAGTGGGCAACCCGGCGCAGCTGCTATAAAAAGCAGGCAGCCGGTGAAGGCCCTGGTGAAGCTAGCTGCTTCCTGCATAGGTGAGTGGGTGTGGGTTTGGGGGAAGAGAAGGCTGGCGTTAGATGAGTGGCTGGTAGGGCCTGGCATTGGGGTGGGGAGGGGCTCAGGCAGGCAGCTTACAGGTGGCTGGGGTGGCTGCCCCATGGTAAAAAAGAGGTGGGGGGTACAAGGGTTTCCCAAAGATCAAAAGGGGAGCATGATGCCGAAAAGTTTGGGTAGCACTGCACTACATTTTATGAAGTTGAATGTCTGCACCTGCTTTATGCTTCCCCACTAAATTGCCAAAGTTTGACTGTTACAGCAGTACATTGTGGGCACCAGTCCCACAGTTCCTTCAGCCCCACTGCATTCTGGGCTTTTTGCCAGTGCATTACAGGAAGAAAAAAAAAGCCTTGCAAATGGTTGTCCATGTGGGTGTGTGATTTCATCTTCCCAGACTGCCTTGCCCTCATTTCCCCTTGCTGTTGAAAACAAACAGCCATTTTCCAGAAATCTATTTTCCCAATGGAAAGAGGCAGCTTTTTTTTAATGAAAATCATCTTTAGGAAAGAGGCAGCATAGTCTACACTGCGCAGTCACCACATGGTGTGGGGGGCATGGGACTAGCCTTGTGGTGGAGGGGAGGAGGCTAGCCTGCCAGGTTCATGGTGCCTTGTGGGGGACAGCCCCTGGAAGATATACTAGCCTTGTGATAGTGGGGAAGGACCTAGCCTGCCAGACAGGTGGCCCCCATAAAATGTGAAGCTGAGAAAACAAGTTTCTTGCAGGGAAGAAGCCTTCAATCTGCACAGGGCAGGACATGCCACTGTCTACAGGCATGGTCTACACTGCTCAGCTGCCATGTGGTGTGGTGGCAGGGGGCTAGCCTCCAGCCACATGGTGCCTTTGGGGAGCCAGCCCCATAAAATGTTTGTGGGTGGCTTTTGTAAATTCCAGAGGCTGAAGCTTTTAAGATAAGCTGCAAATGCTTTATGATTATGATTAGGTTGCAGAACATGTTGTCTGGAAGCATAGTCCTCACTGCCTGGCAGCCACATGGTATGTGTGTGGCGGGGAGGGAGAAATAGCCACATGGTGGGGGTAGGATGCTAGCCTGCCAGCCACATGGTGCCTTGGGGCAGGAGGACCCATAAAAGTGTGAAGCATAAAAAATAAATGTCTCAGCCTCTCCTGCTAAATCCTGTGCAGGGAAAAAGTCCTCTCAAGCACTGAAACCCCACACAGAACAGGACATGCCACTGTCCGCAGACACAGTACTCACAGCCCAGCAGTCGTGCTGGGGGATGGGTGGGGGGTGCTTCATTTACACTAACCAGTGCTGGGTGTCCCTGGTGTTTACTCAGCACAGATTCATCCACCCACAGAGAAATGAGATCCTAGATCTCCTGATGGCTCCATGCTAGGGCTCTTTTGCAGCCCTGAGAAATCATGGCTAGATGTGATCGCCACGCTGGCCAGAAAAAAAAAATTCATTCAAATTTCTGGGCTTCCTGTTTCCTATTTCCTGCCCACCTGGAGAGTAGTGGAGGTGAAAGAGGACAGAACAGACACATTTGGGGCATTGTGGGATACCTCTGGAGGTTGCTAAAATTGCTTTAAAGTAACACTGTTTCCACACTAGCATTAATTCAATGTGGTATATTTGAACTAGTGTTACACTGCATCAGAGGGGTTGGGCAAGAAAGTTGTCCTCAGTGCATTTCAAAATCAACCTAATGGTATTTGGAGTGAAAACAGTTACATTGTAAATCAAGTTAAGTGTCATATAATTAACTTTAAGCTCTAGTGTAGACATAGTCTCTGATGCTCAAAGTCAAATTAAATAAAATTAATCTAACTTTGTTTTGTAAATATACCCAGTGCTATAAAAAATTGAAACAGAATAAAAGTAGATCTGTCCTGGAGTTGTTAGGCAGTTGCATGATTCTTTCTTTCAGAAAACATCATTAGACATGGTATTAGGCATTTTGCTCAGTTCCATTTCTATTTGGATTCCCTGAAAAAAAGTGAAACTTTATTTAATTGCTGAGTGACTGTTGACTAAGCTTGCCTAGATGAAACACTTCTGTCAAACACCTTCCTAAGTACTTAGGACCACAGTGAATACAAATCCTCATAAATTCCTCATTCAGTTGTAGTTTACTCTGACTATAATTCTGTAGTGATTAAATATTTATTCAAACTGAGTACTATTTCAAAATAAAATATGCACTGTTGTTTTTCTTGCTGGGAAAGAAGCTAAATTACAACTATATTTCCCTCTGCTTCTACTGGAAATACTTGGTTTAACATTTAAAAATAATATATAACGTTAAGGGCTGTTTCAAGAAAAATGACCTCATGCAAATTAAAATAAACTTGTATTCTTTGAAAAAATAAATCATAACCCTAACTGACAACTTTTCAAGTCGCAGTTCTAGAGGTATATTTATTTTGTTCCAACAATAAAGCAGTGTTTTTATGTTTTGCTTTTTTAATCAAACACCTAAAAATGAACTTGTGACTTTTTCTTGGTGAAGCAGTGGCAACATTTTTGGTTATACTTCAGTGACTGCATGTGGTCAATGGAATTATAATATTATATGTATATATAACTTGAAAATGCATGTGTACTTAAAGAGGAAAATATGGGGTCTTTATCGCCATCTTCCCGACTTGATAACCAGTTGTCTGCATTTCACTTGTGAAATATTATATTTCACAGTGATGACTGAGTCAAAGGATGTTGCAGCGTATTCAAAATGTGTTTGCATGGAATAAAGTAGAATGCCCCTTTTAAATATTAATTAGCAAGCATTGTATATCAAAACACATCTGGTCTGTGGTGGAAAGTGAAAACAAATAGCACACCAGCTTTTATGATAGATTGAGAGGGTCACATAAATCAGCGTGTTCCTACGTCTGGCCTGGGAATGTCATCAATGTCTCTGTTTTCAGATCAGGATCTGCATTTTGGAACCTATGATGTTTTACTGTGCCAATAGAAATTACCTATAAACTGTTACAAACATTGAAGGGTGTAGCAAAATTCCTACTTCTAGAACACATTTTCCAACTCTTGTCTCCTTTTCTCCAGACATACATTTTGGAGCCACTACCACTAATACAGGTCTCTTAGGGCCCAATCCAGTTCCTTTTAAAGTCAATGAAAAGGCTCCCACTGATTTCAACAGGAGCTGGATCAGGTCCAGTGTGGCTACAATCTCTGAACCATGGATGCACACAGGGACCCAAATTGTCAACTGGCCTGTATTTCAAGCACAAATAATGTAACAAATTTGGACCCACAAAATGGATGCCTGATAAGAAAGGTGTGAAACTTTGGCCTAAGTACTGGAAACTGGATTGTACATTTAGCAGAATAAAGCTATTTCAAACAGGCATGCCAAAACATCATGGATGCAACATAAACCTATTTAAAAAGTATAACTTCTCTCACTCTGACATCTTCAAATAACCATGATACAATCATATCTATGTAGGCTAGTACATTTATAATATAAAAATCAAACACTGAAATAGTAAATAAGTCAGATGAAATGTTTTCTTGCAAAGCTAATGAATACACGGTGGGAGGTTGTGCACAGAAAATGTCCTGAAAATTAAAGCACTGATTATTGTAATTTGACTAGTGGAAATGCAGCTTGAAAGAGAGATGACCAAATGACTAGTGGTAAAGCTTAAATGAATGATTGTTTCTTTGCACAGTTCATCAACTGACTGACTCTGCAGAAAGCATTTCAGATCCTGAAAGCTCATGTGCAGTCAAATTAAAACAATATGCTCAACATAAGGAAATAATGAAATATCCTAAAATTTATTTCATAGTGCTTCCCTTTACCAAGGATGGCCAAGATTCACACTAAATTAACTTACTAAAGCAGATATATGTTCCCATTTAAATTTATTTTTTCTGCTCATAAACTGGATTAGAAGTCAGATTGCTCACTATCCATTCAATGGGTGACTGAATGGAGACTGGAAGAATTCACCCTACAGAGAGAAGTATGGAGTAAGGATTAACAGGCTTTCTCTGGCCACGTCTACATGGCCCTGGAGCATAGAGCTGCTGTCGGCAGCGCTATGCTAATAAGGTTTCTAGAAATTACAAATGATGTCCGATTTGCATACCTGCATGTCTAATTAGCATAACCACGCAAGATTTCACCTTTGGCAGAGGAGACGGCCAGCAGTAAAGAGGCCATGTGGACTTGCCTCTTCTGGCTAAGCCCCCTTCTGTTACTAGTCCCTTATCCCTGAAAAACTTCAGGGTCAAGGGACTGGAGACAGAGGGAGGTTTAGCCAGCAGAGGCACATCCGCACGACCTCTGTACTGCCGGCAGTCCCCTATACTGAGAGTGAAATCTCACGCAGCTACACTAATTAGCTGTGCAAGTATCCAAATGGGACACCATCTGCAACTTCTAGAAACTTAATTAGCATAGCACTGCAGGCAGCAGGGCTATGCTCCAGGGCCATGTAGACATGGCCCCTGTGTGTCCATCTGCACTTTTGAGACAGTAACAGTAGGATTTTGCATAAAGGTTACAGTGAAGATGCTGCTCTTCCCAAATAGGTTAAACCTTTACTAGGCAGTTAACATGACACAGTGAAATGTGTGACAATATTCTGTCCAAAGCCACTTAGAATTCTGTTCTAGATGCATTTTCCTCACCATTACTTTTAAAACCATTTTCCCTCCCTTTTCATCTACGTTTTTTCTCATCATTAGACAGGAGATGAACAATGTTGAAAAAGTATAGGTGGTTTTCATGCTCTTTGAACTCGAAATGGGACAAGTGTGAGGTTTATAAAGTTGTGTAACTGATATCTTTGGATTTTGTTTTTTGATGATGTTTTAATGAGAGTTCACAAACTTAATGTAGGGTGATATCTCACCGTTTCCACCTCCAAAGAATGCAGATATACACATCATCACTGAAAACAAACAAAAGTGAGTTAAAGCAGCAAGGCTGTCTAGCTTAGCAAGTGAAAAAGGATCTTGTGACTGCACACTAATGTTATGCAGTCCACCCCTAGATGCTCCTGATCATACGTGAGTACGTTGTCCTGAGAAATATCCGATATGGTACATATGCGCTTGGAAGAATTGTGGGACAAAAATAGTTGTTGGAAAGTGAACACAAAACGTGTTATGAAAAAAATGACCAGAAGTTGAAGACTCTAATAAGAGACTGTAGGTCACAGCGAAGTTTTTTTTTTCAAATAATCATTTTAATCACATGTGCTGAAGAGCCACTGCTTTAGTTATCAGCAGAGTGCTTCCTTACAGTAAAAAATAGCAACCTTAGTGCTATTAGTCAAGACAGTGAAAGTTCAAAGGTAGAATAGAGAAGTAAACCTTGATGCTGTTAAAATACAGTGTCTGACTTTCTCCATGTAGATCTTAGTAGATCTTCATTGGTACATATTATCGAAAGGCAGTCATATCACACTTTAAAGACTAACAGAATGATTTATTAGGTGATAAGCTTAAATTATTTTGTTAAGTGTGACATGACTGCTTTTTTGTTTTGTGAAGATACAGACTAACACGGCTACCTCTCTGCAACCATTTGTGCACATTGCACATTTCAGTGCACTGACAAGGAATAGTTTTACACTATTTCCCCGATCCCCACCCACTTCCTTTTGTGATTATGCCTCATTTAATAGAACTGCCATTAGACTACGTGTATTCAGCTTCTTATACTCCTTTGAAACATTACTTTTCCATAGGGTGATCATATCTTTCCTGCCCAAATATGGGACAAGGGGAATGATGCCGTCCCAGACAAAATGGGTCAGATGGTCACTGCATCTGGGAGTCAGGAGGTGGCTGCCCTGTGGGGGCTGCCATCTGCCAAGTGAAGCTCCTGGCTTCCACCAGCTAGGGGCCCACCATGCTGCCGCTCTGGCCCCTGGCTCCCCCAGCTGAGGGCAGATGGGGGGCAGTCATGCTGCTGCTTGGGTTCAGCTCCCAGCTCCCCCAGCCGAGGAAAGCTGGGGGGGTGGTGAAGCCACACCCCTGCAGGGGAACTGGGGAAAGATTGGGGGTAGCTACGCCACCATGAGGTCTGGATCCTGGCTCTGCCAGCCAGGGGAAGTGGGCAGCAGCCACCTGAAAATATGGGCAATTAGCCCCTTTGAGAAAATAAATCGGGATGCCACCCTGGCATCCCAAATACGGGACTGTCCCGCTGAAACCAGGACAGATGGTCACCTTACTTTTCCATTCTTTTTGTAATCATATCTTCTGACTGGGAAACAAGTACTAGGGTCTGTTAGGGAAGTATATTATTCAGGGCAGATTTTTTTTATCATAAATTATTTGAACATTATTTCCCATATGACTGGACATAACCTATTGCGATGCAAATGAGTACAATGTCTAAAGATAGCATGATGCTGAAGCTATAGTGATGTCCTTGACCAGAATAGTTAGAGACAATCACTGTACATCACTCTGTGCCTTGCTGAAGATGTTCCAATGTTACTAATTGTTAAATACAAATGCTAAAACACTTGTGCATTAACTTGACCCAATATAGCATTAGGATAGGTCATATTTTACAGTCTTAGGCTACATCTACACGTGCACGCTACATCGAAATAGCTTAGTTAGATGTAGCGACATCGAAATAGGCTATTTCGATGAATAACGTCTACACGTCCTCCAGGGCTGGCAACGTCGACGTTCAACATCAACTTTGCGCAGCACCACATCGAAATAGGCGCTGCGAGGGAACGTCTACACGCCAGAGTAGCACACATAGAAATAAGGGTGCCAGGAACAGCTGCAGACAGGGTCACAGGGCTGACTAGCGCTTCTGGGGCAACAGCTAGCCGCTCCCTTAAAGGGCCCCCTCCCAGACACACGCAGCCTGCACAGCACGCGGTCTGCAGAGCCATAGGCACGTACACCTTGAGCGATGCAGTCATGGACCCCCAGCAGCAGCAGCAGCAGCAGCCAGAGGTCCACCCAGCCGCCCCTGCAGGAGCAGTGCTCGCCCTGCTCCATGCCATGCAGGAGGCAGCTGAGCACCTCCTTGCCACAGAGGAGGAGCTGCCCACAGGGGAGGAGGACACAACCCCCAACCCTGCAGCACCCTGACCCCGCCCGCCGCACACGCCGCCAGCTGTGGAGCTACCCCATGAGCACTGACTGGTGGGAGCGGCTGGTGCTTGGAGAGTGGGACAATGACCGCTGGTTCCAGAACTTTCACATGAGCCGGCAGACATTTATGGAGCTATGACAGTGGCTCACCCCCGCACGCAGGCACCAGGACACCTTCATGCGGCGTGCCCTCAGCGTCGAGAAATGGGTCAGCATCGCTGTCTGGAAGCTGGCCACTCCAGACAGCTACCGATCCGTGGGCCAGCAGTTTGGCGTTGGCAAGGCCACCATCGGGGCTGTCCTCATGGAGGTAAGAGGACCCACGGGGGGAGGGTGAGGCAGCCCTGCCGGGGAGGGGAGGGAGGCAGCCCTGGCAGGGGAGGGGGGGATGGGGGCCCTGGCAGGGGGTGGGGAGGGAAGCTCCGGCAGGGGAGGGCCACACACACCCTGCATACCCCTCATTGGTGCTCTCCCATGTGCTTCCCCTGCAGGTCATCTGCGCCATCAACGCCCTGCTCCTCCACAGGCTCGTGAGGCTTGGGGACCCGGATGCCGCCATCGCGGGCTTTGCCACCCTGGGCTTCCCCAATTGCTTCAGGGCTCTGGATGGGACTCATATCCCTATCCGCGCCCCGGAACACAGGGGGGACACTACTTAAACAGGAAGGGCTACCACTCAGCGGTCCTCCAGGCCTTGGTGGACAGCCGGGGCCGTTTCCTGGACATTTATGTGGGCTGGCCTGGCAGCACCCACGATGCCCGGGTATTCCAGAACTCGGGCCTGTGCTGCCGGCTGGAGGCGGGGACCTACATCCCCCAGTGGGAGATCCCTGCGGGGGACATCACTATGCCCCTCTGCATCATTGCAGATGCGGCATACCCCCTCTGGCCCTGGCTCATGCACCCGTACACGGGCCATCTGTCTGCCAGCCAGGAGCACTTCAACCAGCACCTGAACCATGCGCGCCAGGTGGTGGAGTGCACATTTGGCCGCCTCAAAGGGCACTGGAGGTGTCTCCTCAGCTGCCTTGATGCGGTCCCCACCAACATCCCCCAGATTGTGGGCGCGTGTAGCGCCCTACACAACTTCATGGAGAGCAACGGGGAGGCCTTCTTTCCGGGCTGGGCTGTGGAGGCCGGCAGGGCCGATGTGCAGCCACCCGCTGCCCCTAGTCGCCAGGTGGACCCGGGTCTGGGAGGCCCTGCGGGCCCAGTTCAATGAGGCCGCGGGGTGAACGCTGGCAGGCCCCCCAACTGCCCCCTGCATCCTCCACAACACTCCCTGCCCCTACGCCCACACCACAGAGCACCCAAGAGCACCCCCCCCACTTTTCTTGTAAATAAAAGCAGACAGTTGTTCGTCAACTGAAATATCTGTAGAACTCTTATTATCAACAAGACTAACTATTTACAGGCAAAATGTAACTTATATATATATGTATTATAAATAGGGATAAGATGAAAGGGGAAGACAAGGAAGGGGAGAACTATTTACATGGGGGGGTAAGGATCAGCATAGTAACGGGTCAAATATACAAACTATTTACAACAAACTAACTTAAAACTGGGGGGAATATATACAAAGGGGGGGGCCCATGTCCTGGGCCCCACATCCCCTAAAGTCCAGCGCTGGGGGTGGGCGACTGGGATCCCCACCTCGGCCTCAGCCCTGGCCGGGTCTGGCTGGGGGCTGGGCAGGCCAGGAGATACGGCTGGCGGGTGTCAGCTGGCCCCAGGTCCCCCTTGGCGGGAGGGACCTCGGTGGTGGGTGGTGGTGCGACGGCGGACAGTGCAGCGGACAGCGCAGCGGGTGGAGCAGGCAGGGCGGGGGCAGCGGCGGCCGGTGTGGCATGGGGGGCCAGGTAGTCCGTGATACGGTTGAAGGTCCTCATGTAGGCCCCCCATGCCTCCTGGTGCCAGGCCAGCGCCCGCTCCTGCAGGTGGAGGCGGTGTTCCTCCACCCGCAGCCGCTGCTCGGCGACCTCTAGCTGCCAACGGTGGAGGGCCAGCAGCTGGGGGTCCTTCGCCATCGGCTGGTGGTACTGGGTCCACTGTATTCCCCGCCGTGGGGCTGGTCGGTCCTCTGCCGAGGGGCTGGCCTAGAGTGATGGCCCCGGAGGGCTGTCCGGGACCACTGACGCCTCGCCAGCGCTCTCCAGTCCTTCCGATGGTGCAGCTGCGGAACACAGGAGGGGGGAAGAAGAGTGGAGACAGCCGTTAGTGTGGGCCCCAAGCCGTGGCCCTTGTCCCCCCACCCCTGTGCTGCAGGTTGCCCATCCCTGTCCCTGGGAGATGCTGCTGTGATGGGGTTCAGGGGTCCCCCTGCACTGTACCCCGTCCACTGGCAGGAGTGACTCTCACTCAGCAGGTACAACAGGAGGTTTATTAGGCAACAGATGCCCAGTTTCTCACAGAAGCGACAGTACAGCAGTCAGAGACAGTCCTTCCAACCCGTCCTGGGAAGAAGACCCAGAGGGGTGCCCCTCTGGGGTGTAGCTTTTCCCCCTCCTCAGGCTGCCTGCCTTACAGCTCTCCCTTCCCCTAGCCTCTACCTGCTGCCCCCGATTCAAACCCAGCTCGGCTCCTCCCTTTTCAGGGCAGAGGTGTAACCTGCCAGTTGTAGCCCCAGGATCATCCTTAGCCACTGGGAGCTATTCTGCTTGTTTCTCATATCTAGCCTGAGTCTCGCATTTGCACTCCCCCCACTCCATCACATGCTGCTGCTGCTGCTGCTGGGTGTCCCACCCCCTCCCCCCCGGGGGATCCTAGAGGTTCCGCTCCCCCCAGCCCCGGGGATGGGGCATGGCACTGTCGTGGTGGGGCGGGGGCAGGGGCTGATGCACTCTTCTGAGGGACATGCCACTGCTGTCCTTGGGGCCGTGGTCATCTAGGCATGTGGAGGGCCCTGGTCATATCTATTACCCCCGCCCCTCAACCCCGGGGGTGTGCACCAGGGGACGTACATACCTGACGGTCCACTCCCACGGTCAGGGGACACCCGGGGGGCGGACGCCTGGCTGGAGCTCCTGGATGTCAGGATGATCTGGAGGCCGGTGTCGCTGGAGGAGGACTCCCCCTCCTCCTCCTCCTCCGGTGCCCAGGGGGTAGGCTCCTGGGGGGGCCACCGGGGTGCGGAGCTTGCCTCCGGGGTGGACTCCGCCTCCGGGGCCTGCTGGGGCTCCTCGGCTGAGGTATCAAAAGTGGCCGGAGGGGAGGAGGTGTGCCGGGGGCCCAGGATGTCCCTGAGCTCCCTGTAAAAGGGGCAAGTGACGGGGGCGGCCCCAGATCGGCCGGCCGCATCCCGGGCCCGGGCATAACCCTGCCGCGGCTCGTTCACTTTACTCCGGACGTGATCCGGAGTGCGGGCAGGGTGACCCCGGGCGGCCAGGCCGTCGGCCAGCTGAGCGAACGCATCCGCGTTCCGCCTCTTGCTCCCCATTACCTGGAGCACCTCCTCCTACTCCAGAGTCCCAGCAGGTCCCGAAGCTCGGCCTCCATCCAGGAGGGCCCTGTTGCCACTTCCCCACCTGGCTGCTGGGCTGGGAGCCCTGGCTCCCCTTGGGGGGGTTCCTCTGGGGGCGCTTAGGGGGCTGGCGTGCGGCTATCACAGCTGGGGGGGTTGTCTTTGGCAGCTGAGGGACGTGCAGGCTGGCTGCATGTCTGGGCTGTCGCCTGCACATTCTCTCAGCTTCCTGCACAGGAAGGGAAGGGGAGGGGAGCTTTAAGGGGCCGCTCCACGTGGCCACCATCGAGCTCAGGGGCTGGAGAGAGCGTCTCTCAACCCCTCAGCTGATGGCCGCCATGGAGGACCCTGCAATTTCGATGTTGCAGGACGCGCAATGACTACTCGTTCCCTACTTCGACGTTGAACGTCAAAGTAGGGTGCTATTCCCATCCCCTGATGGGGTTAGCGACTTCGACGTCTCGCCACCTAACGTCGATGTTATCTTCGAAATAGCGCCCAACACGTGTAGCCGTGACGGGCGCTATTTCGAAGTTGGTGCTGCTATTTCGAATTAGTGTGCACTTGTAGACGTGGCTTTAGAGAGGTAGCCATGTTAGTCTGTATCTTCACAAAACAAACAAGCAAAAAAGCAGTCCTTCTAGCACTTCAACCACATAATTTATTCAGTGATGAACCTTCACACAACAGACCCACTTCTTCAGATCTGGAAAATTCTGATAAATGATACCTAAGACAAAGAATTTAATTGAAAGATAGAAAAAAATAAATAAAAGCTGATGAATCAGCTAGATAGGGCAGAAAGGAGAGAAAAGGGGATGAAAAATAGTTACTGCAAGTGTCTATTAAGTTAAGGTAATACATATCTTTGTTGAGCCTGAGGTGAAAAGTGTCACCAATTCAGATATCTTCCTTTGTAATCTGATGTTAAAGTCTCTTTGTTTTAGAAGGCAGACTTTTAACTATTGAATGCTATGACCTGCTAGATTGAAGTGCTCACTGACAGGTATGTGTATTCAGATTCCTAACATCTGATTTGTGGCCATTCATTCTTTGGCAAAGTGATTATCTGGTTTGTCCAATATACACATCAAAGAGGGATGGCTGGCACATGATGGCATATATCACATTGGTGGGAATGCAGGAATATAAGCCCCAACAGTGTAATTTATGTGGACAGAGTTGGCAATGGGGTTTGTTGCAAGGAAATGTTCCAGGATTAGTATTTCTGCAATGCATCATTTGGTTGCTAGTGAGAATTTTCCTGAGGTTAGGTGGTTGTCTGTAGAAAAGTACAGGACCATCGCCCAGGGCCTATGATGTCCTATGTAAAAAACTTATCTTACAATATGTTTATATTAACTTCATGTTGTTCTGTGATAGGTGTTTCAGGTAACTATTAAAGTAAAAGAGCACAGCAAATGCTAAAGTAAAATGCATTCACACCCACAGCTTTAGTATACCAACCCCACTGATACCAAACCAAACAACATAGTATGCTTTTCTAATGTGTTCCATAGCCATATGGCATATCATTTTGAGACCAGTTTATTGTGTTAAAAGTGTTTTTGGAGTAATTATATGCTTTATGCTCCAAAACAATATAGGTAATTAGTAAACAAAAATATTCACTGTGTCATATCTATTTACCTATTGCATCCTGGGGTCGCAGCTTTCTTTTTGTTGTTTGGTTTAAGGAATTCTTGTTCAAATGGAAATATTTTTTTTCCTCAGTCTTTTCTTCCCACTTTTTCTACTGCTACAAGTCACCAACTAGTAATATATCACAGATGTCACTATAATGAAAGAAAACATCATGATGCAGCAGAACTCAGTCAATTCAATTATGTAGGCGATATAGTGAAATTATTTTGATGGAAGAACACTTACTGAAACTGCCTGTTAGACCTACCAACAATTAGATAATGTGGAAGAAACAATTAAAATGTTATTCATTGAAACAATTTACCTCTGAAGTCTGGAAGGAGGATCATCCCTTGCAGAAGGAATTGAAACTACGAAAATCCTCCCAATACAACAATGATACAGATTAATAGGCCAAAGCTATAAAAGCTCAGTTCCACACTTGTTAAAGGAAATGGAAAGGTTCTGAAAGACCTCAAAAGGGAGCTGGATCAAGGTATAAGCAATCTATAGCCCAGATAGGCTCTGTGAGCCAAGACATACAGTAAGAAGCAAGGGAGGAAGGAGATGGATTTTAAGGAGACAGTGTGAAAGTACAGACTAGGCTTCTGCTAAACCATTGTTTTAAGGACCATCTTGTGTACCTTCCAGGTGTACAGGATGAAGGTTAAAATGTCAGTGCAGTGGGTATGAGAGTCCAGTTTTCTGTAACACTCCCATTCTGGTTACCACCAATGCTGCACCAGTAGTAGGAAAGCTGGGTTATTTAAAGAAAAACAAATAAAGGTAGTATAGAAGAGGCCCCAGACCAGAAAGTAATATAACTGTCTGTACTCAGTGAGGTCGAATATTGTGTGTGCCTGCATACTAGGGTAGTAGGCATCCTTCAGTCTGCATAGACTATGGATCACGCCCTTAAAAGTTTCAATTGAAGACTTCATTTACAGCGTCTATTGTGACTATAAAGACCCACACAAGAGTGACAGTCCTTGCTGCAACATACCCACATTAAGAGTAACAAAAACAATAATCTACCTGAGTAGGGCATGCAAAGGAACTGCCTTTTCTGCAGCAGTTGTGAAGTTCTAGTTCTTTGCATCCAGCAAATGAGAGCACAGTTTATTTTGCTGATAAAAAGAAAAGGCTTTCCAATAAAATAAACATACTCAAAATTAGTTTATCTGACAGTCCTCATTCACCTCCTCTTCAGAATAACAGTTCTCTGCTGGAGTTCAGATCTTCCTGACAACTTCAGAGCCATCACTGTCATATTATTTTTACCACTTGTATTGCTCATACTGTGAGATAATTTTATGCCATTTCTGTGCCATTTCTTTCACAAATAAAAGTGATCACTATCATAATACTGCAATCATGTACAGCAGGTAGTTTAGGGCTGACTGCTTGACTGGTTAAAACATTACGTTGTATAGCTAGCCTTCCTTCTATTATATAATGGTAGATATTCTATTGCTGCAGAATGCTTTCCAGTGTGTTTATCTGTAGCATAGAAAAAAGTATACAACCAGTTCTCTCTAGCATTACATTGCCATCTGCATCTTTTTAGGCACATTTGAAAAGTGCCAGTAGAGTAAATGTATTATTCTTTTTTAGAGATGGTATCTGTTCTGAGGAATGTTTACCCATAAATGTTGGCACATGAGGAAACAAATGACATTTTCTTAGCAGTAAAGAGTGGAGTTACCAAGAATGGGAAGAAACTCTATTCCTGGTATACTTACGATGTTATTCACTATAGGCCATGTCTACACTAGAAACACCTGTTCACAGTAACATCTGTCAACAGAGTTGTGTCAAAACAACTTCTGCTGACACAGTGCTTCTGCAGACAAAAGCAGATTGACAACACAATCCACTCTGTCCACAGAGAGCCACCAGACTGCCCAGCCCTCTGTCGACAGAATGGCTGACTGGAAGCCCTGCAAACAGGGATGCCCGGTGGACCAAAATCCCTCTCTGTCAACAGAAATATTTACATTGGACTTCTGTCGACAGAAGTCCCTCAACAGAAGGATTATTCCTCAAATTTTTGAGTGATAATGCTGTTCAGACAAATGCAGAATTCTGTCAAGACTATATTGACAGCATGTTTTGTGTGTGTAGACGCTTCCCAAGTTATGTTGACAGAAGGCCCCTTCTGTTGACAAAGCTATCTAGTGTTGACACAGCCTATTTATGTTTCATATCTACCAGATACATTTAAAATACACATATCTGGCACCCTTGATTAAATCTTTTTATTCTTTTTTTAAGTCAGGATGTTAGTAGTAGTTGTTTGTGTGTGGTTTCTACTAGAGCTTCTGGAATATTACCTCATTATCTGCTAAATTACAGTGGCTTATAGGAGGATCTGAACATTTTGCATCAAATATACTTTCTGAAAATTAAAGTTAAAATGTGAGATAATGTGAAGATAATAAAATGGTGAATCTGACTTTTTTTTACATGTACTGCTTCACTTTGTGCAGAAGAATACTGGTATACATGTGCTTCTGGTGTGCGATACCTCAAACAAAGCACCTAGTACGCTAAATAACATGTTGCCTGCATTATTATGTCCCTTCTCTGGTGTGTGAGATGAAGAACTTATAAGATCTTTCGTAAGATATGCAGAAAAGAGTGCACTAAAACCAGAATCAGAACTTCCCGTCCATTTAAATTGCAGAACAAAGGGAGGATGTTTTTGTTCAAATCCATTGTTCTGGATATTAATCCCCCAGGCTTTCTGCCTCCAAGTCAGATCCAAACCACCCAGGGGCCGAGTTTCTGGTTTTGCAAGCAGTTGAAATCGTTCCAAAACTTTGTATTTTGGGGGAGGGGGGCAGTGGGGAAATATTGGTGTGAGATGGTGGCAATCTTGTAAGAATAGTGAAATGACTATCACCTGGGGCCTGAAACTGCAGGACAAAAATCTGAATTCTAGCAGTGATTTGTTACTCTGTGGAGAGGGTGTATGGGAGCCATCAGACAAACCAATTTTGAGTATGTTTATTTTCTAGGAAAGCCTTTGCTTTTTATCAACAAATTTGACTCACAATCTCACATAAATCCAGATCCTGACACCATGATTTTCAAATTTAATTATTTTATTGAACATTCATATTTAATAGAATGAAAAATACTCTCTTTTCCAGTTGATTTAGACCCTCCTCAAAGGTATTGCCTAACAAATACAGAAGTATCTGTTACTCAAGAGAAGATTTGGAAAGCAAACTGTACTCAGCACAGGAGAGGCAGGAGCAATTTATAAGGTGACAACACTTGGTTTCTACCTGCAGAAAGTGACGTGAATATTTCTTCCTGCACTTACAAAGTTAAAAGTTATTCCTCTGAAATAACGGAGGAAACTGATTCCATACATGTTCTTAACAATCCATGCAGAGTTTATCCAATGTAACCTATTTTCATGCCACTGTTTATAGTGTGTATGTCCATCTATACTCAAAGACAAATAAAATTCTTTAAGCAAAACAACAAATAAACATGGTGACATATATCGGTTAACATCTGAAAAGGTTGAAAACATCAAATTCTTAAATATCATGACCTGACTTTAATGACCCATTAATAAGCTGACATTTGCAATACCTTATTTCTGTAATAACACATCAGATGCAAAGATCACCTAGTGGCATGTAGCTGTTTATATTCAAGAAGAAAATATAATTAACAAAAATGCAAGGGATGTTAATAACAGGTCCAGGAACAGTCTATCTTTTATCAGTCTTGTTAGAAAATGCACTGAGAAATTGCTGTCAACTTGAATGGAAAAAAAGGAGAAAGGGAATAGATCCATATGGGAGACACCACTCAGAGTAGAGCAGACTGGCCTATATGAAGGTTGTTTGCAAGGTTACCTGTTCCAATGCAATGCAAAACCGGAATTTGCATGTCAAAGCTTTTTTCCCTTTTTAACATATTGTCACATATATTGCTGGCCCTGGGGTTTAAATTTCACAGATGTCTAAACTCATTTAAAAAGTAAAGAGCAATAATCAGTGATCCACAATGTACTTTACCAGTTTGAATTTTTGCAGCAAGGGTTTCACAGTGACGGTTTTGTTTGCAGACCAGATTTTTAATCTTATTTTTCTCCACTCTAGTGTCTGGGGTATTCATTTGACTGTTAGAGTATAAAGTAATTTCTGTCAGATCTGTGGTTTAATTTTATGAAAAGGTTTTTTTAATTTTCTTTTATTACTTAAAATAAAAAAGAAGAAAATTATCTGGACCTTTTAATGTTCCTGGCATTTTATTTAGCTAAAATATTTTTGTAAGGATTTTAGCTTTTTTTTCCCTTTGCACAGTGGCTTAAGATACCTAGCTTGAAAGTACAATTTCAAATTACAAATCCAGACACAAACTTCATTCACATTGCTCAAATTAACCACCCGGAAGAATTGTTTGGTAAAGGTGAAACTGCAGCTTTCCCGTAATAGATTGGTAAATAACTTGGGTTATCAAGGGATTTAAATAATCATGATTAATTGCACGATTATAAAATTAATCATGATTAATCATTCAAGTAATTGTGCTGTTAATAGAACACCATTTATTTCAATATTCAGGATTTTTTCTACAGCTTCAAATGTATCGATTTCAATTACAACACAGAATACAAAGTGTTCAGAGCTCACTTGATATTTATGTTTTATTTCAAACATTAGCACTGTAAAAAAGAAACTTCAGTACTATACTACAATATCTTTATCATAAAAGTTGAACTTAGAAATGTACAGCCTCTGCAGGGGGAGGCACAGGTCTGGGATAAGGGGATCAGGCCAGGCTGCAGAAAGCATGGCAAGGAAGCAGCTGCAGCTTAAGCTGTGGGCAGCATGGGACTGGGAGGAGGGGAGGGGAGCCCTAGCTGTGGTCAGTTCAGGGTTGGGGGTGGGGTGGGAAAGGAGTTAAGCCCCAGATGTGGGTGGTATGAGACTCAGGAGTGGGAGTTGAGCCCAGCCCCAAGAGGCATAGGGAGATCACCTTGGGCAAATATCAGATGTACCCATTGTATTGGATGACCGAGGAGGGGCAGATTGACAGCTCTGAAGTTAGAACCAACACTCTGAATGTGAAGATAACAAATGCCATCAAAACCAAGGTGGGGCAACACCCAGAAAAGTTGTCAGCAGACAGATACTAAACAACTACTGGCCACTAAGTTGTTGTAAGCCGCAAAGCAGTAACTCTGGCAATGTTGACAAGACTCTGTGTGTGCGTGCGTGCGTGTGTGTGTGTGTGCATGCGCGCACATGCACACAAATGCATATACATTTTACTTCACACTCTCAGTAAATGCAGCATATTGCCTCTTGCCCTGAAAAGGCTCTGTGTGCTTCTTGTAAGCCTAATAAGGGGATCCCCTCTGGCTGCTTTACACTCAGATGCATGATTATCTGGGAAGATGAAGGGCCAGAGTGTCAATATTTGTACTTCTGCACTGGAACCAGGATGAGAAAGTCTTTCTCTAAACTTTTCTTTTTCTGCCCACCTCTGGGAACAGCTGATGTTACCCTCCCACCCAGAGGGTCTGCATTAATGCATGTTAAAAAATAAGTGTTTAATTGTGCTGCATGTTGATTGCATGTGTTAAGAGCAGTTAAGTGACAGCCCTATTAATAACTAAAGGGTTATCCTTACAGCTGTCTGTCATGCCCTTCCCACCCAAGCAAATTTGAAGGGTTTTGTTAATTTCCCTGAAGGTCAATGGATTCTGGTTCTTTTGGCTGGTACAGGAGTGAGTTCCAGATAAATGCCCCATCCGCAGCTACTCCATGCTTAAAATATATAGATGTCCAATCTGAGAACCAGTTGCTTCTCTCACAGCATTGCATGTTGCAGGGAGAGGGCCTCATAAGCAGACAGTTCTCAAATCATTTGGGAATTCAAAGGTTAGAGCCAAAAACTATATCCCAGAACCCTAGCAGTGCTGCTGCAATGAACTCAGCTAGAGAAATTTAGTTTCTGAAGTGTTTGGCCAGAATACTGTGCATATGGGGACAATCTATATTTGAAAAGCAAATTAAAACATGAAAATGCTGTGAAAATGGACTTTGCACAGTCCAAATAAAAATGTTAAAAATAGATGTGTGGTATGACACAGATGGATCATGTTCAGAATGAACAAACTAGGGGAAGGAATTAGAAATCTGAATACGCATAAACTGGTAAGTCAGAATTTTAACTTGGCAGGACACACTATTGATGAGTTAATGGCGTGTGTTTTAAAACAAAGAGATTTTAACACCAGATTGGAAAGAGAAACATCTGAATTAGAATTAGTTTTCAAATTTTGATATCTATCATCATGGACTCAACAAAGACCATCATGGACTCAGCAAAGATCTCAACTATCTTACACATTACAAGGACAGTTTCCCCACCTTTGATATTTGCAGGAATGTCAGACATCCCACTTAACTTAATAGACACTTGCAGAGGGTTTTTTTTCTCTTCTCCCCACCGCCTTTCTTCCCCACATCTAGCAGATTTGTCATGTTTTTTCATTCTATATTTTTTTCTATCAGTTCTTTTTCTCCCAGTTATCAGTTGTTTTCCAGATCTGAAGAAGTGGGTCTGTCCCATGTAAGCTCCTCACCTAATAAATTATACTGTCAATCTTTACAGTGCCACAGGACTGCTTTTTTTGTTTTGTGAAGACACAGACTAATACAACTACTTCTCTGAAATTAGGGAAAAGTGGGACTTCATTTCAGGTGTTCACCATACCTGTTCTGAAGAGGTTTAAGTAGCTTAAATAGGATCACCTATTTTTATAGGCAACACCTGGCAGAGAATCTGGTTTGATTGCAAATAACTAATCGCTGACAAAGCTTGACTGGGAGAGAAGCTGGCTAAACAGAAAACCAGAATGTTTGTGTCAGAAAGGGGACTAAAAAAAACGTGGATTAATGGAAAAAGAGAAAGATGAGTTTTTGAATTGTGCCCTAGTATTCAGGGTAACAAAATACCTGAAGGCCTGCATAGAACTAATTAAGTGCTTTTGTTTTGCTTTCATTATGGTCATTGTGGCTTAAACTGAAATAAAGGGATTTTTGTTAACAGACACAAAGATTGCCTCTGTGTTGGGTGACTGTATTTCCTTGTGTGAAATACAGGACACCTGCTAAATTGTCTGGAGTTAAGTGAGTTTGATGGCAATCCATGAGAAGTATGAGGTCCCTGCTTTGCAATGTGTTAAACTATACTTGGAGATACACATGTCCTAGACAGGACCTTGGGAGGTTGTCTTGTCCAGTTGCCTGTCCTCTTAGAGGGAACAAGCACCATCCCTGGCCTCTCTTTGCCCTAGATCTCTAAACGGCCTCCCCAAGCATTGGGCTCACAACCCTGGATTTAGCAGGCCTATGCTCAAATCACTGAGCTAACCTTCCCCCTAATGCAAGCAGCTTTTTTTTTAAATTATTATTAAGTAGGGACACTCTCCAGGGAGCTAAAAAAAGGGACATTCCCAACTAAATCAGGATGGAGGGGCACCCTAACTATTTTGCTCAGTCTGTGCTGCTTCCCGCAGCTCCCATTGGCTGAGAATTGTGAACTGCGGCCAGTGGGAACTGTGGGGCTTTGTGCTATCAGGTAAACAAACCTTGATGAACTGTGTGTGACCCACAGGCTGGAGCTCCAACACCTCTGGTTTACGAAGAAGGGTGGAGAAGAGACCCTGTGAAAGATGGAGTAGAAAGCAGCTCAGGGAAAGAACAGTGAAGTCAGAGACTGTGGAGACCTTGGCTGCTGATTATAGGGTTCCTGACTTGGAATATGAATGAATGGTGGGGTTTGGGTTCCCCTGCCATCTGCATGGAAGTGGCACAAGAGATACCAGCTGCACAGAGAAGGCACTTAGCCATCCAAAGGTGCACAAAGTTCATCAAAACTAGACACACTGATGTCATACAAAAGAATTTGATTGACTGCAGATTTTTGAAGAAACTACTTCAAAGCAGACTGTAATGAGAAAGAAGGACTCAAAAAGCCAATGTCATACTGATGGAACCAAGAGTAGAAGACGACATTCTTTTTGTAGGTCTTGTTCATGCCCTACACAACATAGGACCGTCTGGGAAATTGATTCAGAAGGCCTGTGCCTAACCTGAAGCATATGGGTGCATGCCTAAGCAGCTTGTTGTATCAGTCCTTAGTTACTTTCACATTTTACTTGCCACATGTGGTTATTATCTTCACTGTATTAAAAACCACAACAAGTTCCATCTTATCTTTCAGCACCTAATTAGTCCCATTAAATTTTGGCTTGTTGAATTTACTTCTTTTTTTTGCTGTCTGTTTTGCTTGCTGGTGGGCAGCCAAATAATTTTATTAGCTCAACAGAATTACACTAAAGTAAAACTGATTACAAGGAACACTGGGAAGAATTGTATTTGCTCCTGATTTTAAACTAAATTAAAGAAGAAAAAGAATCAGGGAGGGAAGAGAGCAAGGACACTGTGCTAGAAATTTTTTCTAGTTCATATTTTCTCATGTCAATAAATTACATTTTATAATAGGTTTACTATGAATAATTAGGCCTAGCCAGACTACACCAAAGCCAGCTTACTCACAAATGTGAGGCTTCCCTTTACACAGGGGAAGCTCCAGGTCGAAGGTGACCAATTGTCCCATTTTTACCAGGACATTCCCTTATTTAAGCTGTCTCACAGGTGTCCTGACTCTTTTAAGAAAATGGGCAAAGTGTCCCTATTTTGCTATGCTCCTGTTCCCTGGCACCTGGTATCTCAGGCCTTCAGCCCCCACTGCAAGGGAGCTCGTCCATGGGGTAGCTGCCCCATTCCCTGGTGCCTCACGGAAGCAGCCCCCACTGCTGGCAAGCTCTGCCAAGGGGTGGCTGCCTCATTCCCTAGCATCCCTCAACTAGAGGAGACAGCTCCCACTGTCAGAGGTCCCCTCCAGTGGGAGAATGCTTCATTCCCCAGCATCCCATGCCTCAGGAAGGTAGCTCATGCTACATGAAAGCTCCTCCATGAGGCAGCTACCCTGTTCCCCAGCACAGCAGCCCCTGCTGCCCAGACCCCCTGCCTGCTGCAAGGAGGTTGTGGAACCCCCATCCTCCACTCCCTTCTCATCAGGATGCCACAGCATCTCCCATCGCCCAGGAGCCCTGACATGGGAGAGCAGCTCCCACCCCTGGAGGCCAGTGCCCAGTATTTGCCATAGAGCGATGTGGTCATCCATCCAGATCATACAAAAGCTTTGCAGGCACGGGTCTCCACTCCAGGCCTGTGGCCATGCTACAGGAAGCATAAACACATTGTCCTTGGTGAGATTTTCAAAGTCCTTGGCAGGCATGAAGTACCCTGACTATATACTGGAGGACCTGAGTCATTGGTAATCTTGTCAAAGATTGATGAGGTGTGCAAGCATTACCTTTGCAAGTTTCTGCCCGAGCAATACCTAATGCTCTTCAGATATGCCTTAGAATCTGTCCCTCATAGCTCAGTAGGCTAATAAGAGGTAGGTGATGAGGCAGTATTACTGGAAGGTGTAGACCTCAAACACAGTGATCAGAGATGGTCATCAAGTACAACCCCCCTATTCAAAGAACGACCAATCCCAGCTCAATCATCCCAGTCAGGGCTTGAATGAAAGTTCAGAGTGTGAGTGTGTGTATATATATACATGTGTTTGGTAGGAATGGAGCTAAGGGGATTGTAATTATGTGTCCATTACACTTGTGCGCTGCTGAGTGCTCTCAATTCCTATTGGTGGTAATGAAAGTAGGAGGTTTCTCTGCCCCAAGTAGGGTGTGCTCAGCAAGATACAATCTCAGGCCTTACAATGCACAAGACAGGAAAATCCTATTATTTTCCTTGGAGAGATCTGTCATTTTGGGAAGGGACTATTCACACATCAAGGGGATTTTATGAGGAAATCATGTGTACTACGCGTTTCTTATTCAAACAGTAACCTTTACATGGTCCAATTTCATTTAAATTAATATATGTGAAAATAAAAGGAAAAGAGTACAGGAATAGTGTAGGATTTCACTAAAAGTCTACTTCTATTCCTTGGGGACATCAGCAGGAACTGAATTCATCCCCACTCTAGAAAGGTCGCAAATCATTCAAGAAGGAAAATTTGCCGTGAAAAAAGTTTACATAGCACGGTGCTATGATTAGGAAAATATGCACCTAATTTAAGTATCTGATGGTTAGAGTAAGAATTCTGTAGCCTGCTCATATTGATGCAGGGTAATAAAAGAAGGGAAAAGATGCTTTTTTTGAAATCAGGGACCAAAAATCTTCTAAAGCACATATACTGCAGGATTGAATCAGGAGCTCATACTAGGTGTTTCCATATGTTTTATAAACAATGTATGGAACAATTAAGACTGCCTTGTTAGTTTGCTATTCCATAGGTTAAATAATAGTCGTATTTAAACCAATAAATACTTAATTTAAAACAAAAAACTTACCTCCCCCCACCCATATCAATATGGCAGTATGTGGCAAACTGGTAGAAGAAATGCCTACATCACAATAAAGTAGCATTTCTCCTGTGTTTTAAAAGGAGATTTTTTAAATTGTTATATAAACAAACATGTAAAAGTGCAAAGAACCCCTTGACACTACATATACAGCAGCTTAAAAATTTTGATTCAGATATGTTGAAAAATTTACCTGTGTTTCCCACTCTGCTTTTCAAGCATTGCAATGTACATTTCTGCAGAGATATGTTTTAAAGGACATGCATTAGCATTTTAAAGCAAATGAGAGTACAATAAACCTTAGGTTAGCTTAATCAATGCCTGAAGTAATGAAAATCTCCTCACAGCAGTTGATTTGCTTAGAAACAAGCCCCTAGTGTTTCATTTGGTGTTTACAGAAAAGTGAAAGAGTGTACTGATTATCCAGTCCTCTGAAATAGGTTTGACTTTGAATAACAGCTGCCATTTGTATTCATATTTATGAAGTATGATTTCCAAAGATATTTTGTTAAACGAGAGTATTTATTTTTATATAAAAGACAATATTTCTATTGTTAATATTCTTTTCATGAAGAGAAAAGTGGAGAGAAAAATACTATTATTGTATAGCACCTCACTGTTCTGCATTTCCATTATGACTGATCCCAAAATGCAGGCTTCTGGTTTCTATCAGTGTGGAAGTCATTGCCAAACAAAAATACCATGTTCTTTCCAAATGGTAGGAAAGTGGTCTTGGACAAAGACTTCCTATGCCAAATAGACTCTATAATTAGGAATATTGACATGAAATTTCTCTCCAATGTGTCTGAAGTTATTCATGTATATCATTGTTTTAACTAAAGGAACAACTAATCATGATAAATTTTCTTTAAGTGCTGATTACTGCAGAACATAGGGCATCTTTCTAGGTAATGCATTCAAGCCATATATACAATGAAATAACTTGGGAGCAGTGTGGTATGGGTGTAGAGCTATAGTAGTACTTGGGAATCAATAGCATGGTGATGTATTTTGTTTGCTAAATTGCTAAATAAATATTTTGTGTCTGTGAGGCCTTTCACATACTTGAATGATTATAAATGTCAGTAAGAAGACCATCCTTAACCCTGCATAGACTGCCAGGAGTAGTATATATCAAGATGTTAAATGTGTTTGTGTAATCACTCATACACATAACGACCATACAGAGTCAGATCAATGACTCATGTACCTGTCTTCTGACAGAGGCTGAAGCCGTACATGCATTACTAAAATACATGCCCATGCACAAGTATACACCAACAAACTTACTTATGTGTTAGGCCTTTGGATGGATTTCTGATATGTGATTTATAATTGCACTGTTCACCTCTTGGCTGGCCAATAATTTTTAGTTCCACAAACTTTAAATAAATGAGACCCATGGAAAACATTTGACCTCTCCTTTTATTAACAGTAACACCAGAAAGCCATGAGGAAAGTCAGCCTTATATTATTCCACTGGAAACTGTTTCTCTCCACCACTTCACAATACTATGTTTAGACGGGAAACTTTTGAATAAGATACATTGTTAATATCACTAATTCTTGTTTTCAACAATTTGTAATTTTCGTTTAAAATAAAACCACCTCTTATTCTCCCAAGCAAACCTGTTGTTATGCTTGAAGCCAATGCTTGACAAATTTAATTAATTTTAGGGTTGGTTACTTTGAGTAAAATAGGCATTATTTTTCTTAAGTAACTCTGACATTAGCCCAGTAATAAAATATTTTGTGGCTGTTGTATGGATGCTGTATCCAGGTGACTTAAGATTTTTGAGGAGTTTTGCGTGTTGCAGCTTAAAGTTCTGAGTTTGCTTTTCTACTGGATGCAATCAACATGGATTTAATTTGATTATGTCTGTAATATGGAAACGGTATTCTCTCATGATCCATTTAGGCAGGCTGTCCTTGTATTGAGGAAAACACAGTGAGAGATCCCAATAGCGATAGGTGTTTTTGGAATACGTAACATCAACAGTCAAGTTATTTCAAATTCCCTTCTTGTGTTCAATCCAGTCCTGCAGTTATGGAGCCCAGTTAGGACCTTAGATCTTTCACATGGAGAATTCCTTCCCTGAGTTAATAATGAACATATTTTTTCAGTTTCTTTAAGGAAGTGATAAGATTGCTTGTTAGGTACACTAAAAGCAAGTGTGGATTTTAAAGGCCCCCTACATTTCCCACTCTTAACACTATGTGAAGTGTTGGTATTAAATGCTCCTCCCCAAAAGAGGGTTACTCACCTTTTGTAACTGTTGTTCTTCAAGATGTGTTGTTCACATCCATTTCAATCAGATGTGTGTGTGTGCGTGTGTGTGTGCATGGGATCCAGAAGATTTTTGCCTACCAGCAATTGTCAAGTCAAGCTAGGCGCCCCCTGGAGTGGCACTAATATGGCATTCAATAGATAGCCTCGCTCATCTGCCAGCTACTCTCTCCCCATCTCCTTCTTGGTGACTACTCTGAGAGTGGGGAAGGAGTGGTGACTTTTGCAAAAGGCGAGTAATTATTTTTCTTCTTTGAATGCTTGTTCAAGCTTTTTGAGCTGGGGTTGGACCCATAAACTGATTGGAGCGCTGCCTTGCCAAAGGCTGCATCACCTCTGGTCTGCCAGGTTATTGCATAATGGGCTGTGAATGCCTCTCCACCATGCTAAGTACCCAACACTCTGATGTGATATAGGACCAGGCAGGGTAGCAAGGGGCAGTAGCAAGTTAGTTTGGATCGGGGAGGGGGTGGGGCGGGACAGTATGCCATGCTCAAGTGTGCCTTAAAAAGGATTGTTTAAAGACTGAGTAAGATGTAAGCTGACACAATCCTTGCCCAGAGGTCAGATGCTGTCTTATCTTGCCACTGCAGAACCTCCAATGCTAGAAGTCCTGGCAGTGAGGGGGCTGGAAGGCTTGAGCTGTGGACTCTGGTCTAGAGTACCTGCACTATGGGGCACTAGTGTGTATGTCCAGGAATATTAAGGGGATCCTGGAATCCTTCAAGCTATGAAGTCTCCTGTCTATTTTCTCAGAAAACAAATTGGGTCCCTTAAAGGGTAGGTCCTGTAGATTCTTTTGGACCATGTGAGGTAACCCAGAGGGTTGAAGCCAGGAGCTTCATCCCATGAACATTCATTTGACTAACATCTGTGCCACTACATGAATGCCAGCCGGGGTGATGTAATGAGACCCTCACCACGAGTTTGCCTTCTTCCAATAGAGTAGTAAACTGGTGGTAGTCTGGTGGGAGCAGCTCCATAAATTTTGAGAGTGCCTGACAGGTGTCATTGCACATACCAGTTCATAAAGGCTGATGGTTTGAAATTCTAAGTTGCAGGTCCCCCCACTGAATAAACATTTATCCACATAGGTCCATCTTTTTAGCCTCTCAGTTCTTGGGAGAAGGGCCCTGAAATCACTGGCGTTCCCTCTGGTTTGCAGAATCTATGACCAAAGTGTCAGAGGGTGGAGAGGGTGAGTGTAAAGATGTTCATACCCTTTAGGTGAAACAATATAGTGTCATTCATTCTTTTTCACTCTGGGTGGCAAAGAGGGAGGAGTTTGCCAAAGTGAGCTGGTATTACCAATGATTATTTTGATAACTCACAGAACAAGACAGAGGAGGTGAGACTGTCCACTATAGAATCCATATCCTCAGTCACCTCCTGTGCCTGAGCTGCTGTAGTGCCCTGTTGTCCTAAAGGACTGGCGCTGCCAGAAATCCCTGAACTGGCTTGACTTCAGAAGACAAGGAGGATATGATGGGAGGCTGAGTGAAATCACTGCCCTAAGCACCTACAGGGTCTTGTTGCATCTGAATAGGGTGCGCCATTGATGCCTCCATTGTCACAATGGTTACCAGTGACAAACAAATGGCCAGTGCCAGGGCTACAAACTGCTTAAAGAGGTGACAATGTCGCTGTCTGAGCTGGGCTGGAGACTGGCACCTATATACTCAATGCCGAAGATATGAGTGCTGATATACTCAGTGCCAGTATTGGCGTCAACGTTGGGTCTGGGACTGTTGATGCTGGGGCATAATCAAGATCTGGGATGCCCACAGGAGTAGCTGAATCCCCCAGTGCCAAAGGTATAGAGGGCACTGACATAGAAAGCATCATTCCCCATGTATAGGTGGTCAGAAAAGCCTCTGGAGCAGACTGATTGACGCCACTCTGGGTCTGGCACCTTGAGCTGGGACTTGAACCTTGTGGTACACCCAAAGTGTCTACAAGGGCCACTGAGATGGATTCTATGGGAGAGGCTCCTGTCCCAAAAGAGGCTGGTGATGGTGCTGAGACCTTGCTATCCAGCTAATAGACCTCCAAGAGAAATAAAAGTCTGCATCCCATTCAGTCTCTGAACCAGAGGACCGAGGCTGGCTGGCACTGACTTGGGAGATCCTGGGGATCTATATGATGTCACCTTGAAGCTAGTCCATGCCTGTGATTAGCATACCACAGATGCTGAGTGACATAGGGGCTCACTCTGGGATGGTACTGGTGACCTAGCCAACATCAGTGCCTCTTCTCTTCTTGGTGTCTCAGTCATTTGAATAACTCCCAGGCTGCGTCCAAAGCCGCCAGGGGAGAGGGGAATTGAACGTCTTGGCCATGTCAGTCTGGGGAACGGTGGTGGGAGAAACCTGACTTGTCCCTTTCTGGGGCAGGAATCAACATGCCCACAGGTGCCAATTTGTTCTGGTCTTGCTGTGATGTCTGATGTCTGTCATTAGCAGTTTGCCTCTTCTGTGGGCTAGAGAACCGGCCCCTCTCATGTTTCTGTTTTTCAGGGCACCAGAGAAACAGTTTTACAGTGACTTCCTATCCGCAGTATGCCAGTGCTGATCTCTGCTTGGTGCCTGGTCACATGGCACAGGCAATTGAGTGCTTCATGCTGATGATGAAACCTGTATATCTGGTCCACTGACCCTGGATTGGACTGGGAATGTAATGCAGCCTCCATGAGCAGGATCCCAAGTCTCCGCTCCCTATCTTCAAGTGTGTGACAATGGACAGTCTTGCAGACGTGGTATGTGTCTTGCTGATGACCCCCATCTAGACAATGTAGATAGTGTGTAAGTCATTTTTAGGCATAAGCTTGCCACACAGTTGACAGGATTTAAACCCTGGCAACCGAGGCATGCATGTGAGATGGAGGGACTATATCCCTAAACTATTCAACTACTAAAATATAACTATAGAGCAGCTGTTGAAGAAATATATGAAGTAAAACTGTTAGGAGCCCCTGCTGATAGCAAGAGCTAGAGAATCCAGCTGCTGTCACCAGATGTTCAAAAGAAACTGCAGGGAAGTGTTGGTGGATCAGCAAGGCTATATATTGAGCACCATATTGACACCACTCCAGGGGGCACCTCACTAACCCTGCTGTGGCTGCTAAGTAAAAATGTTACAGCTCCAGTGCATGTGTGTGCATGCACACACCTGATTGGAAAACACATGAACAAACACTCAAAGAAAAACAAAATATGCAAACCCGGTAGTCTGTGCAGAAGTCATGGGAGCCTCCCCGGAGTCTTTCTTCCACAACTTCATAGGACATACACAGTCACAAGCCCTCGAACACAGCCTTATGTTTTTAATAATAACGAGTTCTAAACTTTGAGTCAGGCACTAATAAAATGCATACTTTAGCAGTAAGAATGATTCACATAATTTTTCACCAATACACTCTGTTATCTAGTTTTCTAGATGCTTTAGACACTATGCTACTGTACATATACATTATTGTACATGGTACTAATACAACGTGCTTTTATTGAATTTGCAGGATTCTGCATCTTTTGCCACAGTTGCACTGCAGTTTACTGTAGCTTTCTTTTCTCTTTCTAACAACCTTTCTTATATGCATATATTGGCAAGGTTTCATGCTATTTTGATCTTTGGGATTAGCTTCTTGTCAGATACCTTACCCTAAACTTTGCTGAAATCAAGGCATCTATTACTGTACTTTATCTTCATCTTGTTTTTGAGGCACTTCTATGAAAAATCCTGCCACGATTGTTTTGTTTCCAGTTGGCCTTTATCCACTTTGCCTGCTTTTTGGCCCTTATCCCTATTTATAATGCACTGTATTTTATCAGTATTTTATAGGTCTCTAATTACCTGCTTTTAGAATATCATACTTTTTTCAGACCTTAAACACATTCTTTTGTCAGTGACATAAAATAGAAGCCCAGCAGATTTGCCAGATCCTCGCTCAATCCTTTAGAATTCTGGCATACAGTCCACTGGGATCCATGAGCTTCCTCCAATTTATCTTCTGTAATACATCTTGTATCATTCTGCCTATAATTCAGAAACACTTCTCCTGTACTATTTCTTGGTCAATATTTGCAGCCCTCCCGGCTTATTTAGCAAGAGATTTACCATGTGACTATGCCGTCTTTGCCATTTTTAATAGTTTATGAAGAGGCTTTTTTTTTTTTTTGTTCATATGTCAATACCTCAAATTCTAATTAGCATACAGAATGCTGGTATTGAAAGGATGGGGCTTCAAATAGCAGGTCTGGGAAATCACTGTTTTAGCACACTGAGTTTAGGTCAGCTCCTCTGATATGAGCTAATACTCTATAACGGTGTGTGCTATTTGAAAACAAGTATGGAAGATTAGTTTGGTGCTTGAAAATATTAAGTTGAGTGATTTCACATCTCTTCTCTGTAAGTGGTTTCTGGTTCCACTGGAAACATGTGACAAACCAGGAGTTATTTACATTCTTTGTGTTTAAAGGTTTTTGTGGGAAACCTCACTCATTATTTCTATGAACTGCTTGTGATACAATTCTTCTTAGATGCAAACTATACCAAGATTATTGAGCTGGCAAAAATTTCAAGATTGGAGGGGGAGGGCTATGTACAGATAATATATTAGGCCCAATTAATGCTCAAGATTGAAGTTGAGTATTGCTATCTTTTATTTAATCTGAGTTTCATTATGTGACCCTAGGGTGTAAATTTGAGCTTTTTGTCAGCTAAGGGCATTAATATAATGTGCTAGATGACCAGATAACTGTGCCATGTGGTATTTTCTCCTTATGCACATACACGTGTAATGAGTTGGATCACAGACATCTCCTTGAGACTGTCAGCTGATGGGCTAATCATAACACTGGGCCTGCTCATCTGGCCTCTGTCATGCCTCACCACCCTGACTAAGCTAAAAGTTCTGGTCTCCTTCCAGCAAAGGCACAGAGGTGAGGTAACAGCCCCTCAGCAGAGTAACACAGACACTGATAACAGCTCAGCTCTCAGAGACCTCAGTTACAGGGACTTGACAGCACCTAAGAGCGCAGCCCCAAATAGGACTAAAACTCCAAGTAAATCCATCTTACTCTTTCTAAAAGTATAAAAAGTGCTATTTAAGTGATTGCAAGTGATTTCATACAGATCAAGGTAAGGTACTAAGCTAAAGAACAATAAAAAATGCCTACCTCCTACACTATGGCTTGTCTACACTACCACCTTCCTTCAAAGGAAAGATGCTAATTAGGGTGTTGGGAGTTTACTACTTCATTAAACAATTCTCCCCCCGCCCCCCTGGCAGCAACTTCGAAGTTTTAAACTTTAAAGTACTGGCTCACGTCTAGCCACGGCTCACCTGCTAGTACTTCGAAGTGCCGGGGCAACTTCGAAGTCCCTTTACTCCTCAAAGTATCAGCAGGTGAGCTGCGGCTAGACACAAGCTGGTAATTCGAAGTTTAAAACTTCAAAGTTGCCGCAGGGGGGAATTTGCTTAATGAAGTGCTGCATATGCAACACAGCACTTCATTAGTAAACTTCCAACACCCTAATTACCATCCTTCCTTCGAAGGAGGGTGGTAGTGTAGACAAGCCCTAAGAGAAATTGTTACAAAGCATAATTTCTCCCCTAGTGCCTATTTTAGACAAAGTCCTTCAGGAGAGAGCTGATTTCTTCTCTGAACTGGACCTAACTGGTTCTCATTTCATTAGAGTTCTTCTCTTTCCAGGTCATTTCATGGTCATTAAGTTCCTTAAGAAGCACTAGTGACTTTCACTAGAAGACCTAGATTTATAATCAGGTTTACACTTCACATTTCTAGTTCATACAGAAGAATAATACATGCGCACAAATAGCACATACATATTCAGGAGATTATAAACTCTTTAATGACAGGCTACTTCTCTGTTTTGCATAAAGCACATTTCTGAGAGAAAACATGGGCAGTAAAATCTAAGATCTTAAACCACAAATATTTACACATATTCTTATATGTTTAAAACCTCCTTTCTTTCCCTTTTTTGGGTGACATTATTAATACAGTAATTAATTCTTTTTTTTTCCCCATCAAAGTATGTTTTAACTAACTTCAGGTATATGTTTATTTCATTGAAGATCACTGATAGTTTACAGTACCTCAGAAATGTTCAGTTTATGCCTTGGTATGAAAAATACTGAGTACCATAGCTGCCCTAAAGTGTCAGTTACTTGTCAGATATAGGCCATCCTCTGCACAAAGGTTGGATGTTTTCTTTCAAGCAGTGCTTTTATGTTAGGAGTAGTTGTCAATTCAGAGTGACTTGCCTGATGGTCTCTTAGTGACTGGATCTCCTCAGTTTCTTCTGTGGCACCTTAAAGACTAACAAATTTATTATGTCATGAGCTTTTGTGCATAAAATCCACTTCAGCAGATGAGTCAGGGTGGAAATTACAGAATTCAGAATATATATAGCAGTAAAATACAGAAGAAGGTACTGTCATTAGAAGATCCAGTTACAGACTAGCATGGCTATTACCCCTCTGAGTTAGCCTCTTCTGAATTGGGTAGGTCCTTACCTATTCAGTGTTCAGTCTTCCCTTTTATCATGTGTGTAGACTATTCATCAAGTTCTTTTTAAAAAGATGCAATCGAACCAACTGAAAGTATACATGTTCTTTGTGCAGGGTACATTCCTCATTGTACTGCTTCCTTTTACAGAGTAAGATATAGTGAAATTGACTTTCTATCTGCTTAATAAATATTGATGTATTGGATGCAACCAAATATCACCCTGAATGATCCATCTCTACAGGCAGAATCATTGTGCAGGGACGTCAGTATTTATTTATTTCTCATTCTTCTGTCACATTTTAACAGAAATCATTATGTAAATATTGAGCACCTTTATGAAATGATAAAACACAAGAATGTTGTGTTTTTTTGTAAAGATGTCATTTAGAACAAGAATGCTCACAGAGCTGACAGCTTCATGTGGAGGCAAAAGCTTCCCTGCCTACAGTGTCTGAAACTTTTTAATGTTCTTTCAAGACTTAAATATTTCACATGCATTATAGGAAGCAGCTGAAGGCCTAAATCTGATTTGGCTTACACCAGGGTACATGCCGTAATATTTCAATTTTAAATCAGTGGAATTACATCAATGTAAAATTGCTGTGAGATCAGAATCACAGTGTTATTTACCCTTAGACTAATACAAGTAGATCTGTTGCAATTAAGAATGGTTCACTTTTTTTAACAAAAAACCTTTGCCTACCTCTTTAAGTAAACCGAAGCTAAACATTTGTTTAGATTCCGAAAAGTTTAGCTCATGTACTGGGTGCCTAAATGACTTATTGGTGACCTAGGCAAGGAGTCCTAGAAGGGGTGGCACCTCAGCAGGAAGGGACAGGTCTGGGGGCCCTCGGCACTGCCTAGAGTGCACTATGCCCCCCAACAGCCCTCAGAGCCACCTGAAGCAAGCTGCCCACCCCTCCAGCAGTTATTTAAAAGGCCCAGGCAACAGCCCCCTTTACCCCTCCTCCCATTGGAGGGCCTGCTCGTGCACCTTTGTTCTCTCCAGGCTTTGTCAGGTCTAGAGAACAGGAGAACCACAATTAATATAATGGAATATGTTTTACAAGGTAACTTACCTTTAACTTTTGTGAGTGCAATAAAATAAAATATAATCCATCCTAAACAAAACAAAGCTGAGCAAAATAGTTTGATTAATTTCTCTTGGCATAATTTGACTAAAACTTTGTGGCTATGGTCACCCTAGCGAGTTTTGTGAACAAAACTGGGTTTTTGTCGACAAAACTTGCAGTGCGTAGACAGAAAATGTCGGTAAAAAAGCTGTGCAGATGCTTTGGGGGCCCCTTTTGTCAACAGAGTGGATCAAAAGATCAGTCCGCTTTTATATGTAGACATGATGTGTTGACAGAAGTCTTCTCTCAACATCTCTTGCGACAGTAACTTCTGTAGACTGATTGCTGTAATGCAACCATAGCCTGTAAGTTTTGTTTAAAAAGAATGCCTTCCATTTCCTTTCTGCTTTACTATTATTAAGATATCAAAGTATTCTGAAATAAATGAAAACACATGCAAAGTTGTCTGGCCACAGTAGAGAATTTCTGGTTTGCCGTAGTTGCCACTTAAAGTTAGATTTTATTCCATTCACTACTATTGAGCAAAAGAATGATTGTCTTCATAAATTCTCCAGTAAAATCAAACAAATAAAGATTTCTTCATTCTGTACACACTACTCTTGAATATAGTTTCCAGATCCTGTTCATTCTATCACAGAAGACTTATTAAAATTTCTGTGGTTTGAGTATTGGGGAGGAGAGGCTTGTTGCAATGGCCTGTAATATCACCTCGTAGAAAATGTGAAGGCTTCGAGTTTTGACCTAAAATTCTGCCAGTGCTATAGAATTGTACAGGATGATTGCAAACACCTACCAAAAGGATGTTCATTCTTCTGATCTTTACAGGTTTTTAGAATAATTTTTTGAGCCTTATGATAGCACTCAATTGGTTTCGTCCTTTTAAAACTGTACTGGATTTTTCTTTAAATCTCACCCAACATCCCCAAACAGAGCAGCTTTCTCCACACTACAGTGTACTGCACCCAATGGACTAACCTTCTGGAAGTAGTCAAAAGCAGCTACATTAAAAGGGATTGCATTTATTATCTCCAGGCATACCATTACCATCTTTTAATGTTACTTAGCCATCTGGGACCACATTTTCAGTGGGTCAAAGTTCACTTGTATGCACACACAGAGATGGATGCATTTTATTATGCCTAATGTTTTTGTACATACTCCAAGAGGGAAAAAACTGTTCAGTGATTAGGGTCACTGCCTTGGGAAAACTGGTTTGGTTTCCAGATCTGTTACAGACACCCTATGTGATCTTAGGTCATTTAGCTTTCTTGTATTACAGGCTGAACCCCTGTAATCCAAATTCTTTTGTCCAGCAACATCTGTAGTCTGGCATAATCTTAGTTAGCCAGATGATGATTTATCATGAGGGTGGCCAGGTTTCCTGCAATCCCATAAAGTTTGTTTGCAGCCACCAGTCCTGGCTCTCAGTGTTATGTGCAGTTATCTAGCTGCAGTTTACCCCAAATGTCTTCTAAGAGCCCAGGAAGCAGTGCAAGAGTTGGTAACATGCTAGACAATATTGAGTCCCATGATCCGGCAAATTCTCTTGTTCAACACTGGTTAGATCCTGACGGTGCAGGACAAGAGAGGGTCAATCTGTAGTAATATGGAGATGAACAGAAGTTGATTTTTTTATTATTACAATGTTGCGTGTGTAGCTCAAGTCATCCTTGTCTCTTTTTGTGAAAGGAGCACTTATTGGCATGCTGTTTGATTTACAACTCAGTTTAAACATAGCAAATGGCTTTCCAGAGTGCCTTGATTCTCATATATAATTCAATTTGTTAAACAGCACGACACAGGATTTAATGACCTTTTAGTGTTTTGGGGAGTTCTGTCATATTAACAACAGTGAACAGAAATGGGCCACAGCAGTTTGATTACAGGGATTTGTTCCTGTGATAAGAACAGCAGTGTTTCAGTATACTTCATTACAGTGTATGAGTACATGTGAAGAAAAATAAAGAGTGAACTATCATGCAATCTGGAGTGCCTCACAACTGAGAGTGCTAATCTCAGGGCCGACTCTCAGAAAACAGGGCAGATACCCTAAATTGAGGTACATTCTGTAATTAGATTTCACCAGACTTGTGACAAATATGAACTCCTAGATCACTGTACCACTTTTAGCATGGAGTCACAGACACTTCCCTTAGACTGTCCCATCTCTCTTGTCACTCCAAAAAACTGGACTTTGCAATAAAAGATGACTTACACCAAAAATCTCACCACACTAGGTTGTTTCCAGTCCTATCAGAACAGACACTTACCTCAGATCAACTGGGGCTCCAGGTCTTACACAAAAGACAACACTGGGAGCCAATTTCTAGTCAATTAACTGAAGTTGTATCAGCTAAAAAAAGGAAGTGAGAAGCTAATGAGAGATTAAAGTAGGTAAAATATATATGCAAGTGAGTTTCATCTTATAATGCCAAATGGTGGAATTGATGTTATAAAATGCCCATTTTCCAAAAGTCTTTTCAGGGTTCCTAGCTTGTCTTTGGGGATCTCCATGTTGCATCTGGTACACTTCCCTGTATCCTTCCAAATATTCCAGAGATATTTACTTGTCATATCAACCAAAAAGCTGGAACTTTACTTAGAGCTACAAATGTAGTTTCTTCTCCCAGGAAACAGGCTGGTGGCGTCACTACCCACATGGGTTTTTCCTTTGGTGAAGGAGACTGAAGAGTGCTTTTTGGGGCAAGTGAGAGAAGTTTTGAGAACTGATTTATGGTTGGAAACATCATAAACTTACGAGTATGGCTAGTTTAACAAAACAAGCAAAATTGGTAGGTTCAGCTGAATATTACTAATTTTAAAGAGAAATTTGGTGTTGAATAAAATAATACAAACCAAAACAAAATTTGCACAAATCCTTGCTAATTCACAGTAAAAGAATATGCTATAATTCTAGTGCATAATGGTGTGTTAGATAACAAGGAATTATATAAGAAAATTTGTTGTTTAAGCTGAGGTTCACTGATTAGAATTTTTCTCTTTCTGAAAACAGATTTGAAAACCAGCTTAAATTCATTCTAAATTAATCCATTCAGCAACAGGCGAATAGCTTCCTTTTTAAAGTCATAGCTGCTTGTATACTCTCCTTATTATTTGCTGTGTTATTTCATGTTTTCTAACCTGCAGTTGAAAAAAGAGAGAGAGAGAGAGAGACCACCGTGGCCCTCCCTCTGCACTTCTGATTTGTCAACTTTGATAACAATTTTTCTGATTTGTCACCCTTGATCATTTGTGGACCTCTGTGCTTTATATATTGAGTCTGTTCTCGTAAGGTTATGATCTGAAAAAGTGGGTCTGCCCCACGAAAGCTCATCACCTAATAAATTATTTTGTTAGTCCTTAAAGTGCTACATGACTGCTTTTTAGTTTGAGGTACAGTTCTTCACTAGCAGACGAAAATACCCAGTTCCAAATTAATTAGCCACATTCTGCACTTCAGCAGGAAAAAAAAACCAAAATAAAACAAAACATTCTTCTGAGACAGAAGTGTGGAGAGCAAGCGAACTTGATTACACTAAATTGCTGTCTGGTTCAGTTAGACTTTGCTTTTGCTAAGACTCAGTGATGCCTTCCAGCTATGAGATAAACACAAAGCTATTTTGTCATTATTAATTTCCTCCTCTATGCTGGCCACAGAAAAGTATCCTTTTAAAGGCAAAATAGTGAGCCATTTAGCATGTGCCATGTCTAGATCTCTTTAAAAAATTATTAAGAGAGGGAATAAACTAATTACACACATGAATTAAGTAACACTATGCTAATAAATATATATTGTGATAATTCACTCTTTTGTTGTACTACCGTAAAATCTTTGTTATCTGGCATCCCCGGGGAACTAGGATTGTCAGATAATCAAATCTTCCACTTATTTGAATGCTGGCCCCACTGCTGCCCACAGGGATGCTGGCCCTGCTGCTGCCAGCACAGCAGCTTCCTGCCAAGCTGCGGTGCCGGATAACAGAACTTGCCAGTTATCCAAGTGAAGGATAATGTGGCTTTTATCTTTCTGAAACATTCTGTAGGTAAATTTAAGACAGGGAGAGTCTCTCCTTTTCCCTTCTTTAAAAAAGCCTAGTAATTTGTGCTATTTTTAATGACATCATTTGACTTGGTTTGGTTCTGCTGGTTTATTGAAGAGGCTATGGGAATGTAGTCATTACACAGCTGATCTCTTTCTCTGTGAGTGTTATATTAGGCTACTAATGAGTTGCAGCTTGACTGCAGCAGGAGGCCTAGATGGAGTGTATTGACCCCCTGTTAAGGGCAAAAACACATTGTCTAGGAACTCTCAGAATCAAAATGGAGGTTTCCCTCTCTGGCTATCAGCCAAATAAGTGTATCAGATCAGTAGCCAGATCACAGCAACTCTGTTAGCCAAACTAATCTGAAATGTCTGAGGTGATGCACAGACTAAATCCCCCACATACGGAACTGCAGACGAGATCCACCATTTTAAGGATAATGAGCACGTAAAGGTTTTCTGGTTTTGTTTTTGCCTGTTTGTTTTGTTATTTTTGTTATCAGGACCTCCAGGGAACCAGAAAGATTCCTTCAAAGCTGGTTTCACGATCACAGATTTGATACACTGAATAAACCTGTGGTGATTCCTGGTAATTTTACTTGACCCTTTTTCTGTTTTTCTTCCATCAGTGTCACACTTTGAGGGCATTTGTGCTGTAAATTATACTTTAAAAACTCTTCTTGTGTCTGATTAACTGAATAAATAGGGAGTGGAACTGTGGTTTGAGGTGTACGTTTCAGCAGTTTAAAAGCAAACATCATCTACATCAATCCATTCCCAACTAAATTAGACTTACACATAAAAGGTTAAATATGAAAGGCTGAATGCCGCAGATTTGTTTTGTGCCTGCTTGCACTAACCTTGTATCCGGCCTGAACACTGTGAAATAAATAAATGGTTGCTTTCCTCTCAGATTGCTAAGAATGAATCAAAGACAGAGTAGAGTCCAAAACATAATTAGAACCATGCACAAAGCAGCTGATGGGTAAAAGCACAGAAGTGCCTTTTCTTTCATTTGTAATAAATTGTTTGATGCTGCCTATAACTCGCCACCTAATTCTCTAGTGTGACGCAGCAATTTGTTAAAAACTCATTTTATGTTAGTTCTGCTGTTGCCTTTCAAATCAGTTTTCCTGCACTATTATTTTGTGTGCCTTATATATTTTTCATGAAAATATGTTTCAATTGCCCATTGTTTTGGATCTGTACAGAGTAGAGTATAAGAAGACATGAGGGCAATTCATATTATATTGATACATTCTCAGTCACATCTTCAATACCAATAAACAGTGATTGACACCTATACGACATAGGATGCATTTCAGCTTGAAGAAAGTTCTTTGCACTGCAGTGACAATCAGGCTGGCAACAGACTTTGCCAGGACCTGGACAATATGCTGGAGGAGCGGAGGAGTAGCGCTAGGCCTCCCAGAAGAGGGAGGACCTCAGATGGAAGCGGCACTGATAAAGGACAACGAGCCCTCGGCACTGTCCACATGCCTCCTTCAGTTAGTCCTCAGTTTGACCTGTACCCTGCTACACAGGGGGCTCCAGCTGTGATTTAAGGGGCCCAGAGCACTTGGCTCTTTCTAATCCATGGTACAAGGGCAACTGGACCTTTTCTTCTTCATTGGTGGCTAGGATGACATTGCATGAAACTCTAAGGCTTTGTCTACATGAGCACAAATCTTCAAAATAGCCATATTTCGAAGATTACTAATGGAGGCACTGAATTGAATATTCAGTGCCTCATTAGCATTAGGACGCTTCCAGCCCCGGCGCTTCGAAAGCACCACTTTCGAAAGCGTGAGGCTCGGCGTGGCTACACAGGGTTCCTTTTCGAAAGCACCCCACACCTTTCGAAATCTCCTTATCTCGATCACTGATCGGAAGAAGGGGATTTCAAAAGGTGCGGGGTCCTTTCAAAAAGGAACCCTGTGTAGCTGCGCTGAGCCGCACGCTTTCGAAAGCAGTGCTTTCGAAGCGCTAGGGCCGGAAGCGTCCTAATGCTAGTGAGGCGCTAAATATTCAATTCAGTGCCTCTTTAGTAATCTTCAAAATATGGCTATTTTGAAGATTTGTGCCCATGTAGACACAGCCATATTGTCACACTGAAATATTAACATCTTCCATTTTTTTCCAAGTCATTATTGTACCTCTTAATTATCTATATACTCCGCACATATTTATTGTACATTGCCTATTCAGCATATGTCTTTAGGAGTGAGGATAACCAATGCTGTAACTCATTAGTTTCTGGTGATCAGATTTCACCTTTGCTAATGTTGCAAATGCAGCCTTATAGCTTTAAAACTCCAGCTGTCCTGTAGAAAATATATATATTATGAGAATGTACCGATATAATATGAATTGCCCTCATGTCCTCTTATACTCTATACAGATCTAAAACAATGGGCGATTGAAACATATTTTCATTAAAAATACATAAGGCACACAAAATAATAGTGTAGCAAACCTCCTGTTGATTTGAAAGACAAACAGCAGAACTAACATAAAATGAGTTTTTAACAAATATATACATAGATATTAATTAGAAGCCTGAGGCTCTTTAGCAATACCAAAGGAATGACAGGAGACACTTGATATGGTTCCAATTGGCCATTTTATTAAAAGGCTGAGGCTACCTGGAAGATAAGATTATATAATACAGGTAACCCCATGTTCTTTAAATACCTACCTGCTCCCCTCTTTTGCCATCCAGGTCCCTCAGCCAACCTTATCATTGCCCTGCCCCCCCCACCCCCGGAGTGATGATTAAGGGGGGCTATAACAAAGGAGGTTGGTTCAGTGCTATCAGTTAGCCTTGAATCCCTCCCCACCCTGATCTGTGCTTTCAATCAACCCCTCCTTTGTATGTCATTTACCAAGCAGTTTAGCAGATCATTGTGCCCCTCACCTACCTTATGTACATTGACCCCACACTTACAGAAGCAGTTGTGATGTTCATACCTCAACTCCAGTCACTTTTCAGGATAAAAAGAGTCCTCCCTGTACCCACTGGGGGAAAGGCAGAAACAAAACAAAACAAAAACAAACAAAAATGAAAAACCAAAAAACCCACTCCACCTTAGAAAGGAGCACCTATCTGATGCCCACAACAAGTCCTGACCAAACCTGGTATTTTGCCACCTCAAGGGGAGGGAGGATGGGTGCTGCTCTGCCTGCTCTGGAGAAAAGGAACTTTCCCACACGTGGGCTTGTCCCTGTTAAACTCCCCAGCCCTTCTGGTCCCAGGGGATGACTCACTGCTCCTTCTGCAGTAGTTTCCTAGGCTCCCTTCTCTCCCACTCTTATTAAGGAGTGTTCCTTCTCCTTTGGCAAGCTGGACAACAGCCCTCCCACAATGCATAACATTGCAGTGCAGTCATTATTCACTGGAATTCACCCTCAATAACAGGTGAAATGTTAAGGCTTCAGGATTACATATGTGACCTTTCAACAAATGTGGTGCTGTTCTAGAGCTAGGTACTAGTAAGTGAAAGAAATTAATAAATACCTCAATGTATTCCCTGATAACATCTATCTATATCACAAAACCATAACTTAATTGATGCCATTTAAAACTCTGTTCAGGAAGGGCAATAAAGCAACTTTTGCAGTCATGGGCAAATTGAGATCAATGGGCATTAGCAAAGCTGTGAAGGTTTCTTTTCACAGTACCTGCCCATATAGTTACTGTTTTTTATTATTAAAAGGTTTGTGAAAAATTATAACCCATGGCTTTGTGTTCACGGAATAAAAATATTGTAGACCAGGCAATATTACATCCATGGGAGTTTTTCAAGTTGGTAGAAAGGTTTTTTGTTGTTGTTTGTTTGTATTGAGAAAGCGTAAAAGGAAATATTTTGTGCTCTACCATATTGCTCAACACACACTATGATAGATGTATCTAAATGTTATTTCCAGTCTGTGATGGAAACAAGTTCCTAGATCCAGAACACGATGGAATATGATGACATCACTATTTAAATTCCTTGTTGCAATAGTGGCTAACCCTTACTGTCAGTGAGAGCTGGGAAAGAAAGCAGGGTGCACCAGTTAACAAAATAGTTAGGAAAATAGAAATTTGAATGAAAACAACCCACCTATTTTTTCATTACATTTAAAAATTTTACCAATTCTACCCTACAATTTCTCCTGCACTTCCACTGTTGCAAAGCAGAGTCGCTCTGAGTAGCCAGACCTAGCTGCATGACTTCTGTGACCCACCCACACGACACACAGAACTTTTCCAGGCTTGGCCTTTAAAACTCCCAAGACCACCAGCTAAAAGCCACAAGCAGGACCCCCACTTCCAATTAACAATACTTTTACCTATCAACTTACAATGTTAACTCAGCTCTTGGAATCAAATTCTCCTTTGAGAAGGGTATCTTCCTGGGCAGTGGGTGAAGCTGCAGCTTGGGGGAGCAGCCTGTGACCCCTCCCCTATTTCATCCCTGCACCACAAAGGGACTGCCCCCATTCTGCCCAGGTCCTGACCATTCTCTCAGCGGTCTCCCTCTTCTCTTCCCTTTCCCTCTCTGATCACACCTTCCAGTCAAATCCCTAAACCACAAATGTACTAAGTGACTTTTGGCAACAAAAAAACAAAACACTCTTCTAAAATTAGTTTCTAAAGAAAAATGGAACATGTTTTCTACTGCATGCCAGATTGTGAAGACTGGACATGCAGAAGGTACCTAATTAAAAGCACTAAATTTTGGGGATAAAAGAATTTCAGTCACAGGTTTTTGTTGTACCCTGAAGTTAGTCAGAGACTGAGTTGTGAAAAACTTGGTAAGTAAGAGAAAGTCAGCTGTGTTGCTGAATACAACATTCGGTACTATGGCATACATGATGAAACTCTTCTCTGTTTTACATTTTCTTAAACAGTTTTTCTATTTTAAATATGCTGTTAGGCTTCCAGAAGGTAATCATTCCAGATTACTACATATTTAATGCACTGAAACAAGACATTAATTAGAGTATTTTAATTAATCTAGAGTATCTAAATTAATTAGAGTATTTTAGTCTATTCATAACAAAGTTCATTTCTTTTAGGAAGACGGAACACTGATTTAGTTTGTGTGATCTCCATTAACAATGAACACATTTATGAAATTTCATCATATTTAGATGTTAAAAATATGTTTCTAAAGATTTTAGGCCTCACAAAGGATTTTACAATTTACTAAGTTCTGATTTTGGTGGAGGGGTCTCTTAAAATGAGTCCATTTTATAGTTAGAAGTGAAGAAAGCTGGAAAAATGAGTTTCCCTATCTGGAAAAAAAGGGATGTTTTCCCTTTAAGTGCTTTCTTCAAGAGGAAGGAGAGAGGAGAGCGGAGAGCAGGGCTGGACAGGATGACTCCAGAAGCAAGTTATTCTACTACAGTCATTAAAAGGTGAGGGAGTTCCTTAAAAGAATGTATTTAAAAAACTATGTCTGAAGATCAAAGCATTTAAGGCTAAACTTTTAAGGCTATTTCCAGACCTGAAGAAGTGGGTCTGCTCTACCCCTGAAAGCTCATCACCTAATAAATTATATTGTTGGTATTTAAAGAGCTACATGACTGCTGGTTTGCTGTGTTAGAATACAGACTAACACAGTCACCTCTGTTACCATGAATACTGAGGTCATGCATCTAAAAATCTGTGCAAATTTTAAACTATTACAGTAATGCACAAGTTTTTGTCAGTAAGTTAAGCAACTGACTGCAGAAGCCTCTGAATTGGCATATGCCTTTTAAATCATTTCATTGCTACTTAATGGCTCTTTCAAAGTTATGCTAATAGGTCTGGCAAACTGGCAACTGGCTGGCTTTTCACTTTTATTCTAACAGATCTACTTGGGGAATGTTCACTCACAAAGCTGCAACAGCCTGTTGCGAGAGCCTACAGCAACTATCAGAATAGAAATGGAAGGGGAGGGTGGAGCACTAAGACCCTGGGGGTGCACTGTCTTGCCTCTTACACCCACCACCCATGGGTATCATGCTGTAATTCCCTATTCTTCTTCTGAGCTGTTCACTCTCTCCATTCCTGTTCTCTTACATGTAACTGTACACCATGCATTTCACCTTCCTTCTCTCCCATGCTACTTCTCTTTCATCCTCTTTCCTCCTCCTACTACTCCGATTGTCTTCCATCTTTTCCTCTCATCAATTTGTCTATCTCTTTAAGTTTTTAATTCCTTATGTTTTATATGTAAACAAAACAGCAAAACAGGGCTACCACATATTCTCTTTGCTTAAACTTCATTGTCATCAGCATGCTATCTGTCAGATTCTGTGATATTTATGGGCGCTGGGATTATCAGCCCACTTATCTGATTCAAAGGAAGAAAATATTTTGTAGATTATATTCAGTATTATCACACACACACACACACACACAAAGCAATATTTATGCTTTCACAATCTTTGCCATAGTATTGTATCATTTGGTTGCATCTGTTTTGTTTTAATCGATTAAATGAACTAATTAATATAGATCCTATTTACTGTGTTTGGTTTTCTTCTGCCACTACCCTTTTCCTGGCTCCTGAATTTCTAACTACTTATTTGCAAAATGCAGCATAACTTCATTTATGATACAAAGATAGTTGCGTCTGATGAATATTGTAAATTCTAATTAAACATTCACATTTGGGACATGCATATAATCACACATTAAATTCTACCACAGTCTCCAAGGAATTTTATATGTTCTTTAGCTATGCGTTACTTATGTTTAGGCTATTGTAGGACTCGTACAACAAGCTTTACCTATTCTCAGAGCACATCGGAACAGTGGAAACACAGGATTCTCATTAACATACACATTCTGAGTTGAGGATATGGAAAATTATTATTGTTTGAGGCCCATGTGGAATGAGTTGATTTATGTCCAGTTCCCAGAGGGCTGTTGTACGCCCCCCAGAAACTACTGGCACAAATTGTCACCTTTGTTGGCAGCCTCAGCAACAGAATGAAGAATTGAGCACACATGGGCTGTGTCTACATTGCAGGCTTCTGTCTCCTGACAGCAGTCTACCATGCTGGGAGCCTTCTGCCAACATCCTGGTCTTCCTCGTTTCACAAGGGAGAAAGGATGTGTCGGCAGAGGGATTTTCCCGACATTTGTTCCCATGTGGACAGGCCAAATGTTGGGAAAGCCTCTCCTGACAAACTGTGTTGAGCAGTTTGTGTATCTTTAGCTGACAATCCTCAGCAATCTAGACATAGCCCATGGAGAGTGTACTTCCCCTTCACCATTTGAAGTGTTCTCTTCAGGTCAAAGATAAGGCACGTTAGCACAACAGGAGGAGGAAGCTTGGCTTGCCCGTGTGGTATGGTGGTATTATGGTATTGTAGAGATTTTTTTTTTTTTTTGGCGGCAGGGGAGGTTGTTATATTTTTTGTTAAGGAGAGGAGTTCAGCCTTGAGTTCTGGCATACCAGCATGTTTCATTTGTAAAAGGATTTAAAATATATATATAAAATGAGCACTCTCATGATTCCACCTTTTCTTTCAGTCTTTTAAAATTAGCAGTATAGTAATCCATGCCTTTCTGTTAATTTTCCAGTTTCTCATGTATTCATTTGCTTTCGTGATTTTTGTTTTTACACAGTGCTTCTTTTTTCCTGAGCTGTGGGAATGTTCTTATTTTCCTTCCTTTGTTATCATCTAATACTCAAAGTAGTATTACTGTTTTTAGCCCCAGTTAAGCATATTTAAGTTTTTACAAACTACAGATAATGAAGAAAGAGCAAGTCATGGATATCTAATAAACAGACAGCAAAAGTAGGTTGCATACTCATACATATTCACAGCTGTTTAATTAAATAAAATGTCATTTCTTATGTAAGCAATTATGTCCTGGTAGCTTGATACTGAGATATAGCTTTACCCTTTTTTACCCTGTATAAATTCTCTTAAAATAATGTTGCAGGTGTAGCTTTCATGCAGTGAGTTGACTGCGTGGAGGAGAGGGGTCTTCCAATACCACAGAATAATTTGGATGGCTGCAGTTATCAAATTACTTTGAAATATTTTAGAAGTTTTATTATCTGTTCTCTTGCACTCATCTGCTCCAGTATCAGGCCCTGATCTGCATGCATAACTTAACACACTGATGGAACCTTGCTTACTTCAAAGTCACTCTGATGGGGTCTTCAAACCTCATACTGAGCACAGAGAGAAGAGAGAGGACATCTTCTCCTGTTCACAGACAAGCAGCTGAACCACACACCCGTGGCAGCTTCCAGTCATAGAGGCAAGCACTCACAGCTGCAGCCTATAGAGCAGAGGTGGACAGTAAGTTTTGAAGGGGGGCCATTCCAAGAACTTGGTTAAGTGGCCAAGGGCCTCCCTCTACCATGATATTAACAGAGGGAGTTCAGGGTCTGGGATGGAGGCTGACTGCTAGAGGGAACTTGGGATAAGGGATTGGAGTGAAGGAGAGGGTGTGACTTGGAGCAGGGACTGGGGTGCAGAAGGTGGTACAGGGGTTTGGTTTGTGACCTAAGATAGGAGAGGGTTGTCATGTAGGGCAGCGAATTGGGGTGCAGGAACTAGGAGGGATATGGGTGCAGGAGAAGGAGCATAGGATTTGGGTTATGTTGGATGGGGGGGCATGGCGAGGGTTTGTTGGCGGGAAGCTTAGGGGTCCCAAAGGCAGCTTCAGGTCAGGAGCCTTACCTGGGTGACTCCCAGGGACCATACCTGCAGGGCCTTGGGACAGACTCTCTTCCTGCTCCAGCCCTATACTGCTCAAACTGATCCCTGCCCCATGTGTCTCTCTGCTCCAGATGCCAAGGAGATGGGGAGAGCGAATGCTCTTCTCACTAACCCTCCCCACTCCCACCCCCATGCAAAAATCTCCCTGTTCCTGTTGGCTAGAAAAACCGTAAACCAGTCAGTGTGAGCTGATATATTTTGCAAAGGGGTGGGAGCAGAGTGTGAAGCTTTCCCCACCCTTCCAGCATGAAGAGCAGTGAGCTACATGGAACAGGAAGCTACTTCCTGCTCTATGCCTCAGGCAGCCCATGGGTGAGATCCAGCAGCTTTACAGTAAACTGTACAGGAAACAAAGTCTTCTATAAGGAGAGAGCACGGAGACAGACAGAAGAGAGAGCAAAGCAGCAACAGCCAGCCCTGTGCCAAGGTATCCCCAAAAATACTCTCAAAAGATTGAAACAGACATCTCAACTCAACCAGATGTGAGGGTTCAAAAACTGTCCTGATTGGGGGCAAACTAAGGGGGGCCAGGGAGGAGCAGCAAAGAGCACCTACAGCCATGGTTCAGCAGTCCTGGGTAATAGAAACTGTGGTCTGGGCCTGATACAATGGCTTAGAAGTCAAAACTAGGCAAATTCAGACTATAAATAAGATGTAAATTTTAACATTGGAACAAATTTACCCAGAGTCATGACAGATTCTCAATCATCAACAGTTCTTTGGTAAAGATTTTGCTACTCTCACCCATTCTGAGTAGTATCGAAGTCTACAAATGCTCACATTGGTTTTCACAGGATTATAAGTACTGCTCAGTGCTAGTAAGAGTGGCAGAATTGTACTCAATGAAAGTTATTGGTCGCAAGATGGTTCCTGAGGAGAAAGAACAGAAGTCACCATATTGCATGCAACAAAACTCCATTGGCAAGGGATAGACTAGACGATCTAGCACTGAATGCCTCTTCTATCTCTAGTTCATCTCATTATTCAACTTAGTAACTCATTATTTTATTTCATTTTATAATGGCTTTCCAAAGAAAGCAGTGCTGTCATATTATTTTGAGAAAAGTAAATACACTACCTCATCACAGTTGAAAGTGAGACATTAAGGGGCAGCCAAACAAAGTGAATTTTCCCAATACGTCATCAGTAAATTAATACTGGTACTAAATAACATCATACCCATCCACCGTGAAAATTCTCAGTGTTCATTAACTCTAATTTCCTTTTTTTAAACTGGCCTGGGACAGTAAACGGCCACAGATTGGAGACCTGTGTATTCAGAGGAGATACTTGTTTAAAACATTCCCTATAAGGTATTCTTAGCTGGGGAATAATTATTAAGTGAAAGCAGAGTTACAATGGAGAGATCATTTTGATCTATGAATCCAAATATTCAAAACCTACCAATTTAATATCTTCTTTATTCCATTTTTTTTAAAATGCAACTTGAAATTTACTGCTTGTGTGCACAGCTAGTCCATGTAACTATGTATGTTACCACCATCTTACCCTTGTCTTCCCTACCCCAATCCTTCCTTTTTGGTGACGCCAACTATTGCCTCTTGACCTGTTACGTTGTGAGATCTTTGGGGAGGGGGTTATTTTGTGTCTGTATGCCACCTGGCAGAATGGAGTCTCCATCCAGATTTAAGCTCCAGCTAAAACTGTGAAGAATAAGAATAAGAATAAGAATAATTGTAACCGGCTATCTAGGCAATGTGCTAGTTCAATGGCAAGAGTGTGTTTAAGCTAGAATTTCTGGAAATCATAAACTAAGGTGCTTTAATAACTGCCTACCACTGGTGCTTAGGACACATGAAAAGTGAATGGTATGTGCTAGTTCTGTGAGAGTTGCTGCTTCACTGGATGCTGGAGATGAGAAGGTGAACAAAGGAGACTGATGGACAATGAAAGGAAGAGCTCTTCTTGGTTTTTTGTTTGCTTTTCTTGTTTCAATTTCTCCTTTACAATTTATCTTTGTTCTAAAATTCATTGCTGTAATTATAGTCTGAATTAAGGAGGGCTAGTTCTAATTAAACATAAGGGCTCACATACATGCATGGGCACGGTCCCTTATTGAACAACACAGGTCTCTACAACAAAACAGGAGATGGTTCAGAACACAAACCAAGAGCCAGTCTGGAATCCAATTGGTAAACTAATAATTTTCACTAAAATACAGCCAGATTCCCTAAAGAACATGCCACGTGCTGTGAAAAAATTTATCATTTGTGCATAGAAATCAGAGTCCCACATACACACCTTTGTGAGCATGGAATTACCTGAGCTGAATGGACAAACAGGGTTTCTGCACATACAATTCATGTCTCATGTTTAAACTAAGCATTCACTTAGAAAGTCTAATGTGCTTTTAAAGTCAAATTGTTCCTGCTTCCTTTCCCTAGTTAACTCATGTACAGATTTTTCCATCCTCTTTGCCATGCTCCTTGTAAAAGTCTGATTTTCCCTCCTTTTTCAGTTCCTTCTTTTCCTCCTTCCCTTTCCCCCTTTCCTTTACCTATTTCTTTCTCTCCCTCTTTAAATTCACTTTACATCACAAATTGTTTTGGTCGGCTTCCTCCCAGCCACACACAACATTGGAAACATCTCAATGCAACATACTCACTTGTGTGTATGTGCTTAAAGCCCCTATTCATTAATTTATATCATATAAACATATGTAGATGAACCTCCTTCACTTGCTAACCTATACAGAACATTGCTGCTTTGATTGGATACATACAATAAGAGCTGATGGAATCAATTAGTAACTAATCCTGTTCCTGGCATGCATGCATGAGAATGGTTAAGGTCTGTTGCATTTGTATGTATATGGCTATAGATTGTTGCAACATGACCAGCTGATTCTGAAAAGACTGCTTTGAAATGTGACCACAGAAAGTCCCAGGAAACCAAATTTGGTTGTTCAAATCTAGTCCATTTTGGATGGAGGAAAGCTTTTGATAAGATGAGACTGTTAGATGGCCCTTATAGAAATTATTTGTAATAACGAGCAACCCTCCCAGACGCCCCTAATTGCACTACAAAGATGTTTGCAAGAGGGACCTCAGGGAGGTAGACATTGAGCCAGACAGCTGGGAGGAGCTGGCAGACGATCGCAGCAGATGGAGGCAGGAACTACACAAGAGCCTTCAGAAGGGTGAGATGAGGATCAGACAGCTAGCAGAGGAGAAGCGAGCCCACAGAAAGCACAGTAAGGACCTGCCAGACACCCATTACACATGCAACAGATGCAGCAAGGACTGTCACTCTCCTGCGGACCTTCAGTCACAGTCGACACTGCAAATAATGATTCCAAATGGAACTACGAAGGGCGCGATCCATAGTCTACATAGACTGAAGGATTCCTACTACTACTACTACTACTACTACTACTAACAAGCAACCATCATCAATTTCATGTATAAAATTAAGATTAAATAGGTTTTCTAACAAATATAAGACATTTCAGTTTCGTACATAAATACAACAATATGGTACTACAGCCTCAGGATCACTGTGTACTTGTTTCATAGTTCACAAACTTGTGCTAAAGTATTTTAGGAACGATAGAATAATATATACCAGTGGGAATGTAGAAAGAATAATAATGCTGATTTTAATTGTGTTCTGTTTAAAATATGTATAAGGAAAGCAGCAGGTGGGCTCCAGTGCATACATACGCTATTGGTACCAGTTAATTGAGTTGTGGATGACACAGTTATCCATAAAAAGAGTTTCTACCCAGACCTGAACAATGCATCAGCTTTCCAAACTGAGGACTGTGCCCTAAAGGTTTTGTGATGCACTTCTATGTACTGTCGAGCATGACAAAGCACATTAAGGACCTTTTAGTGCATAGTGGAAAAGCCTACACAGTGACTTACTGCACTGCAGAGTAGTACACTAAATGTTTGCACCATGGCTTGCTTCATTAGCTGCCATGTAGGTATGCTGTTGATCGATCTATCTATGCATATGTGTAGGCAATACATCTCCCATGATCTCTGCTGCATTGTCAGAGTGCTCCACCTCACTTGTTTGTAGCTTCTTCTGCAGTCTGTCTCCTTGATCATCAGCATCACTTGCTTTGTATTGTGGTAAACCCAGTGGTAGACCCTTACCTGGAAGCTTCCAGAGCCTTATAGAAGGACAGTATACTGGGTCTATTTGGAGACCAGGGAGTGGGCGGGCACAGCCCACCCACGACTAAAAGGCCCCTCTTAATAGAAGAGGGATCCCATTAAAAAAAAGCCATGGCCCCAACAGAGCAAGGGGACAACTGAAGAAAAAAGAGGGATGGGAGTGGAGGTCAAAGGTTTAAAACGAGGGAACCAGAAGGGGACACTGAGCAGAGAACCCCGGACAGTGCCCACTGCCCCTCGAAGGTGTCGAGAGAGCCAGTGGATGCCGCCCAAAGGAACTCTGCCCGGATTCGTGAGTGGAGAGCGGAGCAGAAATAGGCCCCACAGTCACAGGCTTCCCCTTCTGCCAGCCTCCTCTCCCGAGTGTTATAAATGGCTACCTTGGCCATAGCCAGGAGGAGGCTGATAAGGAGGTCCCGCGACTTAGTGGGGCCATGGATGGGGTGTGCTAGAATGAGGAGGTGCAGGGAGAAGTGCAGCCAGAACCTCAGCAGGAGGTTCTGGAGGAGCCGGAAGAGGGGCTGCAACCTGATGCACTCGATGTAAATGTGTGCCAGGGTCTCCCTCGAGCCACAAAAGAAACAGGTATCCGGGAGCGGGGTGAACCGCACCAGGTACACGCCCGTGCTCACCGCCCCATGCAGGATTCTCCAGCTGATGTCCCTGGCGGGCCGCGGGACCAGGGTAGAACAAAGGCTGGCCCACCAGGGCTCCCCACCCTCCGAAGATGATAGACGGTCCCACCACTTGTGGTCTGGGCGGGACATGAGGGTGGGATAGTGGAGTGTGTGAAGCACGAGCATGTACAGATGATGTCTGGGCGCGGTTCGAAAGGGGACCGGCTGCAACACGTGCAGCCAGCTGGGATGATGCAGGGGAGGGAGGCGGGAAGGCTCACGGAGCTGGGGGCCCACGGAGAGATCCGGAGGGCCAGGAGTGAGAGTGGGGTGGGGTGCACCCTCTCGCAAGACCCGGCGCAGGTAGACGTGAGGGGCTGGTGGCAAGGCAGCCTTCACCTCTTTCAGTACGCGCTGGGGAGAATGTAGGGTGGAGAGCCCCATGCACCGGGCGAGTGCCAGGGCCGCCATCCAGTCTCCCCGGCTGTAGTCCAGGAGGTCTCTGACCCTGGTGATTCCACCGAGGACCAGCCTCCAGCACACCGCGGGGGACTCCACTGCCTGCACACGGAGGTACGGGTTGTGTAGCAGGGGCTCTGTGAGGAGGTCTTCCCCCGTGGCGGCCCCTAAAGACCTGGAGACTGAGAGCAGCAGCCAGGTGCAGAGGAGGTCCTGGTGGAAGGCCGGCAGCTCCGAGAAGTCTCGCGGATGACCTCTCAAAGGTAAATAAAGGAGCTGCCAGTCGTATCGGAGCCCTCGGAAGTGACGGAGGAAAGCGTGCGCCAGTGTGCTCCACGCTGGACTATGTGCACTATTGCTGTTAAGGAGTCCCTGCAGGGCCCGGAGGCAGAAGACATGGACCTGAGTGCGTAGACAGGTCAGGACCTGCCCTCCCTCATGCGGGGGGAGATGAAGAACCCCTGCAGGGACCCAGTGCAGTCCTGGCCAAAAGAACTCCAGAACTACCTTCTGGAAGTGGGCCAGGAAACCCGGGGTTGGGACAAGGGTGTTGAGACAGTGCCAGAGCATGGACAGGACTAGTTGGTTAAGCACCAGTGCCCTCCCCCATAGGGAGAGGCACTGGAGCAGCCCCGCCCACCTCCGCAACCGCTCAGACACCCTGCCCTCTAAACCCTGCCAGTTTTCTCGTGGAGAGGGAGGCGTGGTAGGTAGAAAGACTCCTAGATAGGATAGCGGACCCGCGCTCCACCGAATGGCCTGAAGCGCGGGTGGGAGGTGGCCCGCCTGCCACCCAGCCCCAACCACCAGGCCAGAGCTCTTGACCCAGTTGACCTGGGCAGAGGAGGCTGCTGAGTAAATGGCTTGGCAGGCCTGCAACCGCACCAGGTCTCCCAGGTCCTGGACCACGAAGAGTATGTCGTCGGCGTATGCTGACAGAACCAGCCGCAGCTCTGGCTCACAGAGCAACAACCCCGTCAACCTTCATCGAAGGAGACGGAGGAAAGGCTCGATGGCCAGAGCGTAGAGCTGGCCTGACAGTGGGCAGCCTTGACGCACCCCTCGCCCGAAGATGACCGGAGCGGTCAGGATACAGTTGAGCTTGACCAAACACTCTGAGGCAGTGTACAGCACCCAGAGAAACCCGATGAAACAGGGTCTGAAGCCGAAGACCCGCAGAGTGCCCAGGAGATACCCGTGGTCCACCCTGTCGAATGTCTTCTCCTGATCCAGGGACAGGAGGGCGAATGACAGATCATCCCTACACCCGAGCTCCAAGAGATCCCGGACCAGGTAGAGGTTGTCAAAGATGGTGCGCCCTGGGACGGTGTAGGTCTGGTCGGGGTGGACCACGTCCTGCAGCATGAACCCCAAACGATGGGAGATGGCTTTAGCGATAATCTTGTAGTCTGTGCTGAGGAGCGAGATGGGATGCCAGTTCCGAAGGTCGCGGGGTTCCCCCTTTTTGGGCAGCAGGGTGAGGACGGCCCGCCTGCATGACAGGGGAAGGACCCCGCTTTGCAAGAACTCAGCCCAGATGCTGAGCAGGTCTGGACCGAAGACATCCCAAAACACGCGGTAGAACTCCACGGTCAGCCCGTCCATGCCCGGGGACTTGTTGGTGGGCATGAGACGGAGGGCTTCTGAGAGCTCAGCCAGAGTAAGAGGAAGCTGTATCCGGTCCCGGTCGCCCGTGCTGACCGAAGGGAGTTGGCCCCAAAGCACTCTGCAGGCATCGGCATCGGTCGGATCCGGGGAGAAAAGGGTGGCGTAGAAGGCATGAGCCCTCTCATGCATCTCTGCCGGATCCATAAGAGGGGTGCCATCCTCCGCAAGGAGGCAGAGGATATGTTTCTTGGCACCCCTTTTTTTCTCCAGGGCATAGAGTGGAAGCCGCGTGGGAGCTGGACCTGCCACCTCACAAAGGCCCCCTGTGCCCGAAGGGCATCGAGGGCCCTGAGCTCATCACGCTTCTCCCGGTACGTGCCGCAGAGGGATGGATCTCCAGGGCTGGCGGCCAGGCGCCTCTCCAGCTCAAGAACCTCCCACTCCAGCTGTCCTATCACCACATCCTGCTGCCGGCTGGCCCCCCGGGTATAGTCACGGCAGATGAGCCACACACGCACCTTTCCCAGATCCCACCACTGCCGCGCCGAGGGAAAGGCACACTGTTGCCTGCGCCAGGCCAGCCAGAACTCCTGGAAGGACGCCACGAAACCCGCATCCTCCAGCAGCTTGTTATTAAAATGCCAGTAGGCCGACCCCCACTTCCCCAGCGAGAGGGCAGCCTTCACAGCCACTAAGCCGTGGTCCAAGAAGGGGGCCGGCCGCATGCTGAAGGAGTGGGCCCGCAAGAGATGGTAGCGAGAGATGTAGATGTGGTCCAACCGGGAGTGCATGGATTTGTGGCCCACCACCCGGACATAGGTAAAGACGGTGTCTTTATCCGGGTGGTGGCTGCGCCAGACGTCCACCAGGGAGCGATGATTGATAAGCTCCCTGAGGACGTCTGCAGTGGCCAGGCACTGCTCTGTCCCCGTACGGTCCCGTTCCTCGAGGGTGCAGTTGAAATCCCTGCCGAGGACCAGGCGCTTGCGAGGACTGATGGAGTCAAGGAAGGCCACTGCCTGCTGGAAGAAGGATGTTCTCTCCGGGCCAGATGTTGGGGGATAGACATTGACGAGGTGGAGGGGCAGCCCTTCCACCCATACCCAGAGATACAGCAGGCGGCCTGGCATGACCTCGACACTCCCCAGCACCTTGGGCTGCAGGTCTGGGGAGAGCAGGGTCGCCACCCCGGCCTGATGGGCCGAGAGGTGACTAAGGTGGACCCTGTCTCCCCACTCCAGCCGCCAGCTGGCTTCGGCGGCCGGAGTAATGTGGGTCTCCTGGAGGAAGGTGACCGAGTACCCCCACTCTCGGAGGAAGGAGAGTACCTGGCACCTGCGGAGACCCGACCCGCAGCCCCTGGTGTTCAAGGTGGCAAAGATGATCAGCAGCATTTAGAGGGCTGGGGAGGATCCTCGCCGGAGGGAACACCAGCGGTCCCCGTGGGGCCACACAGCAAGCCATGGCCGACGCCATAGGTGATTAGGGCATCACGGAAGCCTTGGGCCTGTTGGTAGGCCGTGGCGTCCCTCCTCCTGGTCCCCTTTCCCTCCTTCAGAAGGGCCCTCATGGACTCAAGGATGAGATGGAAGTCACCCCAGTGCTGGAGAGCGAGAGCTACTTTGTTCTTGGAGCCACGAATGTCCTCCAAGAACTCGCGCATCTCGTCCGCCAGTGCATGGGGTGCCGAGGCCTTGGGGTCCTGAGTGCCCCTTGGCCTCATATCCTTTTGGGCTCCGTGGCTGGCAGGGAAAGTCATGCAGTGGCTGGGGCTTGGTTTTGGGAGGACTAGGGGTGGCGGAGGGAGAGCAGCCCCAGAGGTGCTGGGAGAGGGCAAGACAAAGAGGGCCTCCCAAGGGATTGTGTCCTCGGGGGCAGTTATGAGCAGATGAGGGTCGAGGGGAGGTGCAGGAAGAATGGGGATGGGGGCAAAGGTGATGAATGTATTTGGGGGAGGGTGAGTGTTGTGGAGAGAAGGGGAAGGCGGAGAGACAGGAGGTGTGGGAGAGAGAGGAGGAGGAGGGTCTGGAGGGGGTTGGGGTGCAGTTTCTGGGATGGGACTTTGACTGGAAGAGGGGGTGGAAGTGGGAGTATGAGTAAGAGGGGTGTGGGGGGGGGGCTTTTCCAGGCGGCAAGAGGGGAGGGGGAGATAAGGGCGAGGTGCCATTGCATCTAACAGCAGGCACCAGTGAGGTGGAGGGGTCAGCGTTGGGGTTTTCGATACCAGGGGTGGGGGCAGGGTACGAGGGGAACACAAATCCCTCCGGGATATCCGGGGGGCAGGACAGCTACAGCTGGGAGGTGATCCTCAGCTGTGGGGGCGGTCGCACCCTGTGACGTCCCAGAACAAGGGAGGATAATGGCTGGGGGATCACTGGCAGGTGGGGAGAGAGAAGGTGAGGGGGGTGGCTGGGTGTGGGTGGCTGGCCCACAGGTCTCTAGCAGTAGACCCTCTACGTCCAGAGCAGCTGGCATAAGGCCTAGGGCCTCGACTTCCTGCGAGAGGAGGGTGAAGCCCAGGCTCATCTCCTCCAGGCACCCTGCGACAGTGGCCTGGGCAGCGGCCGGAGGGGTGTCGGAGGAGGGCACAGGCTCAGGACAAGCCCCCTCTGCCCCTTTGGGCTCGGGCTCCAATACAGGAGGGGCGATTTTCTCCATTGCTGCCGCGGCGGCCTCAGTCACCCCCAGCAGATGGTCAGTAGCTAGGGGTTCAGCAGACTGATCAGGGCTGGTGGCTCTCTTTAATGCCTTGCATGGCACATCCACCCTGTCCTCCGACAGGGGTGCCGGGCACGTGCACTTCTTTTCTTGCACTTCCCCCTTACCAATACCCAGTCCTCCAGAGAGGTGGGCTCAGTGGTACAGGAGGAAGGACCAGGGGACGGAGGCAACGAGGAGGGAGGGAAGGAGAAAGAGGATGGGACAGTGAGGGAAAGGGATGGCCCGCCCTGGGGTGGGCCCTGTCCAGGTCCTGCCACCGGCCCTGCCTCCCTCTTCTCCACAGACCTGGCTTGAATGCCCGCTCGGGCGCCGGCGCCTGTTTCTTCTTGCCCCTCACTATGTGCCTGGGCAACCTCTGACACCCAAGGGATGATGGTTCCTTCCGGGGCGGGAAGAGGAGGGGTGGTCCCAGGGCCTGTTGCAGTCGGGGTGTCGCCGGTCGTGTGGCTGGCACCCCCCAGGTCAGAGGAGGTCCCGGGCTCTTCCTGAAGGTGTAAAAGACCCGGTACTGGGCCCCTTGATGAGGCACCAGTATAGTCCCCTCCTGGGCCTCTCCGCCCTGTGCTGCCGCCGGCAGCAGTTGGATTCATGCCTGCCAGCGGAAGGAGAGCACGTGCCGTAGGGCGGGGTCTTTGCAGCCAAGAGGGAGGGGACTCAGGACTGACAAGGGTCGGCCCAGGGAGGTGAGGAAAAGCAGAAGGGCGGAACTGGGAAGGAAGGGAGGGACAGAGGAAAAAACCACCCACACGCCCAGGTCCTCAAGAGGCTCCAGGGGCACAGACGCCCCCAATCACCAAGCCCCTCTCCACCGCCTCCTGCACGGTGGCCTCCGATGCCAGGAAGAAGACGATCTTCCCGAACATTCGAGAGGCCACCACCATGGCCGCGGGCCCCACCACGCGCGCCAACGCCTGTGCGTAGGTCTCCACGTGGGGCGAGGCCAACACCATGAAGCAGCGGACTCCGTGCCTCTTGGTGGGTCGGGGAAGGAGCCACGACCGAAGGGGATGGTATTCCAAGCGGAGGTGGAAGGAGCAGGGTACAAGGTGGCTGCTGCCACCTGGGCATACGACCTGGGGGCCGGGAGATCCGAGCCCTCAGGATCAGTGGTGGGAGTAAGGGGGAGGGAAAGAGGGGCTGCAGCAGGTGCATCAGCAGCTGGGGTGGAGGGCCCAGCTACAGGAGGTTTGGCCTTCCGGGCAGGGCTCTTGCCCTTTTTGGTCCCCTGGCCCTTCCTGCCCTTTTGGGGAGGTGGATTAGGGGCGCGGTCACTGGAGGAGGATGCTGCGGCGGGGGCAGCAGGAGCCCCGGAGCCCATGCCCGCGTCCTCAACCGTCACAGGGTTCCCAGCAGCCCTGGACGAGTCGGCCGCTGCTGCAGAGGTGGAAGGAGTAACAGTGGAGGGGGGGGGAGGGGGGCATCTATGGACAACACCCCAGTGGGTGGGGAAGCCATTTTATAAGGTATAAGGGTTCACGAAAAATTGGGAGTGGGTCCTTTAACTAGCGGGGGTGGGGAGAGGGGAAAAAGAAAGAGAAAATGAAAATGGCTGCCCCTCCCCTCCCAGCCAGGCTGAGGACCTGGACAGGCAGGGGTGGGGCAGGAGGGTTAAAAAAAAAAAAAAAAAGCAAAGGAAAGGGAACACAAAAAGGCCACAACTCCCAACACAAGATGACAAGATGGCTCCTGTTTCTGCACTGGGATGTGGGGGGGAATTCAAGATGTGTGTGTGGGGAGGTGAGTGCAAGGAAGGGGAAGGGGCTCAGGCACCTAACAAAGGAAGGGGGGGGATTCGCAGGCACAAAGGGGAGGGAGGAGAGGGGGAAGAAAGGGGGTGGCAGAGCCAACCAGAAAGTGGGGGGTAGGGGGTATAAAGGGAGGGATGTGCCCACTGGTGCCTGAGGGGTGGTTCCACAGCAGCTGCTGCAGAGCCTCACAGAAACAGAGGAAGGAGGAAGGGGCAGATGGTTAGGGTGGGGCCCAGATGGAGAGGGCCCCAGCAGCAGCTGGGTGTGGGGGGGGGCGGCAAAGGAGGCAGTGGCTACAGGGGTGGGGCAGGGACCACACCCTAAAACCCCACCCCCAACTACGCAGCCACCCCTGTGGAGCCCTGGTGGAGAGGGACCCCACCTAAACTCACGCCCCCGCTAGCCACTCCACAGCAAGCTGTGGAGGGAAAGCCCGGCCACCGCCCAAGAAAGCTCCTTACCTCCTCTGAAGCAGTGAGGATGCAGCAGCCAGTAGATGGAAAGAGTGGGCCCAAATGGAGGACCAGAAAATTCCCCTCCAGAAGATGGAAAAAAGGGGGGGAAGGGTACCCCCTTCCCTGCCAAGAGGCAGGGCAGCAAAAGTCCCCACACACACCACCCACCCAGCAGCTCCAGAGGGAAACTAGCCAGGAAGGGTGGAGTGGGGGGAGAAAAGAAGCAACCTGCCCAGGGCAGGGAAAGAGAAGCTGGCCCAAGAAAGGGGACAAAAGACAGTCCCAGAGGGGGTTGAAGCAGCCAAAGGCTGCCTGTCCCCCAGTACTCACCTCCCAACTGTGGGGCTCCCCAGGTGGGATCCCTGCAGCCCGGAGGACAGAGCGTTTCTGTTCCCTGTCCAGGCCCAGACCTTCATGGGTCAGATAGGCCCTGTGCTGCCTGTAAAAGGCTCCCCATCTGGTAGCGGGGGGGAAGGTTTTGGGAGGTGCACTAGAGAGGCAGGAGCAGGAGCAGGAGCAGGAGCAGGAGCAGGAGCAGGAGCAGGAGCAGGAGCAGGAGCAAAAAGGTACCACAGGGAAGTGGTGGGCAAAGTGGCCCAGGGTGAGGCTACTACTTTGGGCCAGGGGTAAAGGTCCTGCCGGTTGCCTCTTTTTGTCATAGGGACCCTGGGCTGGAGTCCAGGATAGAGCATGGATCTGGACTCCCCCCCTCCCCACCCTTACCCTGAGGGATCCCTGGGCTGGAGTCCAGGATAGAGCATGGATCTGGACTCCCCCCCCCCCCCACCCTTACCCTGAGGGATCACTTTACTGGAGCAGGCATGGGCCTGCAAGGCGACTGCAATTATTCTCCCTGTATTGGTCCTGCCTGTGATGAGGATGGCTCTCTAAGCGGAGACCCCTGCCTTTGGAAGGGCCTGGGCAAAAGGGGGGCCTCTGTGTGTCTCTGAGGCAGCACAGATCTGCCAGGAAGTGCAGGGACCCACAGAGGCTGACAAGGGACTTTGTCACAGTATCTTAAAACATGTAGCCAGAGGACATAACCAAGAACTGGTGAGAGAAATGCTGTATGCAATACCTGTCTTTGGCAATAAGTGTCAAAGAGAACAGAAAGCTACAGGCATCAGGAAAAGAAAAATTTCTAGCATCAGTGCCAATAGGCCCAGAGAGAGGAAAGGAGAGAAAGGGGGTGAGGGAAAAGAGAACAGGACATTAACTCCATTTTCTGTGATTGAAGCTTGTACACTTTGCAGAAAGAATATCCAAATTCTCTATTGTGGGCATTCCTATTTCCACAGAAAACTTACATGGTGAGCTTAATCCCAGATCTGGAATTTGGACACCTTACTTCAGGGCCAGTTTTGAAAAGGAGGCTCTTCATTTCTGCTTAGCATGAACATATACAATATTACTACATTGTCATCCTAGGAAATGTCAGCAACCTGCCTACTTGCAACAAAATACAGTAGAACACGAAGACAGAATGCCAGCATCCACACGTACGCACACACAGACAAAAAAGGATGGCATTGTGCAAGTTGTCTAATTTAGGTCTCCTGTCTTGGAGTATATCCCTTTAAAACCAGTAACTATTGGTGGAGCCAATAACTGCTGTATAAAGTGGAAATCATGTTTCCCAATTTAAAAAAGAGGTATAATAAACTGAACAGAAGTAGAGCAAAGAGGAAGACATCACAGCATGTGGAGTCAATTTTAGATCAGAGAAGCACTGTAAAAATAGCAGGTTTAAAACCCCAGTAGTATAGGCTCTGGAGGAATATTTAAAAAAAAAAACCTGTATAAATAGAGTAATTTTAATCACAGGTGGAGAAATGAGTGTTGAAGCACACCCAGGTTTTAGCCAGAGCTCTTCTGCAGCCCCCGACTTCAGGTCCTCGCTGCCATTGTGCCACCCTCATGCCACAGGTCTTGGGTGCCAGCCAGTAGGGTCCACTTTAGTCTGTCTGCCTGCTCCCAGCTGGCAGGGAGATGCAGGGGTCACGGAGAAGGCAGAGTGGGGAAGGCGGGTGGGGGGCTGACTTTTAACACCACCACTATTGAAAGTGATCCCACACCACTGATTATATTAAGTCTGTAATAGGGGTAGCAATAAGACTAATCACCCTTACTAGTCTTATCTGGAGCACAAGATGGAAAAAAAACCCAACACTTTTGTGCAAAGAAACCATTATGAGTAACAATTAAGCAGATGAGAGAGAAGTCAAATTGGGATGAAATGTCACCTAAAATAATAGTAAAGTATATCTCATGCTGATAATCCTTGTAATTATAACATCAACTCCCTTATCTTAGTCAAAGAATTAAGTATGGAATCTATTTTAATACATAGTATATTAGGGAAGAACTACAAGGGCACAGCATATGTTGTGTTGACCAAGCAAGTAGGTTTTCTCTCCTCAGACAATACAGATAACAACCTATTCATGGCGAAAAAACATACAGTAAGGTCAAAGACTGGGAAAAAAATATAAGAAAACAACAGAAAAGAAGCTTAAGCAAAGTAATTATTTCAATTTGCAAACACATAAAATTTGTAGCCTTGGTCCTCAGACCTGGATCTACTACTTTTATCAGATTTTTTAATCAGGCATTCATTTAGAGGGTTTTCATCATAAATAACATTATAATAAACTTGTTCAAACTGTGGTAGTTAAGATTGTGTCAGCATTTCTATTATAATTCCTATTTTCAAGGGTTTAATAACTCAGTGGTAAACATGAGCTCTGGGCTGAAACTCAGCACACTAAGCATAGTCTGCAACTATTTAACCACATATTAAATTAAAATATGTTTGCTTAGATTTAAATTTTAAATAAAAAGAAAGAAAATCATTGCAGTTGGGATATATATTTCAGTTTCTTTTGACTAACAAATGTCTTTGGTTTGGGGTAGTGATTTTGTTGTTTTTATTTTGTTTTTTAAAGGAGCATTTGTATTAAGATTGACTAATGGGATTTGGGAAACAAAAGAGGCAACCAAACTTCCTCCTGTTATCCAGAATGTTATTGGTTTAAAAATCAGCTTTCTGGATATTGTGCTTAAAATCATAGTTTTCTGCATGTCTATTAATTTTAGGTCAGTAAACATTTTGCAATTATTTTTTGTGTGTCGACTACATTGTCAAGGTTCACTGTAAAAGCTCTGAAGTTGCTGTTACCAACTTTTGTTCAATTATCCATGAAATAAAATAAAAACCAGGCAGTCTCAAATGGAAACGTGATGCTTTCTAGGACAAATAGAGTACTAACACTGTATCGCATGTTAAAATGCAGATGAGCACTCAACAGAAGCATTTCAGTGAATGATACTTTGTATAGAAGCCAGATACAATCTCAGTCCTCATGATCATAAAGCGGACTGAATGACCATGACCTTATATGTATTGAGGCACGCTGCCCAAGATAACATGTGCAAGCTCAAATTAAGATAAGCCTGAACAAGTAAATCACTGAAACAGCTAACTAATGTAGATACGTTTACTGTGAACAAAGTAAGCAGAAACATCATGAATTGATACGGTTGCCTTACACAATCTGCAAAGTGATTGCTCTTTACATGCAGATGTCAGTAGCTTGGAAAAATGTTTGTAAACTATATGGTGTGTGACATGAATTGGGATGATGGCATCATTCTCTTCCTAAACTTCCTGCATCTAGGCATGATCTGTGTAGCCAAAGAGCTGTTAAATACCTAACCTGCATAATAACTAGCTAGTGTCAAACTGAGAAGGTAATATATAGCTATTAGTATATCAATAGTTTTACTGGTGAGGCTCCCAATCTAATAGCAATGTTATTGGCCTGTTGACCGTATTGGCAAGGTTCACTGTAAAAACTCTGAAGTTGCTGTTACCAAAGAAAGTTAGAATGTTAGAACTCAAACTGGAAGCAAGTTCTAATGCATTAAAAAAGTGTGTTGAGTCCAAGAAAGAGCCCTATGTATTTCTTAGGGAGGTCTTAGTGGGAGACTGGGTCCAGGTGGAAAAGAAACTCATGTTAAGATTCCCCTGTAAGATTTATGATAATTGGCTTATGAATATGAATGACTCACAAGATGCTTTATGCAAAATTGGTCCTGTAATGTATCAATTTTAAAGTTACAATCTGCTGGCTCTGTGTAGCCTATTTTTATGCATGTAGCATTCTTGTATGTGAAGTTAGAAATATGAAGTGTGAATCTGGTTTTAATCATAAATGGGCTAATGAGGGCCATTGGGGATACTTTAGGAACTTAATACCCAGTGACCTTTGTCACCCTGAGATATAGGGCATATCCTTACTGATTCAGACATGGAATGGGCAAAATGGAGAAATAGGGAAATGTTGTAAGTTTTAAGAACAGCTTAGGCAGACATGTTTCTGTAAAAGCTCCTCTGGAAGGGGTTCAAGTGAAACAGCAGCTCACCTTGTTTAGTTGGGAGAGCAAAATATGCTCAACAGATTAACAAGTGGATGCCTAGTTCATACCAATGGTTACTGCAGGTCAAACCTCTCTAGTATAGCACCTCAGGACCTGATTAGTGCCAAACAAGTGTATTTGCTGGACCACAAGTGGTCAATACTGTCTAGCATATTACCAACACTTTCACTGCTTACTGGGCTCTTAGAAGACATTTAGGGGTAAACTACAGCTAAATAACAGCACAGAACACAGAGACCCATGACTGGTGGCTGTAAACAAACTTTATGGGACCAAACCCATGATAAGTGGTCATCCAGCTAACTGAAATCATGCTACAGTATGGATGTTGATGGATGAAAAGGTTCCCGATCAGAGAAGTTCAACCTGTAGTTATGTTGCCTTCTGAATGTAATTAATACATTTTGCTGATTGCCCCTAGTCCCGATACGTTAAGAGCAAAGCACTGATGAGGGTTGTGACACTGGCAGACCAGGTGCCAGCTCAGTCGAAGTCCCTAGAATGTTGACAGATGTGCAGATGGAAACCAGTCTGGCTTACCTGTGGGTTAGTATTATTAACACAGATATTAGGGTTATGGGAATGTGTTCAGTTTTTAGACTTCATGCTACTTTCTTACACTACTGCATCTATTAATCCCACTTTTAATGTTTGTGTCCTATGTTAAAAGGTTCTGTTTAAATATTTGCTCTGTAACAAACTTTTTGTTGCTAAACTGTCAATTCCCTGAAGTCAGGGAAGAAGCATTACTACAAGAGGTTTTCTCCTCCCCAGGGAAAGAAGGCCTACAGCAGCGGACTCAAGCTCCTGGTATGTGGACCATAGATGGCCTGAGCACTTCCCCAATCCAGATTGCAAAATATTTTGAAAAAGCTATTTAATCAGGCTCATGCTAGCCAGGAGGGAGGAGACTCACTTGTGCAAATAGCTCCCAGCAGCACTCAGACCCCCAGTGTCCACGTAGTCCCATCTGCAGAAAGCACTGCATGGTCTGAAAAGTCTTGCTGGCTGCCTGAACTGAGATATGAACCACCCTGTACAACCTGAGCTGATGTGCTTCTGCAGCCAGCAGGCTGGGGCTGGTAGGTTTCACTATTGGTTACCTTGGTTGGGGGATCCCAGCATGAGGACAAGGGAGTGAGGACTCAGTTTCACATCTTTTGTAGGATCCTGCTCTCTGTCTTGACTCCAGACTAAAACTGACTCAGCTCCACACACCCACAAAAAGAGTTGCTTATTGAAATCACAGTTTGGCAAACACTAAAACTCTGTGGCAGGTGAAGAGTTGTATAAAGTTGTGTATTGGGGGTTTTATTATTTCTAGGAAAATGAAAAAAATACAGTACACTTTTTTGAACACCATATTCAGTGATGTTATTGGCCAATGAGGGGGATTTGAGGACAGGTGCTAGTCCCTAAGGTAAACTGAGTTTAAGATCCCTCGTCTACAGTCTTCAGACAAACCTGGATAGACAAGATTTTGTTGATTGCTGCCCCACAACCCCAAAAAGGGGTGTGTGCCCAAGTCTAATTCCATCACAGCCTGAGTGCTGATACCAGGAAATAAAAGTGCCTGTTAAGAAGAAGAATTTTTTCCCATGGTGCTTGGATTCTGATGGGGAAGGCTTTCTAAGGATAGGGAACATGTCTACAGCTGGTTTGCCTGTGTTAGCTTTAAAGTATATAAAGAGTTTGCTGATTATAGAAGTTTCTGTTACATTTTGAAATGTAACTGTACTGTGTGTGTGTGTGTGTATGCTTAGCTAGTTTAATCTTGTAAGCATCTATTGTTTCTCTTAATTAATAAATATTTAGTTAGTTTATTACAGGACTGGCTACTAGCACTATCTTTGGTTTGGGACCTGAGTTCAACTGACCTGGGGTAATGTAATCTGAATATTACTGTAATTATTGGTGTAAAACAACAATCTAGCAAAAAAAGTTCATCTTGCTTGGCTGCCAAGATGGACTGGATGCTCAATGGGATTGTCTGTTACCCCATGATATGACTGTTACTTTGCTTTCGGAGCTCACCCTTGTTAATGGGATTGGTGAAAGCTCACAAAACATACAGCCATTTAGGAGAAGGTTTACCCTGGTTCTTGACAGTCTGCCCTTCAGCTGGCATCCAAAGCCGTGAACCACTCCAGTTAGCAGAATAGAAGCTAAGTACGAAAACAGAAGCCAATTTTTTTAGGCTCCTGCCTTGGAAACACGGAACCTTTGTTAAGAGAGGGGATCCTGGGCAGAGAACAAGTACTTGGAGGCACAGAATAGATCAGAAAAACCAAAGGATATGGATACCTTTTTGATAATACAGGAAAGAAAAGGAAAAAATGGATGAGATATAACAAGATTAAGGGTCCAGAAGCAGAGTTAGCCCATCAGGGCAGCTCACCCTGTGTCTTCCGACCAAGGCTCACAGATCCCACTGCTCAACTATTGTTTGTAGTGCCCATCTCATGGGACAACTGGGAATATCCCATGGTAAAAAATCACTGTAGTGGTGGTGGGACAGGTGGGAGGAAGGGGACAAAACAAGACATACACTTAGATACTGTGGCAGCAGTAACCAAGACATAACATACACAGGAAGGAGATAAATAGGGCAAAACTTAAGGAGTCACTGGGCAATTGGGAGTATAAGTGAAAAACATCAGACAAGTAACAGAGCTGGGAATTGGGGAAGCCAGTATGGTATGGTATTGCAGTCAGAGGAAGAGATTCTGAGAGTTCAGGTGTTGGTGGCAATTGGCTAGAAGTGGATTTGGCAAACATGGCTCTCTGGAGTGCAGAGCATGGGGTTATACCTATGGCAGCTGTAGTTGGGTCAATAAAGAAAAAACACACTGCATCTACTCAATACAATATGGGAGGGTCCTAGAAATAAAAGGAACATATTGGGTGGCATGGACCACAACTTAATTGTGCTCTGGTCAACTGGACACCCAAATATTGCTATAAAGGGGATGATCTCCCTACAGGCAGTGAGTTACATGGGCCTATGGTGTGCCAGCACTAGGAATATTCTGGGCTCAGGGATGACCCTCAAAAAACTCACTGCCTGCCACCACTTGATCCTTACGTCCCCTGCCACTCCACCTACTTCCCCTGTGCATCCACTGGGTCATGCTGCTGCCCCCAATGTTATTAAAACACCCCACAGACACCTGCCACCACCAGCAGCAGTGCAGGGGGCTGGAGCAGCTTCCTGGTGCTTGCTCCCTGTGGCGTGTGTCCCCGAGACCTGGGGATGCACAGGTGATGTCTCTGGTCCATTCACCGTTCCAGCTGCTGAGAGCAATGCCCATACACGATTGCGTGCTGCAGCCCAGAGCCTACACCCAACATGCAAACTCCCTCCCAGAGCTTGCCTCCCTTCCCCACTCAAGCTCCCTCCCACCCCTTGGGCAAGGGAGTGGGGGGAGACTGAGTAGGAGGTGGTGCGGGCTCTGGGCCTTTTGGGCACCATCAAAATGTGTTGTTCTCCCACCCAAAAGATAATACCCTGTACCGAAGCAATCTATAACTGCCGATACAGGAGATAGTAGAGGAACGAGGATGGATAAGGCCCGTGTCCTCGTGTGTAATTCTCCAGTATGGCCAGTGATGATATCAACAGGCAGAAGGTGATTAAGTATATTCTATAGAAGTGTAAATGACAAGGCAGAAATCTATGGCTGCTCTGGTAGCTGCTTATCCTGAAATAATTGCAAAAATCTCTCCTCAAATGAAGTGGTTTTTGGCACTGGGTAATAGTAATGATTTTTAGATGTTGCCTCTGGGCCCAGTGTTCATATGGAACACCAGTCACAATGGGGAGGAATTCAGTATGTGTAGATTGTCTTACCCCAGGGATACACAGACTATACAGCTATATTTCATGCACATATGAAACAGAATCTTAAGGACTTTTCACAGCCTGACAGGCTCATTCAGTATGTGGATGACGTACTGGTGCAGTCCCCCCACTGAGAAAGAACACAGACAGGACTTATCGGAGGCACTGCAGTGCTGCAGAAGGCAGGGTTAAATATTAACAGCAGAAAAGTGCAGGTGGCTCACAGAAAGATTTCATTTTTGGGAATAACTGTGTGAGGAAGGATGGAATATTGATCATCACAGAGCTGAATTAATTGCTGAATTACCAGTCCCTACTGATAGATAAGCAGGCTTTATAACCCTTTTGGGGACCGCTGGCTTCTGTAGGGAATTCTCCTCATTTCATGCAGAAGCTGCTAATTCTTTGCATGAGTTGGTGAGGGCCCCACACTTGGATAGTCAGGAACACCACGCAGATGCAGTAGTTATGCAGTAGTTGTGGGGGAGTGCAGGCCCAGGTGAAAGTAACCATGTTTTATAACTCTATCCAATAGTAAATACAAGTACCATAGGTGTGAGAGAATTGTGTTTACTGCATATTGGTCAAGCATTAAACAAAATATTTGACAGGAGGACAGAAAATATTAATACCTATCAACCTACCTCTCTGAAAGTACTTCCGGAGGGAGAAGTATCAGCTAGGCAGGTTATCATGGAGAAAATTCAGAAATGGCCTCTGGAATTGCAGGGAGAGAATGTGGAGGCAACACAGCTGAAAGAATCATGGGAATGGGTGGCAGGATTCTTCCCCAAGAAGGCAAATTAGCCTACCTAGCCCTGAACCGCTGATCTCTAAAGAACTAAATGCTAACAAGGTTAGCAAAGAGAAGGATATATGGTATATGGAAAAAAATAGCCAGGCGCTAAGGGAAGGAAAATTTGATAGCAGTAAAGTTAAAAGACTGAGTGATTGTAAACACTTTGCAATATAACTGTGGGAATAAGTCGGCTCAGTGTGAAGAACTAACAGGAGTTATCTGTGTAGTAATGGAAGAAGAAAGATCCTGCTCTAAGCTTACCATAATCTTTGATTCAGACTGGGTGTTCTGGGGAGCTGTGTTGATTCTGGCCTCGTGGGCTCAGAACATATGCAGATGGAGGAGAAATCAAGTTCTGTACTATTCAGTTAATGCTGGGTGATGTCACTGAATATTCTGATAGAGTAAAAGTCTGAGCACACAGAGAAAAATAGCTGACTGGTAAAGAAAAATCAGGCTGTAGATATGATATCCAAAGGTGCAGTGGTACCTCATCTGCCTTGGCCAGGGCAAGCTGTGGTAGACAATTCCAGTGGCATTGATCACACAAGGCCAAAAGCTGTCTTTAGGCAGAGTGATTGCAGGGCATCCAACAACAGCAGGATTCAGTTAGGTCCATTATGGAAGCAAACACAAAGCCTGTCAGTAAAGGTGGGTGGTCAGGAGTTAGAAATACAGCAGTACCTCTTGTGTGAGAAGTCAGAAGATGGTATGGAATGATCTCACTTATCCCTGGGTACATGGATCAACTGTGGGTAGTCACTCTAAACAAAAGGGCTACGTCTACACGTGCAGCCAACATCGAAATAGCTTATTTCGATGTTGCGACATCGAAATAGTCTATTTCGATGAATAACGTCTACACGTCCTCCAGGGCCGGCAACGTCGATGTTCAACTTCGATGTTGCTCAGCCCAACATCGAAATAGGCGCAGCAAGGGAACGTCTACACGTCAAAGTAGCACACATCGAAATAGGGATGCCAGGCACAGCTGCAGACAGGGTCACAGGGCGGACTCAACAGCCAGCCGCTCCCTTAAAGGGCCCCTCCCAGACACAGTTGCACTAAACAACACAAGATACACAGAGCTGACAACTGGTTGCAGACCCTGTGCCTGCAGCATAGATCCCCAGCTGCCGCAGAAGCAGCCAGAAGCCCTGGGCTAAGGGCTGCTGCCCACGGTGACCATAGAGCCCCGCAGGGGCTGGAGAGAGAGCATCTCTCAACCCCCCAGCTGATGGCCGCCATGGAGGACCCAGCAATTTCGACGTTGCGGGACGCGGATCGTCTACACGGTCCCTACGAACGTCGAAGTAGGGCGCTATTCCTATCTCCTCATGAGGTTAGTGACTTCGATGTCTCGCCGCCTAACGTCGAAGTTAACTTCGAAATAGCGCCCGACGCGTGTAGACGCGACGGGCGCTATTTCGAAGTTGGTGCCACTACTTCGAAGTAGCGTGCACGTGTAGACGCAGCTAAGGAGGCCTATGAAAGGTTGACAAAAATAAAGCGGTGGCCCAGACAGGAGCAGAATTTGAATGAACAACTTAATTTTGCTTTCATTTGTGCTAGATAAATCCAGCAAATAGACAATACTAAGGATCCGAGGAACCCTTGGAAAGAATCCAAATTGGTCACTAGGGAAATACCCCATCTTTCCAAGAGCACAAATACACACAAGTTCTAGTGGACATATTCAGATACTCAGTGGAGGCATTACGAATATTGACTGTAGATTTATTATCAATGGGTTCATATTGGGAAAATCCTGTTACCAGCCCATCAGGAGCAACAAAGTTAGACATAGAGCTAATCCCCAAGTGAAGGACATCATGTGGACAGCTGAAGAATCCATGTCCCATTGATAATTTTGAAAGATATATTGCTGAGATCATCAGCCATGGTGCTCTTAATACTTAGGAGGTAGAAAGCTGTAACTTATGCACAGTCCCAGAGAGTTTTATTGCCTTGGCACAAAGAGATGATATTTGTGAGCCTCTTGGACAGTTAATGTAAAACACATGTCCCATGCTGTCTGTCATTAGCTTTACTGGCATGGATCTGATTAGAGGTAGGAAGCGCAGGCAAGCATTTCTGACTTTAGTCAATTTCAAAAGGCTGAGGTGGAGAAGATGCTCTTGTAGTAATCATTTATCTCGCACCTTGCGAAGTCCCCCATCTCTATCGCCACCCGCCCCAAAAAAAGAAAAAGAAAAGTAAAGGGTCAGATGTTATGACAATGGTGGGTTGATTCTGAAAAAAATTGAATACCTGTACAAGTCTTGGTCACGTCCTTACACCAAATGAATGACTGTAGAACCTTTGGGGGATACAGACAGTGATCTCACAAGTCTGCGCTTGCTGATTTGTAAGTATTTCAAAGCCGCACTGTTGACCTCAGAGATTAATCTGGCATGTTGCACTTCAAGCTAACACATATCACAGAAACTGAAGATAATCTGCTGTTACTTGAGGTCTGCCATGAATAGGGTGATCACATCTCCCATGGACACATACAGGACATGAGTGGGTGCTCCCCCTCCTGCTTCCCTGAGCCTTGGGGAAGCAGCAGGGCCGGAGTAGCTGTGGTGCCCTTCCCCCCAATTCCCCAAGCCTCAGGGAAGCAGTAGGGATGCAGCAGCCAGGGCATTTCCCCTCCTCCTCACACCCCGAGGCTCAGGGGAAAGTAGCTAAGCTGCCAGCTCCCTCTGTTGTGGAGAGCACATACTGACGTATAGTACGTGCTCTCCAGCAGGCAGCTGCGCCTGTCCCGTATTTGCTGTGCAGTCAGTCTCTTTTATAAAATGTCAGGATGCCTTTTTGGCATCCCAAATATGGGACTGTCCTGCTGAAAATGGGACAGATGGTCACTTTAGCCATGAAGCATTGAGATGACAGTTGTTAGTGCAAGAAATCTGCAGGATGCAGCATATGCTCTGCCTGTCACTGCATCCAGAGAAGTTTCTATGAAGTCCAGACTCTGTCCTGGAGTAAGTAAACAAATAAACAAACAAACAACAACATTCATTCTCAATGCTGTGGGAGTCGTGTTGGCGAGAAGCAGCCTCAGGATGCTAATGAATTTTTAAGGCAACTGATATTTTCTAAGATTGTATCCACATTGTACCAGGAACTTTTCAGATATTCAAGAAAGGACAGTCCTGGCCTTAAAATGTTTCCAATGAAAAGATACATATAATCGTACCTTTAAAATACTATGTTAAAAATAACAGCCTAAGAGCCACAGAAAAAGGAACACCTCAAAACAGCCTTAGAAATAAGTCAGGCTGTGACCTAAATCAACGGAAGTTATTAATACAAAGTTAAAAGGACACAGTAAAGATAAAAGTCACATATGTAAATTGAATGTCACTTTCTTTGCTAGTAATCTAATGTAACATTTTTAAGACAGCGAAGAAAAAATTAGCAATGTAATTTTTTACCATTTATACAGTCTGTCAGCAAAGGTCACACTCTCTTTACTGTACAGACCCAGTTCCTGCTCTTGATGGCATGCATGACAATAGGCCACAGAAACTCATCTATAAAAGGTATCAGAGGTCTAATTCCACCAAATATTATTTCTTGGGCATGCTGATACACATATGATCACTGCTTATGACTGTACCAAGTCATACTGTAGTTTGGTAGTGACCCTGATCCAGGAGGGTAAAGAGTTAAATCACACCCTTGGAAAGGGCAGAAACTGTGAAGCTTGCAGCTGAGGCAATTAGCTGTTAATTAGGGCCCAGCTGGGGCTGTATAAATAGGGGCTGTTGGAGAGGAAGACAGAAAACTCTTGCTCCACTTGTGGAGCAGGAGGAACCTGGCTGCTAGGGAAGCTACAGAGAGAGAATAGTGTTGGGGAAAGGCACTGCAGACTTGGGGAGCTGTAACCTGATCCCACTTCCCAACTGCAGGGCCCAGAGACAAATCCTGAGGGAACAAAGGCAGCAGGCAGGCAGCCAAGGCAGAAGAAAGCAACATATCCACACACCTTTGCTAATGATAAGAGGTCATTTCCAACTGCAGCTTGCCCCTAAAGCAGGGGCTGGATGATAATTGGCAGTGGGTCACTGAGGCAATGTGGGTATATGAGTTGGGGGGGGAAGGTTTTCCCAAGGTGAGGGCCATAGAGAGAAGGAGCACTGCATCAGGGCAGTTCCCTAAGGGAAGAGCTTCATAGTCTGGAAGTGACGTGGGTCCTAATATAAATTGGTGGAGAACAGAAGATGTGTAACAGTGGGGGTGACACTGGATGGAAGAGAGTTGCTCTGGAGGCTCTATGAAGCTAATTCACAAGTGACCAGCAGAAGAATCCATGGTGGCGAGTCAGGGCCTGTTACACATTCAAATTTCCAAAAAAGGGAAATTAAATTATTTCAGAAAGAGCAAGTACGTTTTTTTGACTCACATTGGTCACAGTTTCATCCAGTAACGTTTGCTGTTGGAAGCAATAAAGATTGTATCTTTATTCTACATACTTTTATGGACAAACAAAGAGAACACTCATCATGGAATAAGGCATGCACCTATTGCTTGAATCTTTAGTGCCTGATAATGCATTCACAGAAACCATGGCCAGATTCAAAGCCCACTTTCAATACCCTGGCCCGTCCTTTGCTGGCCAAGAAAGTATTAAAAGATTCTTATGCAAGACCACATATCTCTGCAATAAGGAAGACAACAATAAGGAAGAGTGAATATGGGATGCACTCTTAAAACAAGAAGGGCAGAAGTTATTTTATGGTTTACTGCCCATAATTAAAAGTACTATCCCTAAGGACACCCTCTGACTTCCATCAAAAAAACTAAGTTGCATATAGTATTCATCAGACATCACTGTACAACACATTGGCCAGTGTTCCACTTCTGGCTATTTGGCAACTGTGTAGTCTAACCAACTGGTGTCTGCATGTAGATTGATATTCATGCATATTAGTGTTATTGTACTCTTTTTGTACTCGGTGCTACCTCTTACGGCAGAGGCTATTCAGGAGAGAAATTTAACAGAACTTCATGATAGAAAACGCAGGAATTTCTAATATATAAAACATAATTTCCCCTTAAAATTGTTGCTATTTTGTAGCAGAGAGGAAGGAGAATCAGGTGATCTTTATTTCTTAATGTAAGAGAGGCAGCAGGTAGCTTCTGTGTTCTGACTGAGATGGCAAACTTTTGGAATGGTGGTATACCAGATAGCATTGTACAATGATGTATTGTCAATGACATTTGCAAAATGAATTCCTCTATCTGTGATGCACATGACTTATTCCTAAAAATGAAGACTTCTCTTCTAGGATCTCCCCCCCAGCATCCAAAAAACAAAATAAGAAAATAGTCCTCCAATTCCATATACTTCTTCCCTCAAAGTCTAAAACTTTTGTCATCACAAAATGTATCATTATCTCCATTCCTTTCCCCATTCAGTCTACTGTGCTCCCTTCTTGCTAGCACCCGATGAAGGCTATTTTTCAGGATGACCATTATTATTGTCTTGCAGCCTCTGGCTGTGTGATGGTTAGGTGGGAAATAGTTTCCCTCTAGTAATAAGCTGGGTGATTGGATGCAGAACTTGTGTGCAGGGTTGGGGCAATTTCCTCAGTATGATAGTGGAGGGCCAAGGGAAAATAAGGCATACTTTTTATGACTCTACTATCCAGAGGCTAAGGCTTTGCGAAGCAGCAAAGCAAGCAGGCTTTGGGAAGTGGAGAACTGGCTGACACACTTAAACTCAGTGCAACATAAAAAGGCCTCATCCCCTTCTCTGTTCTGCTGCGGTGACCAAGAAGAAGAGTGGTGGTGGTGGTGGTAATACATGGTGTATGTCTCATGTGCTCCTAATGTCTCTGGTGGGAGTTGTACAAGGAGACCTTTTTGCAACACCAGTTGCAGCCACAGCAGTGAGAGAGGCAATGAATTTGCTTAAGTGTCACCTGGCCTGCAAATTTCCAGATTGTCCGATGACTGATTTGCTTATGTGGAACCTTCCTATTTCCATTGCAACTGATTCTTGTCTACCTTGATCATATAATCCATGGGGTGGCAGAAAAAAGTGGAAATACACTCAGTGGAGCTCTGCTACTGTTTCCTTTGACCCTAGTTAATGGTTAGAATTGTCAGTAAGTGGGGCCTTCATCAGAGCCAGTGTCCAGGCAACTTAATGTGTGCAGCTGGCCTGTAATAGGCTAGCTCACTGGCTGTGCCCATGGATTGGTTGGAGGAGTCAGTGGGCTGTCTCTTAAGCCCAGCTGCAGTGCAGTGACTGTTCAAAGTATTCCCCTGACACTGTGGTCTTGGCTTAGTTCTCATAGGGTGTGTCTACATGGGAACAAATCTTTGAAATAGCCATGCTAATGGCCATTTTGAAGATTACTAATTAGGCACTGAATTGAATATTCAGCGCCTCATTAGCATTAGAAAGCTTCCGGACGCAGCACTTCAAAAGCGCCGCTTTCAAAAGCATGCGGCTCGGCACAGCTACACAGGGGTCCTTTTCAAAAGGACCTGCACTGTTTGAAATCCCCTTATCCTGCTCACTGATCAGAATAAGGGGATTTCAATAGGTGCAGGTCCTTTCAAAATGGACCCCCATGTAGCTGCACCGAGCCGCGCGCTTTTGAAAGCAGCACTTTTGAAGTGCCACAGCCAGAAGTGTTCTAATGCTAATGAGGTGCTGAATATTCAATTCAGTGCCTCATTAGTAATCTTTGTGCCCGTGTAGACACAGCCATATAGAACCAAAATGTTCAAAATTCTCTATAAAAGAGAATAAAGTTCCAGGAATAGAAACCCTGGGGTCCCCAACTCCAAGGCAGTCATCAAAGTGTGCTACTTCAGAGCCATAATCCTTGAGAGCCTTGACTCCTCAATTCCAATGTGGCCTGCTTGCCAGACTGCCTTAGAGCCAGGGTCTCTGGGAAACTCTGGTTGCCATAAAGCCAGGGCCTCAAAGTCTGGACTGTCCAGTAACCAGTCAGGAAACCTGCTGAGGAGCAAGATGGATGGTTACAAAAAACCCGTAATAATAAACAATTATTTCTGTTCTACAAATAAAAGCATGCATCTTATATTTTAATACCAGTAGTTCTTTATTTCCAAAGAGATGCATGTGCTCATTTTGTGAGAAAAGTTCAGGGACGTAGAGTGCACTATTTGTCAGTGTTCACCTTAGGGCTGGTTCTGCATTCATCCCAGTTCTGTATATGGACTTAAAGGAGGGAAGTAATGAACATCCTGTCTTGCACAGGTACAGAGTATCAGATGGCATTAAAAAAAACCCACTATTTTGTCTGAACATCTGGGTACTTTCCAATTCTTTGAATCCAAAACTCAATTAGGTAGTGTCTTTTAAATTCTGACTCTAATATTTCATTGCAAGAAAGCTTCAACAAACACTCTGTGCCTTATTGGACAAACCAGGGGACAGCTAACTGATTTCAGTGCTGAAAAGAATACATACCCAGTTGTTGGGTTTAGCTTCTACTAGAATGTTATCTTCAAACTGTTGCTTAAGAGCAACAAGATGTTCTACAATAACATTTTTTGTCAAGAACCAGTTGATTTTGAGACAAAGCCTTCCAATGTTGAAAGCTTAGAAGAAACTATCTGCAGACCAGTTGAATGGAGCTCGTAGATTACTGGTGCTCCATGGACCACAGTCCAAGAACTACTGGTCTAGAACACATTAAGCTGAGTCCCCACTCTGGAGTTAAAAGGAACTGTCAGGCTTTGCAAATCAATGTACGTTAAAACAATCACATACTCCCCCCCACCCCCCAGCATCCCTAACTTCTCATGTTCTTAGCTAAGAGTGAAGGATGACAAACTGCAATAGCTGGACAATGAACAACAATAAAAAAGCTATATGGTAAAATGCTGCTTGTTCAGTCTCTTCCATATCCCTACTTATTGGTTGGGAGAATTATTACCTATGTGTACTACCCAGAGGTATTGAGACCTCATCTGGGGTGAGTGAAGTCTCTGCTCTACAGCCTCCACTGTAAGCCAGCTGGCTTTCTGCTCATGTGCTAGAGTGCAGCACTTAAAACCCTATGCTTGTAGGTTCTATCCCTGGAGCTGGCAAGCCAGCTCTGTTGGTGTTACAGATGGCTTGATAAACAGAAAGGGCAACAACATAAAAGGATATTTCTGAATGGGGAGCAAACATAACAAAATGCAAGTTATTAATATGAAGGTTCTCTCTTGATGTGGCAAGAAAATGGTATGTTGCTTTTTCAGAACAGGGTACAGTGGAGGCCAAGTACATTGTATTAACAAAAGGAGAATAAAAATAAATATGGAAACAAATCAAAACTTGCTGTAAAATAAACATGGGGTTTAATTGTTTTTCTTCTTTCATTGATCAATTAAAGTACATTATTCAGAGAATGTCATTGTGTCTGCTGGGTATCATAAGCCTAAAATATGAAACTGTTCTCTTTGAGAGCCTGTTTCTTGACAACAAATCACCTGCAGATAACCTACAAGGCAAGTGTGTTAGAGCCCCTCACAGGCAGAACACATCCATTTGCATTGGTAGAAATACTGCCCAGTTTGTCCTTGTGAAGAAACAGGAAGTGGGTTTCTCAGCTGAGTTAGACACTTCCATCTTGCACCAACTGCATACTGCATTTTGGACCCTGAATGTAGACTGTCATTCACGTGACTTGGAAATGTGACACATGGAATGTGGTTTATTAAACTCTTGTGAAATGTGTTATTGGAATACGTAGACCATACACAATTTTAGAGTGTCGAGCTTTAAGACGTAACTATAAAAATTGCCACAAAAAAACCTGGGAGGAAAGCGTATATTAGGCATTAAACAATACAGAAGAAAGAGCTCAGATATTATTAAGCTTCTTTCAGCATATTTGCACTGCACTGTTTTTCAGCATGAACATATTAAGAGATGATACTCTCCACTTCCATTGAGAAGGCAGAGAATACCTGAAAAAATGTTCACGAACCATTAGCAACTCTCCAGAGGCTGTTCAGATTTTAATAATAAGAGGATTGGCAAGTATAATTATTTCCCAAATACATTAAAATAAGAACACACCGTTATATAGTGGACTGCACAAAAGGTATCAGAGACATTGCATTAAAAAGTTATTTTGGTCATGGGCCAAAAATAATGAGTTCCTATTGGTATTATTACCTTTACTAATGGCATGTCTATAGAAAGCCATTAACTTAAATGAGCTTTGGGTTAGACCACATAACAATACCAAACTTCATCATCAGAACAGGGACAAAAGTTGCATACTCATGCTCCTCAGGCGCCTACCACCTGAGCTAACAAATTTCCTTTAGTTGTTAGCAGTACAGGGCCTATGACACCAACCAGAACACACCTAAATCTACCTAGTACAGGGCTGTGATATGCACACATGCATATACACAAACACAGCAATAAATATTCCTCCAACAGTATATATAATTGCTATGGTTACACTGGAGCCCTCTGTCACCAGAAGTCACTGATGAAAGAGATTTCCTGACAAAGCTTCTGTTGACAGAGTGCAGCCACACACAAAAGCCAGTCATAAGAGCACTCTACTCTCTTGACTGAAGTGGCCAGACTGCCCAGTTGCTCTCTCAAATAAACAGGATGCCCCGTCTGTCAAGGCCCCCTCAAAAAGTCCACACAATTTTTTGTATTGAAAGATTCTGTCAACAGCAGCATTATGCCTCATGGCTGAGAGGCAGAACAACGCTGCCAAAAGTGGAGTTTTGTCAACAAACTGTCTACAGAACACTTTTTGTGTGTGTACATTCCACAAGTTTTGTTAACTAAACCGGAGTTTTGTTGGCAAAACTCACTAGAGTAACCATAGCCAACGTGTTTAATGCAGGCTGTAGAGCAGTAAGGTTTGGCTGTTCTCTTTCCATAAATGCCAGAAATTTACTTTAAAATGCTGTTTGCTCAGATCACCTGTTCCCTTGGTTAAGTGTGAACAGCTTCCACACTCCATTATAACAACGGTGGCATCCTGTCTGTGAGGCAGGCTTTTCCACAATTGTGATTTTGGGGGGTGGGGGGGAGCTATCCCCAGAGACTCTGTTGCAAGATTGAAACTAGAACTTTCTAGAATGTATAAGTGGATTGATGCTGACAACCTATTAAAAATGTATCACTGCACCACCTTATTATACCCCTTGCCAAATGTTCATTCGCTTTACTTTCTCTCTCTCTTTCTCTATCTCTAACTAGATACTGTAAGTCTGCAAAAGCCAAGTGTGACCTTAAATTGATCATCTCAGATTTGTAGTGCCTCTAAGATACACAGGAAACCAGAATATGATTTAATATAAATTTGTAAAAATGCAGCAGGCAACATTATAATCATATCACAGCAAAACTGCCCCAGGTGACTTCAGGACAGAAGCTCTGAGATTTCAGCCCCATGTTTTTTAAACAAGTACTTCACAGAATATAATTTTTGGTTTGCTCACAGCCAACATAATTCATAAAAACTTTGGTTTTAAATTTATAAATGCATTTGTTTTTAATTTTTAGATTAAAATGCCCTGTTCCAAGACTGTAGGCACCCCATTAGTTCATCAAAACCAAAGGAAGACAACTGTGCATGAGCAAATGAATAGCATCTCTTTGCAGAAAAAGAGTCCATCCATGAAAATAAAAGGTTACACTATCCAACTTTCAAAAAAAGAGTTAAACTCATTCAGGACCCACTCAGTGTAATGGTAGGCACAAGGGTAAGCCTGCAAACATCAATAAGATTAGTCAGAGAAGTAAGGCTGCAGGGCCCTTTCTATCAGGTATTTGCCAAGATTAGACTGTGTATAATTTTTAAAATTTTGTTAGTAATTTCACTTCACAAATCTTTCAAAGGGTTTCTAAACCATGTGCAGTCATAATGCACCCTAAGACCCGAAATTATTTTCAACAAGCACAGACAAACACTGAGGCTGTATTTACATGTGCTGCTTCTTCCGGAAGTGGCATGGTAACGAGCTGTCTGGAGGATGCCAATGATGTGCAGATGTAAATTTTCTGTGCCTCATTAGCATATGGCCACATGGTTCGGAGTCCAGAAGAAGCTCTTCCGGATTCCAAAATACACATGCAGACAAGTAGCCTGCAGTGATTTTCTGGAAGCCCCTCTTCCCCAAAAAGGAAGTTCTTCCAGACTCCAAACCACATGCCCATATGTTAATGAGGAGCAGGAAATTTACATCTGCATGTCATTAGCATCTTCCGGACGGCTCGTTACCATGCCGCTTCTGGAAGAAGCGGCACATGTAGACACAGCCTGTAAGTGTCTAGTCAACAGAAAGATTCCCACAGAATATTTACAACAGCCCTTAAGACATTGGAAGACTTACTAGGTCTCCCCTCAATATGTTCAGGCTTTTTTTTTCTTTCCCCCTTGTAGCTCATGTTGTCAAAGTTTTTAAATAATTTTTGTTTCTCTGCTTTGGACTGTCTCCAATTTGTCCACCTCTTTCCTGAAATATGATGTCCGGCCTTGGATGCAATACTTCAGGCAGGGCCTCAGCAATGCAGAAGCATTACAAATACCTCCAGTACCTTAAATACAACACTCTTGTTAATATACCCCAGGTTACACCCCTTCCACTCAGGCTATGTCTGGCGGAAGAAGTCCCTCCCAAAGATCTCTTCCGAAAAATCTTCTTTCAAAGATCATGGCCACACACAAAAAGCAGATAGAAAAAGTGACCTATCTTTTGATAGAGAGCGGCCACACAACGCCAGGCACTCTTTCGAAAGAACAGGTCAAAAAATGCCATGAATGGGGTCACATGACCAGCAACCCCTTCCAGAAGCTCTTTTCAGGCATTCCCTTAAAGAGCCCCTCCCAAATACCCCCTCCATGCACATGTTGAGGCCTGCCTTGATGCACAAAGCACAGCAGAGCCAGTGCAGGAACCCGAAGCCGATAACTATGGACCCACATCAGCTCTCTGCCGGCACTGTATCTTCACTGTGGTTTGGGTTGCTGGCTAAGGTGATTACATCCACCCTCAATCTCCTCCAGTGGGACAGATCTGCCACAGGGGCCAATGAACCCAGGCACTTCCCTGCACATGTGGGTTCTTGGACCTATCCACAGAAGCTGGTGCTAACTGTCCCTTGTGGCCATGCCCATGAACCAGGAGCCACAGCCTTCTGGGGTGTGACTGGCCTGCTTCCAGCCATGGCAGAGGTGGGTGTCCCCCATGCCTTGGGGTGCACAATGCATGAGGTACTTACTAGGGAACCCTCAAACAGGTCCAGGGACGCCCTGCTCAGTGTGGTCTGGCTGGGGGATGCTGAGACCACAGAGATTACAAGGGTCCCATTGCTGGATTCTGGGTCCAAGGACAGATCTGGCTCTGGATCCAGCTCCACCAAGGTGGTCCGGCTAAATGGCCTGGCTGCTTCTCCTCTGCCTCAGAGTCTGGCTCCAGCAATGCAGAGGTCTCCTTCGGCACCATATCCAGGAGGGTGAGGAGTGGGGGAGTTGTCCTTGCCCCTAATGAGACTGTGGAGCTCCTTGTAAAAGGGGCAGGTGGAAGGTCCTGTCCCTGACTGTAGCCAGACAGAATCCCCCTGCTCTACTCCATCTTGCCTGCCCCTCTTAGGTGCCTCAGACCAGCACAAAGTACAGGGAAACAGCACAGTCTTAGAATGTTTTGACAGCACAAAGTACAAGGCTTAAGAATGTTTTGAGATACCTCACAAACACAGATGTGCTATGTTAGCATGACCCTGGACTGGAAAAAATACAGATAAGAGGGCTAATAGTCTGGCCGACGACCACAGGGCCTCAAGCTGCCCTTGGCTGGTACTGATAATTGATTTGCCCACATTTTTCATCCCAGAAGAGGAATTTGCTGCCCATGTGAAAAAAACCACTCTGTCTTAACAAATTTAGTTATCTCTATCTTACAAGTGTACATTAACTTGCAACTGCCTTGTAAGTACTGGCGTCACAATGAGCCAGCACAATTGGTACCTTTAGATAAGGAAGAACCTACGTGCCCCAAGGGGTATAAAGAGGGGTCTGGCAGCCCACTCTAAATGAGCTCCAATTACCTACACCGGCCGGTCGGGTAAGGTCTTTGGCTCCCGAGGACCCAGGGGATGCCCTCCTCATTTGTTCTTCCTGAGAGATTCAGTGAACGATGTTGGCTACGCTGGAGTCGAAGGACACAGGAGTGAGAATTACACCTGAAATGTTTTTTGTGCACATTTAAGAGTAAGAGTTCCTTAGTCTGAGGCATCTGGTCCTCAAATGAGTAACTTTCTCTAATTGACATGTCATTTGTATCATCCTACTATAGTAGCTAAGCAAATAGAGCAATAACCTTGTAACCATTAAGATGTTTATAGCAATAACCGCATAACAATTAAGATTTTTCTTTCTGCTTTAATAAATAGTAACCATGTTTAAGCTTCAGCCTGACTCCTTTCAGTTACTGTGATTCAACCAAACACAAACAAAAGAACCATAGCCATTTGGCTATACCAGCCTGGTCAGTGGTAAAGTGCAGTAAGAGCTGAGCGCTGAGTCATGCTGCCTCCATGGGACAGACTCCTGGGGGCGCCTGTCAGACTCCCTGGCAACCCACTGCGAAGGGACAGTCTGTCGTAGCAGTCAAAGACTTGGGTGAATCTCAGGGGCATCCGTCAGCCATCTTGGCTGCCCGCTGCAAAGGGATGGGCCGTTCTAGCAGCTAAAGACTCAGATGTAAAATAGGCTCACAGACCACTCTTTACCCGGCCATCAGCTGACACTGACCTCGTGCCCACATCCCTGGTCCCGAGGTACCCATGCTGCACCTCATGCACTTTGAGTGGTCTTTCTCCTGTGTCTGGGTAGGGTATCCACATACTACCAAGCCAGTGGCAAGATGGGCACAATCAGGGGCATTCTGCCTCTTGCCAGTGAGCTCCCTCAGGATGGCTTCATCCTACCACAGGCCCAGGAGGTCTCTCAGTTTGGGCTTTGTCCAGGATGGGGCCCTGCATTTACCAGCTTGGGGTGGGGGCTCCTGGGATTCCTAGGCCAGATCCCTGGAGGGCCCTGGGGGTCACAGTGCTTCTGGCTGTTGGTCATGGTTGGAATGTGGCTGTGAGGTGTGCAGGTGACAGCGCGCAATGAGCCGCTCATCTCCTTGCTTCTGCCACGCTCTCAGCTTTCTGTCACGGGGTTTCCAGGACTCCCTGTGCCTTTAAAAGTGGCCAGATGCAGGAAGCATAGAGCTCCATTTGTGTTGGCCAGGGCACCTCCCAGCTCCAGCCGGCCAGTGCCATGGAGGACTGCTCTTTCAAGAAAAGTGTCCCTGGAGCATCTACACTGTTTCTTTTTTTTTTTTTTCCTTGAAAGAATCTTTCAGAAAAAAGGTGCTCTTCCTGATGGAGGAGAGGAAGAGGGCCACCAGAAGAAGTGACACATTCTTCCAATTTAATATTGAAAGAGTGCTTTTCATGTGTAGACATGCTGAGGAACTTTTTGAAAGAGCCACAGCTTTCTTGGAAAATCTCACTAGTGTAGATGCAGCCTGAGGGACAGGAGAATTGCATATGAGAAGGAAATATACTGCACTCTAGATCGGGGCGAGCAAACTTTTTCACATCAGGCCCACTTTTTATCCCTGACATTAGCAGCCCCCCTCCCCAACCTGTCTAATGTAATCTCAACCAATGGAAATTTCCATTATGTTCACACGCACGCACGCATGCACGCACACACGCATACACACGCGCTCACAAATAAACCTTTCAGCACAAGTAAGAAAATAAGTTCATAGAATATAAAATATTTATCAGTTGCTATCTAAATGTGAATACCCTACTTGACACATATCTGGGAAGACAGACAGAAGTGGTAGAGCAGAGAAAGAGTTGGAGGAGCAAAGGAAATGGTATAACTGTCCTTGAAACAGATGGCTCTGTGATAAGACAGGACAAAAGTGAAGGTTGTTAAGAAGAAAAAAATGTTATTTCTAATAGGCCACTCATAATAAACTACTAAGTAAAGAGTTGTAGTGATAAGAGCTGAGTTGATTTCTATGCATTTATCCTCTTTTCCATTCCTGAGTTGTTTCCAATTTTCTTGAACATTGTGTCTATTGAAATTATTCATGAGGGAAAGAATACAACTAACCCTTATGCTGTCCTACAAGGAGTGATAGTTTAACATATGGACCAGTGCAGATATGAGGAAATCTCTAATGTGTGGGCATAAAAATTAAAGAATCCAAATTGATTTTACTACCCTTCTGATACTTAACATTTCTCTGTTTCCTGTGCTAACAATATCACTCTTCTTGTTCAGCTAGGCTTGTTTTTGCCCTAGGTGATTTTTCATGCATGCATACCTTCTGTTTTAAAGACCTGAGAGGTTGTGTTCTGCAGAACAGACTTTAACTCTACAGAGAAAATGTTGGGAACAAACTTTCATATTCAAATTAGACACATGAATGTGAGGTTTGACCAGGGACAGCAATTACCTGACCCATATAAGGACTCTTTCACGTACTTTGATGTGTCGCCTAACACTTACTTCCCCGCCCCTTCCTCCCCTCTCTCTTCTCTTCTATCTGATTTGCCAACCTTGATAATAAGTTTTGGACCTCTGTGCTTTATATGTTGAGTCTGTTCTGGTAGGGCTGTAGACCTGAAGAAGTGGGTCTGTCCCACAAAAGCACATCACCTAATAAATAATTTTGTTATCTTTAAAGTGCTACAATACTACTTCTTTGTTTTGACAGAATACAAACTAACACGTCTATCACTCTGTTCCTGTTTTATAAGCAGTTATACACGGTTCGTGGTTTGCTGGGATCTGGGGAAGGACAGGCCAATTTCATGACCTACAACACTTTATTCATAAAAGCAAATTTTAGAGTGATCCAAAGATAGATAGATATATACAGATGATAAGTACATCTGTGCGATCAAGCCCATGTTGCAATTACAATTTTTTTCCTTCACAAACTCCGTTGGTTATGGCACAGGTGACCACTTACAAACTAACCCCTCAACTCTTAATAATTAATGTTAAGATTTGGTCACGGTTATTTTCAGTAAATGTCATGGACAGATCATGCGCAACAAACAAATATTCACATCCTGTGACCTGTGCATGACTTTCAATAAAAGCACGCACGACTAAAACTTATTTATTTTATTTTACTTAATTATTTTTACCATTTAAATATCCCTGAGTAAAAAACTTACAAGCTCCTGTAAACCCAGGGCACTGCTGCTCTGGAGGGCCAGACAGGCTGACAGCTAGCTCCTGCACTCGCAGCAGAGATTGACTACATCCAACCAACCACTGCTCAGCCAATCTGGGCACAGTCCTGGTCTGGGGTCTGCACCAGCACTAGTTGGCTTTGGGTTTTGTCACCTCAGTGGCAGGCCCCAGGGATCCTCCAACAGCAGCTGGTGCACCCAATCTCAGAGCCAGATGCCACATGGCTGCTTCCCAGTGCCAGGCCCCCAGGGGCTGCCTGAGCAGTGCCTTTTGTGGCTGGCCCCAAGAAGACCCCATTGGCTGGCACTGAAGTCACTACACCTTCAAAAGTTGTGGAGGTCACAGAGAGTTACAGAATCCAAAATTTCCGTGAACACTGGGATAGAATTGCAACCTTAGTAACTAACCTATCCTGCATTAAAAGCCTCCTCCTTGGGCCCCTAAAACAGATAGGCTACATTTACACTACAGCACAATTTCAAAAGGTAACCTTTCAAAAGGCAACTGCTCCAAAATATTGACTTTCAAAAACGTGTGTCTGTACACAAAGGCTGTGTCCACACATGCCCACTCCTTTTGGAGGGGGCATGTTAATGAGGCACTTCAGAAGATGCTAATGCGATGCTGACATGAATATGCAGTGCCTCATTAGCATAACAGCGACTGCCCATGATTCAAAAGTGCCGCTTTGGGAACACACACCAACCGTGTAGATAGAGGCCTTTCAAAAGGACCTCCGTAACATTGAAAGCCCCACGTAGCTATTTTGAAATACAACATCTACACACACACATCCTATTTCAAAATAGAGCCATTGGACACACTGGCTACGTCTACACGTGCAGCCAACATCGAAATAGCTTATTTCGATGTTGCGACATCGAAATAGGCTATTTCGATGAATAACGTCTACACGTCCTCCAGGGCCGGCAACGTCGATGTTCAACTTCGACGTTGCTCAGCCCAACATCGAAATAGGCACAGCGAGGGAACGTCTACACGTCAAAGTAGCACACATCGAAATAGGGATGCCAGGCACAGCTGCAGACAGGGTCACAGGGCGGACTCAACAGCAAGCCGCTCCCTTAAAGGGCCCCTCCCAGACACAGTTGCACTAAACAACACAAGATACACAGAGCTGACAACTGGTTGCAGACCCTGTGCCTGCAGCATAGATCCCCAGCTGCCGCAGAAGCAGCCAGAAGCCCTGGGCTAAGGGCTGCTGCCCACAGTGACCATAGAGCCCCGCAGGGGCTGGAGAGAGAGCATCTCTCAACCCCCCAGCTGACGGCCGCCATGGAGGACCCAGCAATTTCGACGTTGCGGGACGCGGATCGTCTACACTGTCCCTACTTCGACGTTGAACGTCGAAGTAGGGCGCTATTCCTATCTCCTCATGAGGTTAGCGGCTTCGACGTCTCGCCGCCTAACGTCGAAGTTAACTTCGAAATAGCGCCCGACGTGTGTAGACGTGACGGGCGCTATTTCGAAGTTGGTGCCGCTACTTCGAAGTAGCGTGCACGTGTAGACGCAGCCACTATGGCCTATTTCGAAACAGGCTCTATTCCCTGTCTTAACAGCACTTACTTCAAAATAGCTATTTTGAAATAGGCGCTACTCATATAATAAAGTCTGCCAATTTCAAAATAAGCCAACTGCTATTTCAAATTTCAAAATCATTTCAAAATAGCAGTTGCGTTGTATAGACGCTAGGATAGTTATTTCAAAATAGTGGCTGCTATTTTGAAATAATTTTGCTGTGCAGAATTACTCCCATAGACTTTTGTGTCTGCTCAGGGCCCTACATCAACATTCAGGTATCACTACAGAGTAGTCATACAGCAAATATAGACCATCACAAACTTTCACTCTAAGTGCAAGGCACTTGTCTTCTCTAATGTGTGCACATGAAAACACATACTCATAAGGTCATATGATGTATGATGTGTGCCCATGTATATGGGGTGTATGGGAGAGGTAGGACCTTTGGCCATTTCTACACATGCCCAGTAGCATGCTAACAAATGGCCTGAAATATGCTAGTGAGATGCGGATGCAAATTCCTCATGCCTCATTAGCATAAGGTCACATGATTTGGTGTCCAGAAGACGCTCTCCTGGACTCCAAAACAACATGCGGAAGTGCGGCCCTCGTGGGGTCTCCCCTTCTTCCCAAAAATTCCAGAAGACCCTCCTCCCAGGGGCCACACTTCTACATGTTGTTTAGGAGTCCGGAAGAGCATCTTCCGGACTCCAAATCATGTGACCTTATGCTAATGAGGTGCGGGGAATTTTCATCCACACCTCACTAGCATATTTCAGTCCGTTTATTACCATGCCACTTTCAGAGAAAGTGTCATGTGTAGAGATGGCCATTGAGTGATTTGAACTGTTGTACTCCTTGGCCACTTCTACACATGCAGGATGTTCCAGAAGACCGGCAGCTTCTTCTGGAATATCCATGGAGTGTCTACACATGTATGGCACTCCTCCTGAAAGAATCTGGAAGAAGGCGCCTCATCCTCCAGATTCTGTACTTCACTTCAGAACCAGGAAGAGCACCAGTGCCTGTTCAGATGTGCTCTTCCAGAAGGAGAGGCTCTTCTGGGGGCCCATTTAGCATGTAGATGCATTCTTCTGGATGATGGTCTTCTGGAAGACATCTTCCAGAGGATCATCTTCCAGAAGAACTGTCAAGTGTAGAAATGGCTTTTCAATGGTTCTTTTCTCTTTGGTCCTCATTGTACACTCAACTCTCAACTATGGCTTCAAGTAACTCTAAATATGTGACAGTGGCTAAACCCTGATAAATTGCCTCAACATGTGGGCTAAACCAGGTATGAGTAACTAGAAGTGTAGAGAAGGCTGGTGATTTAAGGATTGTCCTCCTAAACATACAAAAATTGTGTGGGTAGCCAAGGTGGAAAAGACCATATATTAGTCCAACGGCTTGAAAAGCAATGTAGCGATGTATTGTGCAAGGCAAAAGGCATGACGGCACAAGTGAAGTCCTGGGTACACCCTGCAGCTAAAGAAGCTTCCAGCTGTGATAGCCTTTGTGCCACTGGGCCAAGCTTTGTCAGCGGAGAGAATGGCATTGTCCCAGTGCAATGACTCTTCCATTTTAATCAACTTCTTGCACACATATTTCATGAACATCTCTCTTCAGAAGTCTTGTGATGAAGCAGGAGAGACAAAGTGATAGGTGGAGAAGATCACTAGCATTTGTAGCCACAAGCCTGCACGCAGATGGCCTGGTATATTTGTCACCAATCCTTGACACAAGGGCAGTACAGAAGGATGGCAATACCTGTGGTGACAGAACAGTCCTTTTTAGGATTGCACTGTTCTCCTTTTGTAAGGGAAGGAGCTATAAAAGGTGACTCAGATATTGATCACTCAAATTAAATCCTGTCACTGTATACTGTGGCTGCCAGGTCATCCTCAACTTGGTTGAAAACTAAAGATAATTTAAAAAAGCACTAAATATTGCTGCTTAGAACATGGGGCTTCTGATAAAGACAATACTGCTTGATATGAAAGAACACTCTCCTTTCAAAAACAATGAGAAGTCCTGTGAAACCTTAGAGACTAACAGGTTTATTAGAGTGTAAGTTTTTGTGGGCAAAGACTCACTTTGTCAGATGCGTATAGTCAGGACTTCTCATTGTTTCTGTGGGTACAGACTAACATAGCTACCCCTTGTTGTTTTGATGGCTACCCCTCTGATACTTGTCTCCTTTCAAAAGAGCTAGTCCACTATATATTGACATTGCAAAACTCAGTGAAACTAAACTGAAAGAAAAGGGCATTATTACAGAATTTTCTGGGGGTTGCATATTTTTTGGAAGGGAAAAAAACATACAAAGATGAAATACATGAAGCGGGAATTGCCATCAAGACGAAATCTTACAATATCTTGAAAATGATCTAATAGGTATTAGTAAAAGACTCATGAAAATCCAGTTACCATTAAATAAATCATTATTTGCTACAATTATCAGTACATATATATCCACCTTAAAAATCCCTCATGATACTAAGGAATATTCTACTCTGATCTCAACTTTCTCATCAAGTCAATATTACACAGTGACCAACTAATCATCCTAAGAGATTTCAATTCAGCAGCAAGTAGAAATAACCACTGGCAATGCAACATTTGAAAAAAAAGAATGAAAAGGGTCTCCTACTCATAAGCAAGTGTGCAGAACATAGCCTGGCACTTGAAATACCATTTTCAGACTGGAAGACAAATATAAACCAACATGGACATCCTCCAGATCCAATCAATGACATCTAACAGATTGCATATGAGACACAAGGGATGTAAGATCACAGGGCCATGCATGGAGCAGAGTGTTGGATGGTTGATAGAATGATTAGGTCAATATTGAGTCTACACATTGTGCTTATGAACCTGAAATGCTACAGACTAATCAAGATGTCCCTTGACACTACTCATTCTACAGGGACAAGTTACAAAGTGCACTGGAAACCAACTTTGGTGATAATCCTGTCTCAAGGGAGAATTTCACCAATACAATACAAAAAATTGTCACTGACATCTTCAGACTGAAGACAAAGGTTCCCCATGACTGGTATGAGGAAAGTGAAGAGGCAATAATGGGACTCTTGAAACAAAAGAAAAACAGGCTTTACCAATCTAGCCCTTCTCTGTGCAAATGCACCAATTATGGAGAGATGTGCATAGAAACAAGTTGTGAAATTTATCAAAGGCCATAAAATTAATACATGACTACCTTTGTGGCTCCGTTTCAGCTTGAGGCCAAGGTGAAAAAGTTCTCCTGGCCCTCTCTCTGATGGACCCTGAGGAGGATGCCTGAACATCAACTTCCCAGAAACAATTTCCATGGAGAACTGGCACAAGGACATTGGACTCAAGACCACTCCAGAAAATGCTACAAGGACAGCATCCAGAACAGTCTACATTTTGAGGCAATAAAACTGGATAATCTTGAGAAGACTGCATTAAATAAATCAGCAGGAGAGCACACAATGCCAAGAATTTTCCAACCCTTTGAAGAGGACAGAAGTAATTACTCATAATAAGCATCATAATACTGGTATAACTACCAGTATGCTCACCAATGATTTTATCTGCTTGATATGCTCACAAGTGTGCCTGTCACACTTTGCACTCCACTCCAGAATCCTGGTAGAAAAATAGTGTGAAAACATCCTTGTCAAACTGACAGACTACACACACACACACACACACATACACAAATATTCCCCTGCACATACTCCTCCCCTGAGGACAGGATAAAAAGTAGTATGTGAAAAGACAACAGTTTCATTGTTTAATGCACAACTGCTCAGTCACTCAGTGACTAGGTTATTGGACAGAATATAAGAACCTGCACGGAACACAACAGACTAGCCAGTTCTTTTCTTTCATCAAACCAACAGCACAGGCTGGCCAGTTGCTCTCTTCTGAAGTGAATCCCTTTTTGCAGATTTTTATGGGAGCACAAAGATATGCAATTACCTTCCCCTGATCCTACACAGAGAAATCTAATAAAAAAGTTTTGTCACTTATTTCAAAGCAAACAAAAATATGTCTAACTCTTATGTTCAACCTTTAACTTCAAAATAATTTTAAAATTCATTCCAGATCAGGTCAGGAGTGTTTGGTTTGAATGAAGAAGACATCACTAATATAAGAGCAATTGCTTCCACATGTAAAATTACCCCATATTAAGCGATACATTTATTAAAGTTGGTATGAAAGATTGCCTGTAATTTACCAGATTGTGTTGTGGTGTGCATGCCACAAAAGACCACCTCAAGAAGTTACTATGCCTACAGTATTAAAAACTGAAGTTAAAAAAATAACTGCAACAAATCTCTATTGTTTAAATTTTCAGTAAAACCTTTAGTGACTTGCATGGTTACATTTTTATTGGACTGTGCTGTTGGAGCAGCAAAACCAGGTAATTTGAATATGTCAGCATCAAAATTGATATTAAGTATAACATTTGCTAAGGAACACTGCATTAAGTCACCTTTCTACCAAGTAGATGCAGTTTAAAACTGTATTCAAACACAAATGGTTCAAGTTAATGTTGTCACGCTGCAATGTATGGAGCATTGCCAAGTATTCATTAACAAAACGAGAGAACTAAATGGATAGGTTGTCACTTGAAAGATTATACAAGGCAGACTGAGTCCCCACTTTTAACTCAGTGTCCTGAAATATACCAGAAACAGATGTAGTAGTTAGCATGTGAGCATCACTCAATCTCTTCACAAGAATTTGCTAGGGTGTTGGTTTTTATTTGGCCTGTGTTTGGAATAGTCGAACAGAGGGAAGGGGAGTGAATTTGTGTATTCTGTAACCATTGCTTTCCACACATTTCTACTATGGGGCCAGCCTGCTGCTGGCTCTGTTTGAATGGGAAAGTGTACAAACAGGGTCTAGGAATAAAACTTATTTGGGAACACGGACTCTGCTACTGCAGTGGCTGAAGCTCAGCTGAACTGGCACAAGACCAGAGAAGGGGTAGCAACAGGCTTGCTGATGGTGGGAGAGGTGCAAAGGTGGAAACTGCCCCATGGCAATTCAAAGAGGCCCAGAGCTACAGTCACTGCCACTGCTACCTCGACAGCAGTGGTGTCCATGGCTCTGGGCCCCTTTGAAGTACTGCAGCAGCAATGTTCTGGCTGCCTGCAGCTGTAAAGGAGTGGGGTGGAAGCTGGCACCACTGCGGTGTGGGCAGTACTAAGGGCTGACTGCCATTGGCTCTGCCCCTTCCTCTCTAGGCCCTGCCTCTTCCAGTGTGTTAAGCAGGCCCACCTCCCATCTTGCCCCAGGGCCACAGCAGCTGTCAGTGCCACCAGATAGTGATATGGCCCCATCTCACTTTTCTGCATTGGCTGTCTAATTTTCTTTGTAAACCTGTGAGAAACTTCTTGTTGAATCACCAGAATTCCAATGAGGCTTGTAATTTTATCTCATTCCCTACACCCTGTTTCTGTAGTATGACAGTAAAAGCCCATTTATTAACCAGATGTTATTTCAGAGCCAATGTCATTCAGTTGAGGAGATGACCATAAACCTCAGATTGTACCAGTATGACGTTTAGATGTGATGGTATCATGCAGAATGTCAGGCTGCACCAAATAATGTGACAAAATATTACTTCTGCTAGTGAATTTGCGGTAGAACTACGCAAATCACTGATTCTTCAGTTCAGTAGTCAAACAAAAAAAGTGTTTGCGTCAACCTGAAATTACATTGTGTGTGTGGCTGGGTGTGTGGGTGGAAAGGGAGGGGGTCCATATAATGAAGAAAAATGTAAAAAAAGAATGCATTTGAGATCAAACAAAATGCTTTGTTCATTCTGAAACAAACTATTTAGTTTTATTTTAAGTTTTTAATAATTTAAAGTAGACAAAATTAGAGTGTAATTTGGAACAAAAGTCAAAATGTTTTGCATAGAAAATGTTGAAATGAATTTTTTTTACTTTTTTTCAGGAAGATTTTTCAGCCAAAACCAACCAACCAACAAACCAAACACCCTGAGAAAATGTTTCACACAGTTTGAGCTAGTATTTTCCCAAAAATAAATCTGTTTTGTCCAAAATCTTCACCTCTAATTTGTACTCTGATTTTTATCTTTTAATAAACAGTCTTGCGTTCAGAAATATATATTCAGTAATCCCACAAGTAGAATAACTGGTGAGAGAATAAGAGGGGTTGGTAATTGGAGGAGAGAGGGAGAGAACTAATTCAAAATGTAGAAAACTGATAATAAATTGAAAATTCCATGTACAATATTCTTAAGGAAAGGATAATAAAGGGATGGACAAAGCAATATCTTAGATAGACTATAGGATTACAAGCTTAGCATGCCATTTCTGTAACCACCTCTTTTCTTAAGTGTATTAAAATAGTGTCATTTGTCAGTTCCAGTTAAATTGTTGGGCACAAAAATAAAATTATAATTCTGCATATATTACATAGATAGCAGGTTTGTGCTTTAGGAACTGACTGTTCAATATTCTCTCACTCGATTAGAGGTCCATTTTAGTTCTTTTGTATTTACTGCCTCAGTAACCTGTAGAAGGTAAGAGAGTGATCAGACAGTCAAAAAGTGTTTGATGAAAGTCAAACAGAGATGCCTAATTTTCAGTGGTGCTAAAGCAGTCCCCATGCTCATGTGTCAATGGGATTTGGTTTTCTCAAAAGTATCTCTGAAAAACATGATCTACTGACCTGATTTTTATAAGTAATCTTCTGGACTCTGATAAAATTATTGTAGTATTTCAGCTAAAGATGTTGGTGTTATTTTAAAAAATGGGCTTCTAAAGAAACAGAACTGACTTGTAACATTGATAAGATTGTCAAAGATTTATCATCTCTTTTGATTTGATTTTAGCTGGTATCAGAACCAGAAACACCATAGTCTCGTAAGTATGGAAAATTTGAACACATTTCTGACAAGACTGAAATAAGAATACACTGGAAATTTCATGATAATCTAATACCATAAGATTGAAAGAACCAAAATGTTCTAGATTAACTCAGAAGCTTAGATGACAAAACCTATTTACCTTAAAGCTTAAATCATAGTTGAGGAAATAACTTAGGCTTGGGATATGTTTACAGTTTGCAGCTTTAGGCAACACTGAGGCTCTCATCCTTCAATAAGATGACTACAAGAAAATATTCCTTACATTAAAGATGTACAGATTTTTAACAATGGAAAAAACTCCGATGATGATGCAATGTATTAATAGCCAATGGTAAGTACTACCAATTCTGGGATTAAATACAGTCTAAAAAAAAAAAGCCACATATACATTGGTAGTAAGATATAATTTCCACCTTTAGAGATCTACTAGGTCTGATTGAGTTACTGTGCTTTAAAAAACTAAACAACACCCCCTCCCTCTCCACAGCATAGCCATGGTGGCATAACCAACAGGAAGAGCCAGCTACTCTAAGTATGTCCCTAGACAATATCACTCTGGCAGCTTTTGTTCTTCTTCCACTGGGACAGCTGTGGCTAGACTGTTTTGTTTATAGTGTCCCAGATCAGTCAGACCTAGCACAAGTCTGGGAACATTGTTCGAGAAATTACTTCCTCCAGGCCTAGTGTAGACATAGCCCTTAGGGGATATTTTTTCATTAGAACATAGTTAGACACAACATTTGTGTTACATGCCACTTAATATTAATAAGTTATATTGCCTTCCCAGATTTTCTGCTGCTGAAAAAAATGATTGTACCAGGAAGTCCCAAGCACCTTATGGTTAAGGAACATGTTTTTATAGTTGTTTTTTTTGGTGACACTGGCATTTCAAGATTTGTTATAAATTACAATAATTCAGTAGAGGAAACCTCCATCCCCCCAGCACCTCATAGTTTACTAGTATTCATTGCCTTGCTTTCTTCCTTGTTTAGGCATTACTTGATCTCCCAGGGCTAACCATTAATTAATAGAGAGCTTGTTAAAAGGATGTGCTTTTAGTGAAGCTTCTTCCTCTTACTGTATTTCTTTCTAGATAATCAATTGGGACATTTTTGGCTGTCAGTGTCTTCACGGTCACCTTCCTCTTACTATTGCTATGTCACTAGTAAGAAGCATTGTTGCTCAGAGGTAAACTTTTCAAACTGCTCCAAAATAACAAAAATTGTAGAAGTAATCAGTTTTTCAGAAACATTTTTTGAGAACTATTTTTCAGCTGCTGTGTTTTATTAAAAAATGTAACAATTACAGTACAATAGATACAAAAAACACTTTTCTACAGATAACTGTATGTTCAAGAAAAGACACAATGTCTTTCACAGACTTTTTAAAATGAAGTGATCTATATAGTAGGAAAGTGCCCATTCTGCGAATCCTTTTTGTGAAATAACTAGAATTTATGTTTATATTGACAGATGTTAGATGGTCTTCAGATGATTCACTTTTATAGAAAAATACTGCACTGTGTATTCAGTGAATGAAAGTATACTATAGAATAATTATTTCCTTTAATTCACAACACCTGATCATTTCTATTGCAAAAAATGTAAGTGATATTAAAAAAAATCTCATGCTGTTTACAGTAAGTTATTTTGCAAACCTTTTTGCATTTCATAGTAATACATGCTCAGTGGCAGTCAGTCAAACGTCAGACTTGCAGACCTTTCTCTCCTGCAGTCAGTGTTTGCTGTTTGTCAGTGAGTGCTGCAGTGGCACCTTCTGGCATGGAGAGGAACTAACTGCCTTCTCTTTGTGGAAAAAAAAAAAACCTGGACAATGTGAGAGTGAATTAGCAAACAAATCACAAGTTATAAATATGAAACAAACAACATCTGCTATTTCTTTAGATTTGTTATATTTAAACATTAAAATAATAATGAACGTTCACATTTTAAAATTCCAATTGCTTGTTAGATAGTTATGAGTTTGCTTGAGGATTCCTCCTAAACAGTAACAGCTAGAACAACAAATTTGGTATATAGCTTTCTCTTATAATAACTGAAAACAACATATGGGTTCATTTGTGCCTGGAAAACAGGATATACCAGGAATGAGGTTGCATCTGATAAAACCAAAAAGAAAACAGACAGAATCACCAGATCAAGTACAGTCCTCAAAATTAGCATAACTGAGTAATGCTAAGGCTGAATCAGTATGATCTAGAAAAATAGGATGAGTCTGGAATAGGACTGCTTCTCAGAAAAGAGCTAAAACAGAAATTTGGCCTAGTGCTCAGTTTTTGCATAGCTAAATCAATACTTATGGTTTGAAAACTAGAAAAAAGTGTTATTGGAAACCAAATTAATTATGGCCCCTTTTAAATAAAAACAAATGATAAGTGTTTAAAGATAGGAAAAAGAACACTCGATGGAATTCCCATTTAAAAACACTTAAAAGATTTAAAAGAACTAATTTTAACAGCCCATTTTTTAAAGACATCCAAAATCAAAATTAACCTCATAAAAACAATACTGTATTTTTGAAAATTGCAATTGTTTAAATAAATATAATCTTCCTTTTATTTTCAAAAATGAAAAGAAAGAAAGAAAGCTCATTGTGTTAAGGACCTAAGCAACAACAGGTAAATTGATAAGTTAGACAAAATAGATAAATATGAGTACCATATCAAAACCACCATTCCTTCCTATATCAGTAATTTAAACAATGAGTGTGTAAACTGTAACTTTCTTGGTTATCTCAAGATGAGATACAGTGGCAAACTGGAAAAGGAAAAGGTGAGACAGAAGGAAAAGAACCACAATCGCTATGTCTACACTACAGCAGTCCTTCAAAAGAAGTTCTTTCAGAAGGTCTCTTCCAAAAAACTTGGCACCATGAAGGACTGCTGTTTCGAAAAAAGGATCCCCAGGGCATCTACAATCATTTTTTCAGAATAATCTTTTGGAAAAAAGTGCTGTTCTTCATCCCTGGGCTGCTGGAGAAAGTTCCACATTCTTACAATTTAACATTGAAAGAACGAGATTTTTTGAAAGAGCCCCAGCTTTTTCAAAAACACTCAATAGTATAGATGTAGCCTGAAAGAAAGGGATCTGCAAAGTAAAACTAATGGAGAAATGCTCACTAGAATAGATTAAAAAAACCAAACTGACTATTCTACGTGCTTCGTGTAGAAGAAAAAATCCCTCAGAGAGAACAATTATAGTTTATGATCAATATTTGGGATAAGCTGTTACACAGTAAAATAAGGAGGCATTTATGGTTTTCTTAGAATAAAGCTGATAAAAATGAGAAATGTAATTAATTACTTGTACATCACATGTGGTATTTTTATTGGAAAAAGTGTTTTACAACTCTTGAGAATTGTATTGAGTTCACAAAATGATCATATCTCTGTCACTCTAAGTAGCTTTCTTTTCTTTACAATATACATTTATAAACACAGACTCGCACACACACATACACACACACACGTTACAAAAGAGGTAAGGCTTGGGAGACAGCACTGCAAACTACCCTGTGTCAGGGATTTTTACCATCCCTTGGACATAATCGTCCCCATGGGCCAGGGGATACAAGCATTTGGCTATATAAAATCAGTGCAGGCACGTAAGAAATCTAAAGTGTCATAGGCTGCCATCTGGCTGCAGCACCAATGGTCAGTTTGGGTCAGTTGGTTTCCCCAGTAACCTGAATCCATGAATAATTCATAAGCTTGCATTTGAATAAAGGTTCCAGATTGGGTGAAGCTCCAGGCTTCTGGAAACTTCTGAACCCAATCGGACCTAATTGAGAACTTCACCTGTAGATCATGAATATTTAAATTACCTCACCATTCTGTGGCCCTGGGAGCTCACTGTCAGAACAGTGGTGACTGCAGAGTGGAGCGTGGCTGCCTGGCCAGCATCTGCTGTACCCTTAGGCCAGCCCGGCTGGGCAAAGCCTTTTTGAAGAGCTCCCAGGAAATCACCTGTGGTGCCACCGGACGTTACAGCACCAGCCTCGTCATTGCGGCGCCTGCTACTTCAGTGCCTGCTAATGCGCTTGTTGCTAGGAGCAACAAGCGGACCCCGTGGCCAAGCAGCCTGGTGGCGAACTGGCCCTGCCTTCGGGCAGGGTACTGCGTACCAGTCTGCGCAACCCGGGCTCTGCCAGCAGCATCAGCACTCATGCCGCCTTCTCATCTGTGCCACCATAACCCGCCAACTGTGACAACTGAATTAGGCCTAACTCACCGGACTTGACTACCGACTGTGATTACTGGACTTGACAACCATCTACCTTCAGGACACGTAAACTGACTTACTTAAACCCAACATAGATACTGATCCTTGGGACATCGGGGCCCCATTGAGGGAGCAAAGGGTGGCTTCCCTTGCTATGCGGTGGGCTGATGAGTCAGCTGCAGCCCCTGAGGGCCTGACCCCTTGAAGGCCGGGCTTGAACCCCCAGGCATATTGTACTTGGTTAACGTTTAATTGTATATAGTTATTAGTAATTCCCTGCTGTTATCTAGTGAATGGTATTACCTCCCTTATCCTATTTCCTACCCTGTCTACCTAATTTCCTATTACCTCATTACAGAGCGAGCATCGCTCTGCTTATTCCCCTTTACTACTCCTAGAGAGCATGCTGCCAGCTTGTGTAAAGAACACAGGCAGTGGCACATTAATTATTGTGAGGTTCTTCCTCGCCTTCACTAGCAGCACTTAGAGCGGGCAGTGGATCTTAAGCCCTGATACAGGGTAAAGGGTTCGGGCACCGGGGAGCACCATTAAAGGATACGGGCATCGGGTGTCTCTACCTTCCTATATACCCCTGATACCTTAAAGGCCCCTACCTATCCATATCATCTATATTAACGCCAACCTTACCTTGCGGTATAATAAAAATATATTCATTCAAGAGGAACTTACAACATAGCACCATAAGTACGAAGAATATAATTGTAAGGTAAACATACTCATATCTGCATATTGTTACGTATTATATAAGGTACTGCATAAGGTTAGCTATTGTTATCATTTGTTCGTTTAGCCCGTGCCGTGACATCTCCAATAAATTAATCGCTTAGTGTGTTACCTACTTGGGCCTCTGTCTCCTCTGCTGGCTCCTTCCTGCCAGATGGTAGTTTTCCCAGCAGGGTCATAGCTCCTAGTGAGGTTCCCTGGTGAAAGCGTGCTCTTGGCTCGTTGGTCTGTTGCGGCGTCTACCACACCGGGTCCCAGGATTGGGAGGTGCCCGGCCCGTCTCCCTGTAGCGACAAGACCTTTGGGTCGGGTAGCGGGGTGACCTTATTGTCCCAACTACTTACTTGTCGCAAGACCCTGTTCCATAACACAGACAAAAATAGTTCAGACAGGCTGTGTCTACACATGCCCCCTCCTTTTGGAGGGGGCATGTTAATGAGGCAGTTCGGAAGAGGCTAATAAGGTGCTGACATGAAGATGTAGTGCCATTTTAGTATAATAGCAGCTGTGCGCAATTCTGAAGTGCCGCTTTTGGAATGCAGGCCACCTGTGTAGAGGGGGGCCTTTTGAAGGGACCCCCCCCAACCTCAAAACCCCCTTCTTCCTAAAGACAAAAAGGAAGAAGGGGCTTTCAAAGTCAAGGGGGTCCTTTTGAAAGGCCCCCATCTACACAGGCAGCGTGCATTCTGAAAGCGGTTGTTATGATTATGAGGGTTAGCCAGCAGCCTGGGAGTAAAAGGGTTAACCTTCTTAGCCAGGTGGGGTTGGCCTGTAGGAATGTAGGTAAGAATTAATTTTTGGCTTCTTCCTTTTTTGTTTTTTGTCTTTTTTTTTTTCCAGCCATAAGGGAGAGAAACACAGAATATCTTCCTCCAAGAACAGGCCCTCCAACCTTCTGTAAGTAGGGTAAAGTTTAGCTAGATCCATTAGGCTTTATTGTTTTATGGTTTGGGAAGTGGAATCTAATGTCTGTGCACTTTTTAGAAATGTTCTTTTACTTTCCTTGTAACTAAGTTCTAGGCCCATGGTGGAAACTCCCCATGTGTTTTACTTTGTAACTCTTTCATCTAGTCAGAAGGCTTGCAACACAGATATTGTTGTAATAATAAAAGTTCTTTCTCTTTCTTTTTATTAACCTGGTATCGGTTAATGTTTGTGTCCTGGTTTTTACTTCTGGGGCTAAGATTCCCAAAGTAGTCTCTCCCTGGTTTCCTTATTATTACTTGGGTGGTGGCAGCGAATTTTATCCCCAAAATCTAAGCCTTTTAGGATTTTTGGGGGGAAGTTTATACCAAAACCTGAAAAATAAAGTTTTGAAGGTACTTTTGCTGGCCCCCACTTCTGCATTTATCTTGCTAGAGTGGGGGAGGAGCCATGACAGTGGTACTTTCGAATCATGCGTGGCTGCCATTATGTTAATGAGGTGCTGCATATTCATGTTATTGCCTCATTAGCATCTTCCAAACTGCCTCACTGACATGACTAAAAGAAGGGGGCATGAGTAGACAAAGCTACATTGATTTCAATAGGAGTAAGATTGTGGTGCATTGCATTGTGCTGCAGCTCTGGTCTCTACTGAATTTCTGCCTTCTCCGTGGAGACTGCCAAATAGGTTATGAATTACGGTAATATTTTTCATTATGTGAAATCACTGAGGCTGCTTCTACACTATGAGATAAAATCAAATTTATTAAAACCGATTTTATAACGCTGGGTTTTATAAATTTGAATTTGAGTATCCTCACCTTCCCACAGGCTCCCTACAATTTGACTTGTTGCTGCTACACACAAATCACCAAACATCGACTGTTGTAGCAGTGCATTGTAGGAACCTATCCCACAATTCCCTCAGCTCTGTAGCATTCTTGGTATTTTAGCTGGTGCAGCACAGGAAAAAAAATGCCCCATAAGTGGTTGCGGGTATATGAAGTCATCTTCCCACACTATATTGCCCTCGTTCCCCTCCCATGGAAAGCAAGCAGGCATTTTTCTGTGAGGAAGGAAGGAAGAGTAATGCATCAGCAAAGATTGCCAAATCAACTAAATCTCTTGCTTCTGTAAGTGATTTGCTTTTCGTAAACAGGGGAGGGGAAGCACAGTGATTAGAGCATTGGCCTGCTAAACCCAGGGTTGTGAATTTAATCCCTGATTTAGGGATCTGGGGCAAATAGATTTTTAAAAAAAATCTGTCTGCAATGGTGATAAGTCCTGCTGTGAGTGCAGGGGAAAGAGAGGTCATCTGTGCCCTGGCAGGGACAATGGAAAGTCTCACGAGGCAGTGGAAAGGTGTTTAGGCTTTCCAGTGCATTGCTCATCTTCTTTGTCCCAGCAGGGTCAATGGAAACCAACAAGAGAGAGTAGATAGTGCAGTTTTTGAAAGAGAGGATTTTGGGCAAAGGTGAGGAAAGTGCAAACTATAACAACTAAAGCCAACTTCTGCCTGGTGACAGTTAGTCCTCAAATACCAGACAGACTTCCCCTGGGCAGCCGCAAGACCACCAAATATCTTTGCCATTGAGGGAGACTTCCCCCCAAGTGGCTGCAAGCCCCTCTCCATGCATAAGCTGCCTGGCAGCATAGTCAGCACTGAATGGCAGGGACATCCTTTTATTGGCTCAGGGGCAAGCCATGTGATGCAGTTGGGAGCAGAAAAGTTCCAGACTATGCAGTCTGCCTGGGCGGTGGGAGGGAGTGGGTGGTGGGGTGTCTGCACCAAATGTAAATGGCTGAAAAGAAGTTTCCCAGCCTCTCATACAAGCGCAACCTCTACCCACAGCCTACCTCTCATGTATTGTGGTGGGGCAGTGTCTGGTGCCAGGCAGCACAGAAAAAAAACAAACAAACCAGCTAGCAGAAGTAGACACAGAACCACGAAATCCATGTCGGGGATAATTGTAATGGGTAGATGCACTCACAGTGAGGATAGCAAAGAAATTTCGCAGCCTCTCATACAAGCATGATCCCATAGCCACAGGCTTCCTGGTGCTGAATTGAAACGGTCTTCCTGTTGCCTAATTCCTGCATACCTGGATAACAGCGGAGATGGAAGAGGCCAGAGTGGAGCACTGTGGGCATATACAGGACACCTCTGGAAGCTAATGAATTTGATTTAAAGACCTGGCACTTCAGCACTACCTTTCATTCAGACTTTTAGATTCTAACAGAATGTTTTTTGCACCCGGTTGTGACAATATCATGATATTGGTATTAAATCGATTTTATTGCTCCCTAAATCAATCTAATGGTATTTACAATGAAGACGGTCACTTGGTATTATCGAGCTAACTGCCTTAAATTCGAATTTATCTCATAGGCTATGTCTACACTAGCACACTACGTTGAAGTAGCCTATTTCGATGTAAGCACATCGAAATAGGCTGCTTCGACATGTATCGTCTACACGTCCTCCAGGGCTGCTGGTGTTGATGTTCAACATCGAAGTAGCGATGGAGAACATCGAAAGGAGCCTCCCCGGAAGGAAATGCGGAGTGTCCACACACACAAGTGCTCCTCGTCGAAATAAGGGGCCAGCAAAGACCCAAGCCGCTCCCTTAAAGAGCCCCTCCCAGACACACTCGGCTTGCACAGCACGAGATCCACAGAGCTGACAGCCAGTTGCAGACCCTATACATGCAGCATGGAACCCCAGCTCCAGCAGCAACAGAAGCAGCAGCAGCCAGAAGCCCTGGGCTAAGGGCTGCTGCACGCGGTGACCATAGAGCCCCGCAGGGGCTGGACAGAGCATCTCTCAACCCCTCAGCTGATGGCCACCATGGAGGACCCTGCTATTTCGAAGTAGCAGGACGCGGATCATCTACACATGCCCTACTTTGACGTTGAACGTGCTTCAGATGGGAACAGTGATTTTGATGTCTCACCGCCTAACGTCGATTTCAACGTCGAAATAGCACACGGCGCATGTAGATGTGACGCGTGCTATTTCGACGTTGTGCCAGCTACTTTGAAGTAGCCAGCTAGTGTAGATGCACCCATAGTGTAGACACAGACTGAGTAGTGTTTGAGAGCTGTGTAGTGAGAGTTGTTCTGAAATGATGGATTTTTTCCTTTTACACAAGACAGAGAGTATTTTTACACAAGACAGAGAGTAACCACTTTTAAATGCTGACCACAGGTATGTTTGACCCAGTGATCTAGAAGTAGAATTCGCTGCATATCACATTGCAAACTGTGAAAGAGTGCAGTTAGCTAGTATAAGTAGAATCCCTTTTGGGAGCCAGCACTCAGGTCACTTAGAACATTCAGAGCACTGGAGAGTAGAGCAGGAAGCTTTGAAATAATCTAACTGGGGGTTTGGAAGGTTAGTAGGGTTATTTGCCCATGAAGGGAGTCTCATGTGATAATGAGGTAATTAGCTCACCAGCTGGATAGCTTGAAGATGAATGGTACAAAAAACTGACATAGGGAGCAAGAAGGCACCCCATTCCAGGTTCTGCACTGGGTTGTAGTAACACAGTGTGTTGTCACCTTGCATTGTACGTGGAGCAACAAGCTAATAATAATAATAATAATAAGTGAAAGTACTCTGGTGGAATGTGTGTGTGTGTGTGTGTGTGGTGTTTAATCTCCATGGGGCCCTACCAGCTAGAGTTTGGAGGGCTAGAGGGCAAACCTGCTTATGGTGTCCCTTTGATCAAAATGGACAAATTAAAAAAAAACCAGACATATTAACATGCTAAACTGCTTAGTGAAGTACCTGTCAGAGTGTTTAAAGTCCCTTGCCATCTAAGGCTCTGACCCTGCAAAACCTTACACACATTTAACTTTATCCATTGTGCACAGAATGGTTGATCTCAACTAAATTTAGTCAATGGGACTACTCAACCTGTGTTAAGTCTTTGCATGGTCATGACCTAATCCATGGAAAAGCTGCACATAAACGTCTACGGCTTCTGTTAGTATTATCAACCTACCTTTTAAAATGTCATATACTAATGACAGAAGGCATGTTTTTAATTAGCTGGAATTTAGTAAACTAGAGATATTTCTAATCTAACACTTCTGGGAGATTTCATACATGGTTATCCATGGTTGTCCAGTTTTTGCTGAACAGCACTTCCTATATTACCTTACAGTCATCTTCTTTTGATACTAATGGCATGAATTTGTTATGACAAATATTAGTTTACTAGATTTACCAGGATCATCTTTAATTAATTAGCTTTTTTTTTTAAAAAAACAAAGCTCTGTCTTTAAAAACCCTATTGTCACATTGTCGGTTGTCTGTATACATTTTATAGACAGAGGATTTTTAACTGGCCCAATGATCCCACTTTGTTTGCGACGTCTCGCCGCCTAACGTCGAAGTTAACTTCAAAATAGCGCCCGACGTATGTAGACGCGACGGGCGCTATTTCGAAGTTGGTGCCGCTACTTCGAAGTAGCGTGCACGTGTAGACGCAGCTGAGGAGATAGGAATAGCGCCCTACTTCGACGTTCAACGTCGAAGTAGGGACCGTGTAGACGATCCGCGTCCCGCAACGTCGAAATTGCTGGGTCCTCCATGGCGGCCATCAGCTGGGGGGTTGAGAGATGCTCTCTCTCCAGCCCCTGCGGGGCTCTATGGTCACTGTGGGCAGCAGCCCTTAGCCCAGGGCTTCTGGCTGCTTCTGCGGCAGCTGGGGATCTATGCTGCAGGCACAGGGTCTGCAACCAGTTGTCAGCTCTGTGGATCTTGTGTTGTTTAGTGCAACTGTGTCTGGGAGGGGCCCTTTAAGGGAGCGGCTTGCTGTTGAGTCCGCCCTGTGACCCTGTCTGCAGCTGTGCCTGGCATCCCTATTTCGATGTGTGCTACTTTGACGTGTAGACGTTCCCTCGCTGCACCTATTTCGATGTTGGGCTGAGCAACGTCGAAGTTGAACATCGACGTTGCCGGCCCTGGAGGACGTGTAGACGTTATTCATCAAAATAGGCTATTTCGATGTTGGCTGCACGTGTAGACGTAGCCATATTCTCCCTATACACAGCACTCACATCAAGCGTCGAGGGCCCACAACTAGGTTTTTGTTTTTATAGGCGGTGCACATTCACACATGCCTTGGTGCACATAAAAATCTAATCCACACATGAACTGAAAATATCTTCACATGGATGGAAAGGATTAGAGGAAACAGTGAGATATGTGAATATTTTATTTCCATATCTGTTCTCTCCATGTCTGAGGAGAAGGTGAATGTGGGTAACACTGACCCTCCAGAATTATTTTTTTGTAATTTTTTTTAAACTGCAGCAAGCGAGGTTTAGGTTGGACATCAGGAAAAAGTTCCTAACTGTCAGGGTGGCCAAACAGTGGAATAAATTGCCAAGGGAGGTTGTAGAGTCTCCGTCACTAGAGCTATTTGAGAACAGGTTAGATAGATGTCTATCAGGGATGGTTTAGACAGTACTTGGTCCTGCCATTGGGGCAGGGGGCTGGACTCGATGGCCTCTCGAGGTCCCTTCCACTCCTTGTACTCTATGATTCTATGATCAAGTGGGAAAAAGCAGAGACCTCTTGGTGACACTTTGAGATTCCACCAGGACCAATAAATGGTAGTGCCACTGCCTGTTCTGCAACTCTGAATCCCTTAAAAGATATTGTGCAGTGACTCACATCCCTGACACTGTCGTACTTAACAAGCCTCCATGTCATTCCCTGGCTTCTACTGAGGTAGAAACACAGTGACCCCAAACATCTTCTCAGTCTCAAATTTCTCCAAAGCCATCTGTCCGGTCGTACTCTTATAACTTAAGCAATTTCACAGATCTATTTGACAGACAGTATCAGCAATTCATCAATGTAACTGGGGTCAGTGACCCTTCTAATTTGAAATATGGCACTGAATAGATTTATAGTAAAACTAAAATAAGTTTATTTTAAAAAAAAGGTCAAAGGTGTAAATGATACCAAGTGTAATGAATAAATATAGAAAAGATTACAAGCAACCACAGGTAAAAATATGCTTCTAAGATTAAAACAATTTCAGCAAGTTACAATCTTTGTCTCACCAGGTTTCCCCAGAGAATTCAAACTCTTTGACTGAAGGAGCTAATGTTCTCTGATTTCAAGAACTCTATCCCCTTGCAGCTCCAAAGTGACAGACACCAACATGGCTTTCTATTTTTGCTTATACCTCCCCAAGCTCACTGACTTTATTACAAGAGACAGGGAGGCTTCCTACTGGTCTTTTCCTCCTGTTTGACTCCACAGTCTCCTGCTGATTCATATGCAAAATGAGACTTCCACTTTTTTGATTCTATGCTGCTTAGTCTACACTGGCAATATATAGAAGTGGGTTATTAGTATTTGGTCACAGCCTTTAAAGCATGGTATCAATGAATATTTATAATATCTATAATTCCTCATATAATGTTAATGTGTGTATTTCCAATAATATTGATCACCACTCTGATTCTTAAAGGCTTTACTCAATATTCTTATTGTATAGTAATATCACATATAATCATTTGATTCAACTGCTTACTGCTTCGGGTTCAGATTCACAGTCTTTTTAGCTCAGTAAAATCACTGAAATGTATTTTTAGATAAAATTCCTCTTCTCCTGTTTGAAGGAGATGCCATGTGGTCTGGTGAAGATTTCATGCTGTTTCCTCCTCTGATGGAGATAGTTGAATCATTACCTATTTCCCTTGTTAGCTTGACGTTTTGTTTACCTTATATGTAAATGAACCTTTTATTGTCTCTGCCTCATGAGCTGGCTAGTCAGACAAGCAAAGGCAAGCTGTACATATACATTGCTTCTCAAAATCACATATTTTAAGAACATAGTTCTAGGGCACATTTATAATTCTTTGTGCACATCCCATACATCCATCACATAAGATTATTAATGAGTACTGAGCTATTAGTTTTTCAGTGATATATTACATGCCATCTTTTGGGTATAGATCATAAATACAGTCCATAGGTATGAAGCTGTACGATTGAATATGACCACATTTACCATTGATATAGCCACAACCTTAATCGTACCTAAACTATCACTGCAACCCTGAGAGACAGAGAATGTGGTGACATTTTCAAAAAAAATAAATAAATAAAACCAACTCAGAATGAAGGAAAGAGGAGATGTTTGGGCAGAGTGATCGTAATGGGAACTCAGATGTTCAGTATTTGCACTTGAGTTTGTGCTAAGATGTCCAATACAGTAAACTAGAATGGAACACAAGTACCATATATGGGACTGCTCTGAGGATGCTAGAAATCCCTGTGGTCCTTCTTCACCACTCATCACTTCACTCACATCACTCCACCCTGGTACTTTCTGTGACAAGTTAGGTATATCAGTATCAATTGGGACCTCCATTTTCTATTCTGTGCTGAATATGTCTAAGCTGGAACACGGAGCGTAACAGTCTGTCAGTTACCAGCCCAACCCCACATTTTACACCGAGGTGCCAGCATGGCTCGGGAACCTGCAACTTCTCAATCTGGGCACACGGCTAAAGAGCCGTGGTATGGAGGTACTATTCTGAAGCAACAGTCAGACCATTGACACATATAAATCAGATGTGCAGGGGACAGAGAAAAAGCAGGAGAGACTATGCTCAGCCTGAACACAACCCTCAGACTCACACAATGGGTGAGATCAAGCCAGGGGAGAGTGAATCATAGGACCATTTGTTTACAAAGATCTGTAACCCTTGAATGCTTCCAAGAGTAAAGTCACCTTACTTAAAAACTCCTTAACAAAGCCTGTGTTTTCCTGCTTCCCTCTCACATTGTCCCAGAAACAGTTAACATAATTAGTTTGAACTCTGTAGGAGAATGTGTGTAAGCCACTATGGCGCTAAGGAGGGTTCAGACAGAGGTTCTGAGGTCGACCGTGGTGAATTGCAGAGTCCTACATGCCAAGGAATGGCTCAGACAGAATATTTGCCTGGGATTTCTTCCTAAACTTCCAGACCTGGAAATGATGACTAGATACTTAAGCACTCCTGGGAACCGTGGTTGGGTCCACTCACCACAGGCTGGTGACTGTACAATATAATCCTGGGCCTCGTCACAACAGTTTGGTGTGTGTGCAGTAAACTAGTGGTTTGTTTCCCACTCCTCTGGCATCTTTGATCTTTGCCTGACCTGTGATACCTACTGTTTTCTGGGAATCCATTAGGCATGACAGCTAGTCACCAAATCCAGAATGCTCTTCACAATGCAAACGTATTACAAATGGCTGCCTGGCATACAAATACTACAACAACCAGCAACAAACAATTACTTTCTTACTACAACTGCCAAAAATGTACATATTTCCCCATTAAGCCCTCACAAGAGATTGTTTTGGAAACTCTAAAGTAAACAGAAGACAACAGCACACATAAGGGTGTTTTTTCTAAATAATTTCTTCCTGAGATCAGAAAAAAATGCTGTCATCATCTCTGAAATTATCAGGCTATGCTAAATGCAGCAAACAGATGTCAACACTGCATGTCAGGTTTTCTGTTGTAAATTTTATCTGCATAAAACACATCCTACTCCTGGTGGAATTCTGCAACTGTTGCATTTGTAGCAATAGTACTGTGGTAGAATTCCAGCAGGAGTAACATCACATATGCATTCTCTTCAAGCTCCTCCATAAAGACCTAGTGATTATACTATCAAAGGGACTGAAAAGGACCTTGAAAGGGCAGATAATCTGATGTCCTGAACTTGTTTCAGGACTAAGTATTATCTCAACCATCCCTGACAGCTGTTTGTCTAACCTGCTTTCACAATTGCCAGTGATGAAGAGTTTACAAGCACCCAATGCAATTTATTCTAGTGCTTGACTACCCTGATAGTTAAGAAGTTTTTCCTAACACGCCACCTAAACTGTCCCTCATTCTTGTGGCAACCTATTATGTACTTGAAATAAAATGGTTATCTGCTTTTTGTAACTGTTGTTCTTCAAAACGTGTTGCTCGTGTGCATTCCGATAGATGTGTACACACCACATGCATGACCATCAGAAAGTTTTTTCCTAATGATCCCAGCTTGGTCAGCTGTGTAGCTCCCTAGAGTGGCCACCAATATAGCGACATACATATGCCACTGCCAACCTGGAGCCTGCTCAGTTCCTTCTTGCCTCATTATGCCAAAAGAGGAGAAGTGGGCAGGATTTAGAATGGACATGAGCAACAAACCTCAAAAGAACAACAGTTATGAAAAGTAGGTAACCATATTTTTTTCTTTTTTGAGGTCTTGCTCATGTCCATTCTGACAGGTGACTTCCTAGCAGTGCTATTAGAGGAGAGGTTGCAGTTCAGCTAGTTGCTAATGACAGGACCACTCTACCACAGGCAGCTTCATCTCTAGTGCACTGGGTGCAGACCACATTATTATGGGCCCCAGTGGGGCTGGTATTGGTGCCATAGTGATGGTGTCCATCATGTCATTAATAATGACTTCTGTATTGGAGATAACATCATTGGCACCATTAACGTTGCTGAAGCCAGCGTTGAAGCTGGTGCCAACGGCTGTGCTGTTGGTCTTGCTTGCAGTGGAGCAGAATCTGTGTGGAAGGGAGTGCACCATCATTTCAGGTCTTGAATGGGCCAGGTGTGGATGGCAGAGCCACATCCTCCTCCAATACCGCCCCGATTGGTGAGCCTAAAGGCAATGGATTGAAGGAGCTCCTGCCTGGACCCAAAATCAGTATTGTCAGGACAAGTTGTACTGGTTTGTAGGACCCCAATATACAGCACTGGAGCCCTTGTATTCAAGCCTAGTTAGGGGACTGACCCTGGTCCATCATCTTCTTTCTCTAAAGCACCAGGGGAATGGGACTGGTGCATATACACACACCATGTATATGCACAGGGGAGTGATGATGGTGTCCTTTTCAGAAGTCCTTCTTCTGGACTGAGGCCTCTTGCACCTAAGCTGGTGTGCTAGAAGGCACCGGTGCCAAATCTGCTAGCTGGGGCCAGAGTGCCACATACTTGAGTAATTTAAGATGATAGTCCTATTGTTTTTCAGTTCTTGGCCAGAAACTGTCAAATGTTTGATGCCCTTCTCCCAAACAGGAATCATGGGGATTGCTTCAGGGTATAGATTTCCTGCACCTAGAGCAGGATTAAACCCCTTCAACCATGACATGTTGTAGTTACTTAAACCTTTGTACTCCGAGTGGAGCATAGGTCACCTACAAGGCTCCTCTACTTCACTCTGTCTCGGGACAAAACTTCTGACTCTAAGAGTATCCCAGTTGTTGTCTTTCAATTGCAGTAGATAATATACATAGAGAGATACCTATCTCATAGAACTGGATGGGACCTTGACAGGTCATCAAGTCCAGTCCCCTGCCCTGGCAGCAGGACCAAGCACCATCCCTCTCAATTGCTTTTAAACTATTTGCTCTAGATCCTTAAATGGCCCCCAGAAGAGCTGAGCTCACAAGCCAAGGTTTAGTAGGCTAATGCTCAAGCCACTGAGCTATCCCTCTCTTCATCCCCTTCCCTGAGGACTTCTTCTTTTGCATTTTCCTTGTGGGTTCCATTTGAGATCTTGACAGACTAAGCTCGATGATGGTTTGGATGATGGTTTTCCGAGTGTGTGGCCTAGCCATCCCCACTTTCTTCTCTTGATCTGAACATCAAGTGGTTCCTGTCCTGCTCTGTTCCAAAGCTCCTTATTTATGACAAAGTCTTGTCATCTGATGTGAACAATGTACCTCAGGCATCAGTACACCACATTTGTGTTGAAGATTGCAGTTTCATCTTCGCAGATATTGTTTTTGAACTCCATATGGAATGGGGAGTCTTGAATGCATCTGTTGCTTTCCGTATCCTGGCACTGAGATCTTTATCTATTCCTTCATCTCTGCCCTTAGTACTCCCCAAGTAGGTGACCTGAATGCAGTCCAGAGAAGGAAACATGCAGGGGAGACCCACTCTGAATCTAAAGGTGTAATGAACACACTAGCTAACTTATGAAAGTAGAAATGGGTAACAAGGCTAACTAAGGCTAGGCACATGTGAGAAGCAAGAGCTGATAGCTCTAACAATCATTGCTTGTGGTAAGAGAGAATGGATTAGGCAATGGATCAGCAGTGGAATATATATATCACCATACTGTCACCACTGCAGTGGGCTCCACAGCTGACCCAATAGACATCACTAGGGAAAACTTTCTGATGATCATGCACACAGCACATTCACCCCTGTTGGAATGGACATGAGCAAGCAATCAAAGAACTGGTATGTCCCCTCTCAGTCTTCTCCAGATTAAATATATCCCATTTTTTCAACCTTCCTTTCATAAGTCACCATTTTTAGACCTTTAATCATTTTTGTTGCTCTTCTTTGGATTTTCTCTAATTTGGCCACCTCTTTCCTCAAATGTAGTGCCCAGAACTGAACACAATACTCTAGCTGAGATGTAATGTTTGCAGAATAGAGCAGATGAATTATTTCTCGTGTCTTGCTTACAACACTCCTGCTAATACATCTCATAATGATGTTTCATTTTTTGCAACAGTGTCAGACAGTCCATTCATATTTAGCTTCCGATTCACCATGACCCTTTTCCCCTAGATCCCTTTTTGCAATTCTCCTTTCTAGGTACTCATTTCCCATTTTGTTTGTGTGCAACTAATTGTGCCTTCTTAAGTGGAGTGCTTTATATTTGTCCTTATTATATGTCATCCTATTTATATCAGACCATTTCTCCAGTTTGTCAAGATCATTTTCCAGTTAAAATCCTATTCTCCAAAGGATTCACAAACCCTCACAGCTTAGTATTGTTCACAACCTGATTAAATGTAGTCCCCATGTTATTATCTAAATCAGGGGGTCCCTAACTTTTCAGTAACATGGCACACTTCAATGAGACAAACAATTGCACAACATGCCCACTTTTTTTTAGCTGAAAGTTGCATTTACTTAAATTTACCATGGTTATGGTCTTACTAGAGAGGTTTGCAACACAGTAATACGTACAACAAGCTAAACAAGGACCAAATGGGATGTTGAGTAATCGAGTAACCACTGAAATGTTTGATTTCTTATTGAGTGTGGAGGTAGGTCCAGAGAGCAGGCTCCTCTTCCAGACAGCCTGCTGGAGCCAGGACATGGCCTTTAAACTGCACCTCAGCCCCCACTGCCACAGCAGGAAGGTAGGAAGGGCTCCCTGCCAGCCCACCTGGGATGGGAAACAGCATTTCAGCTGCCTCCCAGTCTGAATGGGCTCCTGCCGGGTCCTGATGCAGCACACTGGTTGAAAACCACTGATATAAATCACTGATGAAGATATTGAACACAACTGGACCTAAAATTTACTCCTGTGGGAGCCCACTTGATATCCCCTTCCAGCTTGACTACGAACCACTGGTAAGAACTCTCTGGGAACTGTTATCCAACCAGTTCTGCACTCACATTACAGTAGCCCTTTCCATGTTCTAGTTCCTTAGTTTGTTTATGAGGTGGTCATGTAATGCAGTTTCATAAGCCTCTCTAAAATCAGGAGATAACACACCTAATGTTTTTCCCTACCCACAAGGCTTGTTGACCTGTCAAAGAAAGCTATTAGGCTGTTTGACAAGAACTGTTCTTGACAAACCAAATCCAACTCTTACTTATCACCTTTGTCTTCTAGGTGCTTGCTTAATTAGTTGCTCCATTATCTTTCTAGGTAATGAAGTTAGACTGACTGGTCTGTAATTGTTTGGGTTTTCCTTATTTTCTTTTCTATAGATTGGAAAAAAGTGAGAATCTTTTAGGAAAGTGGCAAATACCTCATATTAAAACATATAGGTTACTTCTTAACTCTCCAGGATAGATTCAATCTTTCATGGGAACCGTTCCCAGAATTATTTTCAGAGGATAGATTATGCAGTGTGTATTACAGGTATCTACACATAATGTTGCTCTACCCCATGCCTATAGCTCCACTCTTGATTATTTTCTAAAGTACACAGATTCAATAGACGTTTGTCTAATTCAGAAGTTTGACTTCTAACAACTACAACTCTTCTTTCTGAAAAAAAAAGTAAAAATTATATCCTCAAATGGCTTACTGAAACAGATTAGTCAAGGCTGTGGAATCATAATTACTGGTAGTGAAAGAGGTGAATGTAAAATTAATCCAATTTAAATTCCTGCACAGACTGCACTGGAACCCCCAAGAGATTACACCATTTAGTTATTTAAAGAATACTGTGAAGCCTGGAAATGTACAAGGCATAGCAGCGAACTACCTTTTAGCATGCATAAGTTTAAAGACTGTCAGGTATACAATCAATTTAAAAAGGAATAGACAGAAGATTACAGTTGTGCTACATAGTGGGTCTGAGAATAAAACAGAATGCACTATAAGCAGATCTAAAATGTTGCGTATTTCTTTTTTTATCCAGTTACTGAACTACATTTTATATCTACCCATTCTTTCAGGGGAACAGTTGCAGATATATAAGACTTAAAGGGTTTGCTTTGATGTATTTTTAACATTACCCTATCATGTTCCCATCTTCCAAGAGCAACAGACCATCAAATTGTTGGACTTTCAGTTTGTAACCAAACATGGTATAGAAAGTAGAATATGTTCTGTAGTCTTTGGCACCAGTAAGCAGATTTTCCATCACAGTCTGTGGCAAAATGCTTGTTTCCAACTACAATAGATTAGTCTATGCAGGCTAAATTAAAAGCCATTTTATATATTGCAGTGTCTGTGCTTTTGCAATGCATTTGCCTGTAGCTGTAATTCTTTATGTTTGTGCAAGGAAAGGAAGAGGCTAGTGTAGACGTAGGCTATATGTAAAACATAATGGCTTTGATGATTCAGCAAGTGACACACTGTTTACAGGCTCAACTTAAATTTAGATAGTGCACCAGAAGGCCAGTCACAGAAACATTCTTGCACAGTGAGGCCAAATGTAAGGTTCTAAACAGAATGAGCTTCATTGCATATGAAGTGCCAATTATCCCTCTCTGGGTTGCAATATTAGAACCAATAATAAGAACTAGGAGTCACCAAATTAAACGAATAGGTAGCGGGTTTAAAACTAACAGAAGGAAGTTTTTATTCCCACAGCACATGGTAGTCCTGTGGAACTCCTTACCAGGGGATGTTGTGCAGATCAGGACTGTAACAGGATTCCAAAAATGACTAGATAAATTCATGGAGGTTAGGTCCATCAAAGGCTATTAGGATTGGTAAGGAATGGTGTCCCTAGCCTGTTTGTCAAAGTCTGAAAATGGATGACAGGAAAGGGATCATTTTGATGATCACCTTTTCTATTGCCTCCTAAGGGAACATCTGGCATTGGCCACAGCTGGAAGACAGGATGCTGGGCTAGCTGGACCTTTGATCTGACTCTATATGGCTGTTATTATGTTCTTATTAATTCTGAATAGATGTCTCTGTGTGAGTTTAGCTCTCATCATTCCCTCTGCCTTTACATTTCTACAGTTTCATGGAAACCAACTATTTTTGACAATAGCTGGTGATGGCAAACCAGTGGAACAGCAATTGCCTAATAGGATGTCTGGAGAACCCAAACAATGGGAATGAGAGAGATATCAATTGGTCCCATTTGGTTTAAAAAACCCTCTGAGTTGTCTGCCTTTTTAACTGGATAATAGAATTTTAGTGGTACTAGAGAAATTCTCTAGCCTTCATTTTGTGTGCCTAATCTCTCTTTCGAATGAGCAGGAGTCACTCCATTGTAAAACAGAAGCGAAGCTGTGTCTACTCTAAAGTTTTATCTACAGAAGAGGCCTTCTGTCAACAAAACTAAGGAGCATCCACACTTCAAATATGTTCTGTCTAGAATCTGTCAACAGAACACAGCCTTTTTCCTGGTGGAGTTCTGTCTTGAAAGTTTGAGGCATAGTGCCTCTGTAGACAGATTCTGTAGACACGAAAATAGTGTTGACACTTCGGGGGTTCTCGACTGAGAGCACTTCTGTTTCACCTGGCAGCCCTGTTTGCAGAGCTTCCATTTGGCTGTTCTGTCGACAGAAGGCTGAGCAGTCTGACCACTTTCTGTCAACAGAGGGCATCGACAGGGGAGCCCGTTACTTGTGGACATGTTCTGTAGACAGAGGTTCTGTGGGTAGAACTCTGTCAACAGTGACTTCTGTAGACAGAACTTTGTAGTGTAGACTCAGCTCTGGAGTTCATAAGCATGCTCAGTAATAAAACTGTATAAATGAGGTATGTCCAAAAAGCAAATAGCTCACAGTGTGAGTACTGGGATCAGATGAGATAATCATGACTCTTAAGTAGAAACATTATAAGTGAGAATATCCAAAGAGGTCATGAGAGCAGCCAACAGGCCCAGGCAAAGATCTGACAGCAAGAACAGTCTTATAAATCAGGCAGTTGAGAGACAGTCAGGTGCTGGTGAAAACCGCTGCTGGAAAGGAATAAGGAGAGAGATGCAAGGGCTTGCAAAGAAGATACAAGAGTTTCTGAGAGGACTGAGTAGTACTGAAAAGAGATAAACTAATAATTTTAGAATCCTGAGGAGAACACTGTTGAGAACCACCATTTGAGCAGTGAGCAGTAGGACCATTTGTAACAACAGAGCAGAATCAACACCGACCACCATAACAAAAATATGCTTTTTATTTTTTTAAATATAATGTGTTATTAGTATGCATGACTGTATGAATGATTCATTACAAAGTGTAGTTTTTCTTATGTAAAGCTTAAAATGTAAGGTGAGGCTGTTAGTGATCCATTACAGGCTGATCACCTGTAATAGAGCTTATCACTTGGCATCATTCAAACTCTAAGCTATGGTAGTTTAGAGCTTCTAACTTGTAATACGGGATTAGTTACTGATTTTTCTTTCTAGATGATACTGCTGTGGGAACCATTAGTTACATCAATAAAAGATACTTTATTTTGGAAAGAGAGCTGTCTGTGTCAATCCATTTGGAAGATTGTATTCGTCTCCTTCATATATTTCTGTAGTTCACCTAGAGACCTAAATTCCCTCTCAGAGGCACAGCTGCCTAAGAAGCCTCACACAAGATCTCACTGCAGCATCACAGAGCAACACCTCTGCTGGCCAGCCCCAACACAAAGCTTCAGAAGCTAGGAAAGAAGCACCTCTCCCACAGCAGCAGCTGCTCTGTGCTGGGGCCGGGGAAGTGGCACCATTGCCTTCTGATCATGGCAGCTCTGTGCTGGGGCTGAGGGAGAAGCACCTCCCCCCAGGCCACAGCGACCAATCTGGAGCAGCCACTGCTGGGGAACAGGCACCTGCTGCCAGGGACAGCCTCATCCACAGCCCCACTACAGAGCCTTAAGGCCCATCCAGAGTGCTCATTCCACATCCTAACCCTCTGCCCTAGCCATGAGCCCTCCCCCAAACCCCCAGTCCCTCAGTGGCAACCCTGCCACATACAATCCATGCATAGAATGACCTTTGTGTTTTGATATACAACTTCGATATTGGTGCACATCATGAAAGTCATTACACACATATGGACATAAAATATTAGAGGGAATACTGCTGGATACCTGTACTCCAGGGATGATGACCAGAGAGGTAGCTGTGTTTAAGTGCTTCAGGACTCCTTGCTGTTTATACCCAGAAAGAGCACATTAAGGAGGTGATAGACTGGTTATTGCAGATGTGCCCCAAAGTCTAATTTTTGGGTAACATTAGGGACAGAGAATAACATACCTTACTGTGACCTAAATTCTGACTGAGGCTTTTAGAGTACCATAATAAAGTGTACTTTCTGGACCATTGTCTTGTTCTACTATAATTGAAGAAAAAGATACCATTGGGATCAACAATTGTGTTGCTAAATAAATAGGTATCACAAATATAGTTGTAATGACTTCAACTGGCAGCAAATCCACACAAGATTTAGCAAGAAAATATTGTAAACCATTTTTGGAATGTGTAAATTCATCTCAGCTGCTACTGCAGTTGGTTCTAAGTTTTTTAAACTCTTGTATTTGCATATTCACAGGTGCATCTCAGCTGGGTTTCTAACAAGAGAATCAAGAAGTTTTTTTTTTATTTTTTGTTTTTGTTTGTTTGTTTTTCCCCATCTGCTAGACAGTCATTCCCAAGTCTTACATACAGTGTGGTTTAATTAGAGCTACACTGCAGACTTTCTTCAATGAGCAAACCCTGTCCTCCTTCCTATTCCCACTCACTCAGTGAACTAACTTTAATGTTGTCACTCATCTATTTCTTACCTTGCAGGTTCCAAGACAATAAACTAGATAATAAATGGCTTTTTGTTCATGTCCACCTTTGTGCTGCTTCTCATACTACCCCAAGTAATGTCTTTCTCCCTCTTGTATGCAGTCAGTCACCTTGTTTTAGTCAATGCCTACCTTTAAAAATGATATGACTTTGAAGGATCACTGTGAAAATCCACCAAGGAAAGAAATTTAAATTTAGATAATTTTGAGGTGAGCCACTATTGGTCAATCTTGGCACTCCCAAGAAATGGCAATATTGGCTGGGAAACCTTAGATAAGAGGCCACACTGAAAAGAAAGATGCTTTCAAATCTCTCTCGCTGCCACTAAAGGAGTAGTATTACCATTCTTTCATGCCATTTTCTCCCCATTCTCAGCTGTTTTAATTTTACACTAGTTGAAAACTATACTGATTTAATTTAGAGTGGACAGGAGTGACAGTGAAGATGAAACAAGAAACATTCCCCATTGCAGCCTGCACAACTGAAAGAGGTACAATGTTGCTTTCACAGTTTTCTGTGTACAAGGACCAAATGAATTTTTCACAAAAGGAACTAGGAACTAGGTGTTAAGAAGCAGTATAAAGATGGGGAATAGGGTTGTTTGGCACAGAAGGTGCAGGATGAACAGAAGCAATTTAGAAGTCACAAATCTTGCTGTGGACTAAGGAAGTGGCAGGAGTTAAAAAAAAGGAAGTTTTGGAAGAAGAGAGTGCACGATAAATCGAGAAGCCACTTTTAGTTGGGGCCTTCTTTGGAACAAGGCTCCTTTTTGATCTGGGAGCACAGAACACCCAGTCTTTTTTAATGGCTTTCTCCCTCCTGTCCATGAAACTTACCAGAAAAACAGTGACCTACAAATATGATTGTAAGTCTCCCTTTCCTGAAGTTAAGCAGTTTACTTCTGTGATGCTTGAAAAATGCCTGAAAAATGAATGAGATGCTAAATAGAATGGACTGATACAAGCAAAAATGAAGTTTAGAAAGAGGATGCAAACAGATTTGCTCTCTTTCGCCCATGAAACATATGATTTATTAATTATTTTGTCTATGATGAAGCCTGTACTCTAAAATAAGACAACACAAGAAATAAATTTAGCTTTTCAGAAAATTAGTGATTCCACTGAGAAACTTATAACAGAAGAATTTTGACAGAAGTTATTGTCTAGCTTAAAGGGGTGATATAAAGATCAGTTCATGTTTGTACAGCAATTTGAAAGCAGACTGCAATAAACATAGAGGTGATAAGTATTATCATTTATTATCTGTTCAAGTCTCAAATTGTTTGAGGAGGAAATTTATTGGGAAGCTTGAAACAGTCCCGTGGGAGCTCTAGAGTTACTGTAGACTGGAACCAGCAAATGACATGTCAGGACTTTATGTCATTCATTATTTTATTAATTTATAAGGGTAATATCCTTGAAATAAGCACACTTATATTTTAAGATTCATATGAGAATGCAAAGAAGCTAGAACATCTGTAGGGCCCAAAGGTACAGTTTGATTCATGGATTAATTATTTGATGCAGATAAGGGTTTGTCAAAAACATCACATCCATCTCTATATATACACCGTGAGCACTGATCTAAAGTTAGATGTCTTCATTTCTGAACCCAATATATTTTTGCCTTTAATCTCTTCACAGACACACTGAAGTCCCTCACCATACACTTGTCAGTCTCTAACATTTAATGAGAACTTTTTTTTTTTTTTTTGCATCTGTAACATCAAGTGGAAAATAAAGTCATGTTCAATTTCTGGGGATGTAAGTTAACATGCAGTTATTTATCTTTGAAGAAATACACAGAGGTGTGCATAGACAAATACAGATAGCATTGACTTGCCCCCAGAAAGGAGCAAGCAGGAGAAAAATGCATACTCTCCCCATCTCAGTGCCCCAGCCAAAAGTGATTCATAAATGAGGATATTCCCTGTTCTGTTATGTCATCCTTTTTTTTCCCTTGCCCATTTATATTGTAGGCTTTTAAGGGCAAGAACTATTTCTTAAGTGTTTATCAACAGCTTGCATAATATCGCTTGTTTTCAATTAGGGTATCTGGCACTACTGTAATATAAATAAGAAATAAGCTCTCTTTTCTTACATAGCAATCTATGAAGGGAGACTCAATTACTAAATACAAAACAAAAAAAATGATAATGATAATTAAAATCGTTGTGGAATGACAAACTGCATAGTACATTAGTACTGCTAAATGAACACACACTCATACTCTCTTCATATGTATGAACAACTCCAACTGAGAAGTGACCATTGCTAAATCCCATCACTAATCAATTTTTATCCAGATATGTGTGCTAAAGCTTAGTCATAGAATCATAGAACACTAGAACCGGAAGGGGCCTCGAGAGGCCATCGAGTCCAGTCCCCTGCCCCGACGGCAGGACCGACCACTATCTACACCATCCCTGATAGACATCTATCTAATCTGTTCTTAAATATCTCTGGCAAGGGAGATTCCACAACCTCCCTTGGCAACTTATTCCAGTACTTGACCACCCTGACAGTTAGGAACTTTTTCCTAATGTCCAACCTAAACTTCCCTTGCTGCAGTTTAAGTCCATTGCCTCTTGTTCTCTCCTCAGAGGCCAAGAAGAACAAGTTTTCTCCCTCCTCCTTATGACACCCTTTAAGATATCTGAAAACCGCTATCATGTCCCCCCTCAATCTTCTTTTTTCCAAGCTAAACAAGCCCAATTCTTTCAGCCTTTCTTCATAAGTCATGTTCTCCAGACCTTTTATCATTCTAGTTGCTCTTCTCTGGACCTTCTCTAATTTCTCCACATCTTTCTTGAATTGGGGTGCCCAGAACTGGACACAATATTCCAGCTGAGGTCTAACCAGCGCAGAGTAGAGCAGTAGAATGATTTCTCGTGTCTTGTTCACAACACACCTGCTAATGCATCCCAGAATCATGTTTGCTTTTTTTGCAACAGCATCACACTATTGACTCATATTTAACTTGTGATCTACTAGAACCCCTAGGTCCCTTTCTGCTGTACTCCTTCCTAGACAGTCTTTTCCCATTCTGTATGTGTGAAACAGATTATTCCTTCCTAAGTGCAGCACCTTACATTTATCTTTATTAAACTTCATCCTGTTTACTTCAGACCATTTCTCTAATTTATCCAGATCATTCTGAATTATGACCCTATCCTCCAAGGTAGTTGCAACCCCTCCCAGCTTGGTATCATCTGCAAACTTAATAAGCGTACTTTCTATGCCAATATCCAAATCATTAATGAAGATATTGAACAGAACTGGTCCCAAAACAGACCCCTGTGGAACCCCACTTGTTATGCTTTTCCAGCTGGATTGAGCACCATTAACAACTACTCTCTGGGTGTGATTAGCCAGCCAGTTATGCACCCACCTTATTGCAGCGCGATTTAAGTTGGACTTGCCTAGTTTGTCGATAAGAATATTATGCGAGACCGTATCAAATGCTTTACTAAAGTCTAGGTATACCACATCCACTGCTTCTCCCTTATCTACGAGTCTCGTTATCGTGTCAAAAAAAGCTATCAGGCTGGTTTGACGTGATTTGTTTTTTACAAAACCATGCTGGCTGTTCCCTATCACTTTATTACCTTCCAAGTGCTTGCAGATGACTTCCTTAACTACCTGCTCCATTATCTTTCCTGGCACAGAAGTTCAGCTGACTGGCCTGTAATTTCCTGGGTTGTTCTTGTTCCCCTTTTTGTAGATGGGCACTATATTTGCCCTCTTCCAGTCTTCTGGAATCTCTCCTGTCTCCAATGACTTTCCAAAAATGAGAGCTAACGGCTCAGCTACCTCTTCTATCAGCTCCTTGAGGATTCTAGGATGAATTTCATCAGGCCCTGGTGAGTTGCAGACATCTAATTTTTCCAAATGGTTTTTAACTTGTTCTTTTTTTATTTCAAAAACTAACTCTACCCCTTTTCCACCAGCATTCACTATGTCAGGCATTCCTTCAGACTTCTCTGTGAAGACCGAAACAAAGAAGTCATTAAGCATCTCTGCCATTTCCAAGTTCCTCATTACTGTTTCTCCCTCCTCACTGAGCAATGGCCCTACCCTGTCTTTGGTCTTCCTCTTGTTTCTTATATATTTGTAAAAGGCCTTCTTGTTACCCTTTATGCCTGTAGCTAGTTGGAGCTCATTTTGTGCCTTAGCTCTTCTAATTTTACTCCTGCATTCCTGTGTTATTTGCCTGTGTTCATTCTTTGTAATTTGTCCCAGTTTCCATTTTTATAGGATTCCTTTTTTAGTTTAAGATCATGCAGGGTCTCCTTGTTAAGCCAAGGCGGTCTTTGCCCATATTTACTATCTTTCCTACATAGGGGAATAGCTTGTTTTTGGGCCCTTAATAATGTCTCTTTGAAAAACTGCCAACTGTCCTCAGTTGTTTTTTCCCTCAGCTTTTCCTCCCATGGGATCTTACCTACCAGCTCTCTGAGTTTACCAAAATCTGCCTTCCTGAAATCCATCATCTCTAGTTTGCTATTTTCTCTCCTACCAGTCCTTAGAATTGTGAATTCTATGATTTCATGATCACTTTCACCCAAGCAGCCTCCCACATTCAAATTCTCGACCAAGTCCTCCTTATTTGTCAAAATCAAATCCAGAACAGTTTCTCCCCTGGTGGCTTTTTCAACTTTTTGGAATAAAAAATTGTCTCCAATGCAGTCTAAGAACTTATTGGATAGTCTGTGCCCCGCTGTATTAGTGTCCCAGCATATATCTGGATAGTTAAAGTCCCCCATCACCACCAAATCCTGGGCTCTGGATGATTTTGTTAGTTGCTTAAGAAAAGCATCATCCACTTCTTCCACGTGGTTAGGTGGCCTGTAGTAGACTCCTAACAGGACATCACCCTTGTTTTTTACCCCTCTTAAACTAACCCACAGACTCTCAACACGTCCATCTCCTATGTCCATCTCCACCTCAGTCCAAGTGTGTACATTTTTTATATATAAGGCAACACCTCCCCCCGTTTTTCCCTGTCTATCTTTCCTAACCAGGCTGTACCCTTCAATACCAACATTCCAATCATGTGTATTATCCCACCAAGTTTCTGTGATGCCAATGATATCATAGTTGTATTTATTTATTAGCACTTCTGGTTCTTCCTGCTTATTACCCATACTTCTTGCACTGGTATATAGGCATCTCAGATATTGATTTGAACTTGCCCCCCAGTTTTTTCCTGGCCCTCTTTTTACTCTGACATTGTTGCCCATGCTCCCTCCTACTTCCGACCCATCTCCCAGATTTCCATGTTCTCCACTTACCTGCGGGCTTTGCTCCCCTGTCCCCAGCAAACCTAGTTTAAAGCCCTCCTCACCAGGTTAGCAAGTCTGTGTCCGAATATAGTCTTTCCCCTCCTCGAAAAGTGAACGCCATCTCTGCCTAGCAATCCTTCCTGAAATAGCATCCCGTGGTTGAAGAAACCAAAGCCTTCCCGGCGACACCATCCACGCAGCCAGGCATTCACCTCTAGGATGCACCTGTCTCTGCCCGGGCCCCTACCCACAACAGGAAGGATTGAAGAGAATACCACCTGCGCCCCAAACCCTTTCACCCGTGCCCCCAGAGCCCTGTCGTCACTCTTGACCTGCTCAGCATTACACCTCACAGTATCACTAGTGCCCACATGGATGAGAAGCATGGGATAGTAGTCTGAGGGTCGGACAATCCTCGACAATGCCTCTGTAACATCTCGGATACGGGCCCCAGGCAGGCAGCATACCTCCCGAGCCGAAATGTCAGGGCGACAGATGGATGCCTCTGTCCCCCTCAAAAGAGAGTCTCCAACCGCCCACCAACCAACCACCATCAAATTAATTTACCATAATATCAATTCACTTGTTACTAATTCACAAAATATACTGAGTATTATGCTGTCATTAGATGAGTTGTTTGCAATAAGAGAATAATTTGCAAATTGCTGGGACAAATTGAGGTCTCTTATTCTGTAAGCAGAGTATGGCTACGTCTACACTGGCACAAAACTTCGAAATGGCCATGCAAATGCAAATGGGCATTTTGAAGATTGCTAATGAGGTGCTGAAATGCATATTCAGTGTCTCATTAGCATGCTGCAGGCCACTGCTCTTCAAAATTGCCATGTTTCACTGCTTTGTGGCTCAATTCATTCAGCTGATAGGAATAAGGGGGTCTCAAAGTTGGCAGGGTCCTTTCAAAAAGGACCTCTGACTGGACGAGCCATGGGGGAGCAAAACTTAACAATTTTAAAGAACCGCAGTCGGCAGCATGCTAATGAGGTGCTGAATATGCATTTCAGAGCCTCATTAGTAATCTTCAAAGCGGCCATTTGCATGGCCATTTCGAAGTTTTGTGCCAGTGTAGACAAGGCCTACATGTTTAAACTACAACACAAGAGCCTACTGCATGCCACAATATTTCAACTATTTGGTGCCTCAGATCAAATGCTGTCATTCAGCTCTTTTAAATCTGCTTTGCAAGTTAGTTTCACCAATTTATTGATATATAGAAAGACCAAAAATTAAACCTCATAGAAACAGAAAATGACCCATCTTCATATTTTCCTAGCTCCACATCATGTCTGCATGCTGTCTCTGGTGGTCTCCTGCCTGTTTTATCAAAAACTAAAACTTAACAGCAATGACATTCTTGGTAGCTAGTAGGCAGCCCAATGATATATTTTGAGAGAAGTAGAGTGAGGGAGAGGGATTCAACTAGGAGTTGCTAAAATCTATGTCACCAATTCCCAACTCTGATCAATGACTGACTCTTCATGTCTAATTTTATAATACTTGAGAACTGTAACCTACTTTGGAAAGCCATTCATGTCACCTTGATGAATAAAAGTTTTGTAGTATATAAAATGCAATGTGAAAGTGTAAAATACCAAAGAAGATATTAGTTATTAAAAGCAATGACATAATGGCTATGTCTACACTAGCCCCAAACTTCGAAATGGCCATGTAAATGGCCATTTCGAAGTTTACTAATGAAGCTCTGAAATACATATTCAGCACCTCATTAGCATGCGGGCAGCCATGGCACTTTGAAATTGACGAGGCTCGCCGCCACGTGGCTCGTCCAGACGGGGCTCCTTTTCAAAAGGACCCCACCTACTTCGAAGTCCCCTTATTCCTGTGAGCAGATGGGAAAAAGGGGACTTTGAAGTAGGTGGGGTCCTTTCGAAAAGGAGCACCGTTGGGACAAGCCATGCGGTGGCGAGCTGTGTCAATTTCGAAGTGCCGTGGCCGCCCGCATGCTAATGAGGCGCTGAATATGTATTTCAGCACTTCATTAGTGAACTTCGAAATGGCCATTTGCATGGCGATTTTGAAGTTTGGGGCTAGTGTAGACACGGCCAATGTCTCCAGAAAGATCCAAATGCTTCCAAAGAGATTAATGAATTTAAATGGCATGATAAACTTACATGGGTTCAGAAGCTCAGATGTTCAGAAAGTGGTGGTTAAACTCAACTGTTCTTTCACCCTTGTAACTTTTCACTCATGTGTACCCAAAGATCAAGTGTGGATTTTTTTCTTATAAAAGTTTACACAGTACTCCCAGGATCACTGAACCCAAAATGGGAGAAATGGCTGTGTCAGAGAATAGCACGCAAGTTGTCTTACATGACATAAACGCAGATCAAACACAAATATAGCAAAAACAGTAGTTACAAAAGGTTTGTGGATTAAAAAAATGTTTAAAAACACAACAAAACTCAGATCTAGGAGATCATCCCTGATTGATGAACACTGACTGTAGTCAACCCCAGGCTAAATTTCAATGTGTTCAAAGTTCATGTCATGCATTTTCCAGAGTGCTAATTATGACCACCACAATAAACGTAACTCTTGAATTTATAAATGAAAACCGCAGGTAGGAAGAAAGAATTTTCTTTGTGTGAAGCATTTGAATCAAATATATTCCTGGCATAAACCAGTGCCCTCAGTCAAAGCCAGTTAAATGGTATCTACTTACATTATGGCTGAATATAGAGCCCTTTGTGTTTTACTGCTAGTTACTGCAGATTAACAAGAAACATTGCCTGTTTCTTTTTTTTTTTTTAATTTGTTTCCTGTGTACTGCTAGGGAAACAGAATAACCCCGTCACATCCCAGAAGCTCTCCATACATATTTACATGAAAAAGGCACATGTGAGGATTCAAACAAAGACCGCAAGTAACCTATGTTTAATTCTATGCCTATTTAGGAAGGCACTGAAGCATACATATTGAAGGTAAGATCATGTTGAAATCCTATTTTAGAAGCTTACAGTTCAGTTTGACCAAAGCATGTGTTTTAATTGCTTTTCCAAAAGTGATGTTTTTCTCCACCGGGATATGAAGATCTTCACCTCTGATAAATCTAATATGTCAGAACAGCATCTAATTAGATGAAGATACAGATTCTGTGGAAAAAAATGGCTAACTGGTACATAAGAAAGAAGAAAAAAATATAGCAAAGAAAATAAAAAGTGTATGGTTCTTACTGTTGTCCCTTGACAATGTAATACTTTGAACAAAAGTGACATCTTGGAAGTGTCGTCTTCAGAGTCAACTCATCCCAAGAAGAGTATTCATGGAATACATGGTACATAAAATGAATTCAAACCAACTTTAGTTGTAAATATTTGATTTTGAACTGCTTTTAAATTCTGTAATGTTCAAAGAAGCCAACAGGAGTTCAGTGACCAAATCCCAATGAAATTCAATGGACTTTGCATACCAAACTTCCCTAAAATACCTAGATAAATCTTATTTCAAAAGTCAATTATCAGATTGGAAATGCATATGAAGTGTAACATCAGGCAGCCAACAGATCCTTGGGGTTTTATTGTAACCATTTATAATCTTCTTTTCAATTAGTATTGAATGTTTTGGATGATTTAGCATTATCACAAAACTACCACATACACACTGTTGAATAGAAGAATGCCGTTAACTTACCTGTTAATGTATGAAGGGTCACTGGGGCTACAGCCAAAGCAATACAACAGTACTGGATCAACGGCCAAATTCACTCATCAAAACATGTTTATACATTGTTTTCTCCAATGTTTCTAGGGAAGATTTGAAAAATTTCTCTATGCAAGATTTCTCTATGTTCTCTGAACATTTTATCTATTATGTTAAGCTAGGAATTCATCATGGCCAAGATAGTCTACCACTATTTACTTGAATTAAAACGTAATTTTACAGATATCATACTTTGCAGCACACCAATCCTGTGTCTACACTTGCATTCCTCTTTCAAAAGAGGCATGCAATGAGGGAAATTAAAAATGCAAACAGGGTGCAGATTTACATATCTGGTGCCTCATTTGCATATTCTTCTTTTGAAAGAAGAAAAGTAGTGTAGACGTGGCTCTTTCGAAAGTAAACCCTGTCTTCGAAAGAACCCTTCTTCCTATTTATTTTTTAAACGTGGCTCTACATGGCTTTTATTCTTTCAAAAGAAGCTCTTTTGAAAGAAGAATATGCAAATGAGGCATCAGAAACATAAATCTTCACTTCAATTGCAATTTTAATTTCCCTCATTTGCATGCCTCTTTTGAAAGAGGAATGCCAGTGTAGACACAGCCCACATTTTTGCCATCAGACACCAGTCAAATCAAGAAGATACAGATTAAGATAAAATTCACTGTAATACCTATAACATGAAGATACAATTCCTCTATTCAGCTAATTTTCAGTCTTATTTAGTACATGTCCTACTTTATGAAACTTAGCTACTTTGCTTACCGCTATCACCTTCAAAGAAAAAAAATAATATTCCTTAAAGTCTACTACACTAATTCACTTTTTAAATGTTTAAATAAGTGGAGCTAGAATCATGGGACTTACAGTCAGTGATCTGCAGACCTCTCTTTACTTCCCAATTTCCTGATCCTCCACAGCCATCCTCATCATCACAGTCTCCACTGACTTCTTCATCCATACTTCCACCGCTGCCTGTTTGTAGTAGACCCCAAGTCTCATGTTTAGGCAATGATTTGCCCTGCAACTGCTGCAAGAACAAAATGAAGTATGCCAATTATCAACAGAGATAAGATGCTTCAAAAGGCTCAGAAATTTAGTTTGCATGAGAACTCAAAAGTTCACACACAGCTCTAGCACCCAAACCTGCAGACTAAAAATCAGTCTGCTGGTCTGATAAGATCAGGTAGTCTTGTTTTATTTACTAAAACTTCCCATATTCAGGAACCCTACTTCAAGTTAGCTGGGGCTTGCATTTGTAATACCATTATGTGCAAATGCAGAGGTGTCCAATGGTGCATATTTTAGAAATAAATCATGGGAACTAAGATGAGTGCCCAGACTTCTCAGCTTGAATTACTGGTTGACCACACTGGAGTCAACAAAGTCAGTTGGACTCACCGCAAAAATCAAAAGTAAATATTAATACTTTTAGTGGTTCAGTGAATAGTTAGTAGTATTCATTCACATCTATACTGAGTTTGGGAGATACAAAGTGCTATATAAATGTTATCATACCTTTTAGTTTGCGCTTCAGAAAAGATTTTGATCAGTGTGTATTCCACATTAAGCTGTGAGTCATCTGTTACTGTATATGAAAGTACATACAGGAACTCTCATAACAGTACTAGGGCCAGAACAACTGCTAATGTCCATCAATTAGCACCAATTTACTTCTATCGGGTCTGAGCAATTTATAAAGCTGTAGTGGGAAGCATACGGCCCGTGGGGCAGATCTGCCCTCCCAGCTTATTTGGATCTAGCCCAAGGCAAGGCTCAGGGCATTTCCCCACAGTGGGACAAGCCATTATCCATATTCCAGCCCCACAGCAAGTCTCTGAACCTTAGCACTATCTCCCGTCCCCCAACCATGGGGCAGGAGTGTGAGTGCTGACTTGCCTCACTGTCGGGAGAATACCCTGCAGTCAAATCCCTATATTGAGTCTTTTCATATAACTTTGTATTAAGTCTTTTTCATAATACAGACACATATTTTTCATAATATAGAAACTTTGTATTGTCTTTTTCTAATATATAAACTGTGTATTTATAATGTTATAGTTCTTGCTATGTCTACATGAGAGGGTTTTTCTGGCAAAACTGGGCTTTTGTTGGAAAAAACTTGTGGAGCCTTTACATGCAAAATCTGCTCTGTCAACAGTCTGGCCACAAAACTTGGTACATCCACTGGCAGCGTTATACCCCTCTGCTTTCAGGCATGCCTTTTTAGACAGTTTTCTGTTGACAAACAGCCATGGAGATGCTCTGGGGCCCTTTTGTTAATAGACAGGGCATCCGGTTCACCACACAGCCCTATTTGCAGATCCTGTTTGCCAGCGATTCTGTCAAGAGAGGGCCAGGCAGTCTGGCTGCTCTCTGTCAACAGAGCAGATTGTTCCTTTGATCTGCTTTAATGCGTAGACGCAATCTGCTGACAGAAGCTTTGCCGGGACATCCCTTCCAACAGTCATGTCTTTTGACAGAGGCTTCTTGTGATGTAGAGAATAGTTATGGTAAAAGAAAAAGTCTTTGTATTAGAAGTAGAATAGATCTCTCCCCTTTAACTTAAAAGTGGTTCTATTCTTGAGGAATGAGATGTGAATGAAAGCTGAAAGAACTGGGCTTGTTTAGTTTGCAGAAAAGAAGATTGAGGGGGGACATGATAGCAGTTTTCAGGTATCTAAAAGAGTGTTGTAAGGAGGAGGGAGAAAACTTGTTCATTTTGGGCTCTGAGGATAGAACAAGAGGCAATGGACTTCAACTGCAGCAGGGGAGGTTTAGGTTGGACATTTGGAAAAAGTTCCTAACTGTCAGGGTGGTCAAACAGTGGAATAAATTGCCAAGGGAGGTTGTGGAATCTCCATCGCTGGAGATATTTAAGAACAGGTTAGATAGATGTCTGTCAGGGATGGTTTAGACAGTACTAGGTCCTGTCATTGGGGCAGGGGGCTGGACTCGAGGGCCTCTCAAGGTCCCTTCCAGTCCTAGTATTCGATGATTCTATGATTCTATGAATGAGATGTGAAAGGTAAGCACCTTCCAGGATGAACAGCTGCAATAGTTGGAAAGGGGAAGAGTAAGAGTCAAACCTAAATAAATACACCAATACACTGTCAAGTGGGCTCACTGTGAAGAGACCAGACATATGGAAAGCCCAGGGGATTCAGAAGCAAGTACCCTTTTGTGAAGCAGATCTGGAGTTATAAAAAAACACTTTCTTTGAAGCTGAAGGAGGCAGCAGTGGGGAAGCAATATCTAATTAAGAACTAACTGACACAGCTAAAGCACAGAGATTTGCATTAGAGGGAAACACCTATAAATGTGGAGTGTCTTGCACGGTCTCTTGTCAATATTGGAGCATTGATCCAGATTGTCAGAAGTCTGGCTCTTTCCCTCTCCCATCTAACTCACTTGGTCAAGTTAAAGGGAGCAGCAAGCTGGCAGCTAAACAACAAGACAGAGTGTTTGTGTGCATATATATATATATATATATATATATATATATATATACACATATATATTAGTGCACGAGTGTAGCTTTATATGCATATCTTGAAGTACAAGACCCCAAGCTTGTTGGGAGCCGGGTCAGTGAGGTGATTTTTGCTTCTCACTTGTGTGTGGTGCCCAACTGATTTTTCTGTGGGTGAGAGGCCCCAAACCAAGAAAGGTTCCCCATCCCTGCTCTATTGTTTGATTATTCACAACTGTTTGCCAAAGATGGTCAGCTCATAGTGCTTCAGATTTTTTTAAATCAAATTACTATTGCAAAAAGTAATGTGACTCTTAAATGAGAACAAGAGTTTAGTACTTCAGTCATGCCTCTGTTAAGCCAGTGCCCTCCCACAAAATTAACTCAGTGGCATGAACACATCCATGCTGACTCATCACCAACAAATCCTTCCACCAACAGATGTGAGTTATACAAGGAAAATCTATGTCTAACTATTGTCAAAACTCCACACTGCTTAACTTGAGAGACTGACAAGATTGTATCTTGAGATGTGCTTTTTCCTTCATAACCTGTGCCTTTGTAACTACCTTAAAACAGGATTACACCAAGACTTTATATTTTTCAAGCTACCTAAATACTAGCCAAAGTAATAATGTTTTGAGCTCTCTGGTCTTTCCATTTTCAGCATAGCACTAGCCTAGCATTAGACTAATGAGATTTCAAGGATCCCTATGCAGCTGCTTTAAGTACAAACTTGACATTGAAAAAACACTTCCCTGCAACCTTATCAAAACTTTTCTTTGAATTTATGGCAGTTAGTAAATAGTTAGAAAGTGAAAGAACAATTTTTCTTTTTTCTTTTGTTTTCCTTTCAAACTATTTTCTTAATTATACAAAAGGAAAAAAATGAACACCTCAATATAAATTTACATCTATCTCCACCATTGGTTGTTCTCTGCAAAGCACAGAGTGCTAATAAAAAAGTTCTTCATTCCATGTTAAGATCTTTTTACTTCTTAAAACTTAAAAGCTAGTCTTACATCACTAATAAGATTACAAGTAAACTGAAAAATCCCTCAATTTATGTTTATATTGTTCTGTTGGAAATTTTATATAAACCTGTAATTTAAAGGGAAAAAAAGCAATTAATTAGTGGAGATTTTCTTACTGTATGCACTTAATGAACACTGCAATTGGACAACAATTTCAATACCTTGCCATCATGTAAAATTCATAAAGGAACTCAGCTTTTTAACTGTGGAAATAAGCAACAGAATATGATGTTTTAACATCTTTGGATTATACTTTTTGTAAGTAATGTACCCAGATAATTTGTATCAAAGCATTTTAAAATAGTTGGTAGTGAAGGTCTCTAGATCATTAATGTTGATTTTTCATAAATCTTAGAACACCAGCAAAATTTCAGGGGATTGAACGAAACCCATGTGGTTTCAATATTTTAAAACAAAATGGAATTTATAGACCTGTCATTGACATAAGTCTCAGACTGGATAAAGGAGCAGTTCACATGACACTCAATTAATAAAGAATTGATAGAGGGTAATATTATTAAAGCCAATAACTATGAAAAGAAAGAAATAATAGGAAGATAATAATAGAATAATAATAATCTAAAGAAAAAATAGATCTTGTCAACTTTACGTTTGCTGATCAACATAATACAATTAATGTAACACACTCTTATTTATGAAATGCATTAGACATGGTATCATACAAAATTTTGACTAAGAAACTAGACTGATCCAAAGTTAACATGACACACTGAAGTAGATTACGAAGTGGCTAACAGTTCTCAAAATGTATTTATAAATAATCATGGTATGAAGGGGTCTCTGCCCTGCACTGGTGCTACAAGGGTTAAAACCAAATCTAGGGAGTCTAAGTGATAGGTACCCCTAGTGAAACTGAAGAAATTAGGGCACAGTTGTGAGAAGCCACAGATCAAGGAAGGGAGTTTGCTGTAATGTGCCTGAGGGGGAAGGTGTTTCCCTAGAGGGCTGCATCACTAGCACTGGGAGAGGGCTGAGTCACTAGCACGGGGAAAGGCCTTGCTAAGTCTGACAGGCTTGAAGCACGAGGAGGAGAGAGCTTAGGGCAGGAGCCAAAGGGGCTAGGGAAGTATGCCGCGGAAGGAGGCAGTGACAGAGTTGGAGGAGAGGCAGTGAGAGGCTGCTTCAAAAGGGGCCCAGAGCAGATGTCACGCCTGTCCTCCACTTTTCTCCTCAAATTTACCAGCAACGAAGGTAGCCAGGAGGTACTTCAGTTTGCCTCTGGAATGAGTCTAGATTGAGGACTGAAGTGGGACCTGAGGCAAGAGACAAGATGGTGGGCTGCTGCTCCCCAGAGAAAAGGGAGGGACAATAGTACTGGGGCTCCACTGGAGGGCTGTGCCTCAAGGCAGATGGTGCATAAAAGGACCTGCGGTTGATCTGGACAGAGAGCAGAACAAAAATGACAAGGGCGAGACACCAGTGGTAGGGTCTACCCAGGGGGTGGGAGGGGAGGGAATCGACAGAGCTAATTCCTCGTGTGATCAGTGGAGGCAGGGTGGCTAATTGAACCCTGAAATGTTTTGCATAAAGTCCCACAGGAATTGAGACACATTTCATTTGTGTCCTAGAAGAAAACAAAATGAGTCATTTCTGACAAAGTCTGTACATGACACAAATATTTGAAGGAGTGGTAAATAATGATGAGGGCAGGCCACTGATATAGAGTGCTCTGGATTATTTAGCAAACTGGGGACATGTGAATAATATGTATTTCACTATGGTTTAAGGTCATACATCTAGTAACATAGAATGTAGGCCATGCTCACTGGGGATACAGGGATTCTGAAAAAAGATGTCAGATCATGGCAAATAATCAACTGAATATCATCTGCCAGTGACAGGGCAAATGCAATCCTTTTATAGATAGCCAAGGGCTGGAAGGGAGGAAACATGAGTTCTAGTCCTTGCTCAAAGTCATTGAGATTGAGGATTTGAAATTGAGCTGCCCACATCCCAGGGGAGTGTTCTATGCTCATTATCTTCTGTGGCTTAGGTATGTGCTGATACTGTCTATCAGAGCGGCCTCGGAAGGCAAGAATGGTGGAAGAATGCCTTGTTGAGCGTCCTGCCAGGGCTTAGTGTAGGCTTGGAACATAACACACTTCCATGTTGATCAGGTTTGGGTGAAACTGAGGGCATTTACCACTAAAACAGAAAAAAAAAATGTTGCTAATGAGGCATAGTAGATTTCCCAGGGCATATGTATTATGTGTATGTTGCTAACAAAAAGATGTTCAAATCATAGCTAGGTAAGGCTTTTGCATTAGAAAAGAGTCCTGCAGATCCATAGAGCCCAGAGTGGGTAAGGGCTGGTACCTGAATTAAGGTTTCTTCTTGAGTCCCATCTATAAGAATAGGTGCCCTCAGAAGAAAAAGAGTGGGGGCGCCTAAATGTACAGGGTCACACCTTAAGCACTTGGTAGGATATAGACAGGATGCCCCAAATAATGCAATTAATAGTAGATGCTGAGTGGCTCAGCAGTGTTAGGCTTTAGGTGCCTTTCCACGTCTACAAGCAGAAACTTAGGCATGATTGGAATTTAGGCACCTTCAAGTTTAGGCATAAAATGAACCAGGGATTCTGAGGAGAAATGTTAGTCTTAATGCCTATGATGAGAGTTAGGTGCCTCAGCCCTTTTGTGGCTCTATCAACAAGTAATTATACAAACAACATAAATTTGATAATAGAAGGCTGTTAAATCTGGCAGATAACAGTTTAACAAGATCTGGTGTCTGGAAGATGAATCTAGGTAAAAGTAGACTAAAAAGAAGTTATTTATAAAACAAGAAGGCTAATTATCCATTGGTCCAGCTTACCATGGATCGCACTGGATTGTTCATCGCTGGACATATAGAAAAAATGAAAAAATTTGAGGCTTTTCTACAGCCACAGTTACTAGCTTTGAAGGAGGAATTAATTACAGGAATTTCTGCAGCCCATGTTATGCAGCTGGTGTGACTCGATGATCAGAGTGGTCTCCTCTGGCTTAAAAAATAACCCAAATCTTTCAGTATGCTTATAATGCTTCTTTGGGGGTGTCAAGCACTAAGGCTGTGGTCACACTAGCAGCTCATTTCGAAAATTTGTTTGAGATGATGGGCAATTTTGAAATGAGCAAGAGAGCGGCTACACAGCAATTGCTTATTTCGAAATTAACTTTGAAATTAAAAGGCGTTCATTTCGAAATCGTTATTCCACTCCTGTGTTGGGAATAACGCCTTCTTTTCAATGTTAATTTCGAAATTAAATGTTTGTAGCTGCTCTCTGGCTGCCATTTGGAAATGAAAAGTCCTCCACAGAGCCAGCCCCTCCCACCAGCAGCTGGAGCTCTATGGCTGTCAGCTGTGAGTACCTTAAAGCTGCATGGACACAGAAACCCCATGCAGGAAGCTGAGAGTGTGTTGGCAGACACAGGAGCATGAGGTGGTCAAACGACACTCCCTAGCACCCCCAGAAAGATGGATGGCCAGCAGCCAAGACTCCCAGGATCCCTGTGGAGCCAAGGGGTCCAGGCAGCAGGGCTCCCAGGGCTCTGGGCAGCCTCCAAAGAGGAGGGGGACCTGCTGGCCTTCTGGGGGGATGAGGACATCCTGCTTAGGACAGAGGGGCAGAAGAAAAATGCGGATGCCTTTGCCTGCCTTGCCAGCAATTTTGCTGCAAGGGGCCACCCCCTCTGGACCTCTGACTAGATCTGCTCCAAAGTGAAGGAGCTGCAGCAGGGCTATGCCTGAGCAAGGGAATCTGCCAGGCAGTCAGGGGCAGTGCCGGCCACCTGCCCCTATTTCAGGGAGCTCCACCAGCTGCTGGGACCCAGGGAGGCTGCACTACCCAAGGATACCCTGGACATGGCAAAACCGGAGGGGCAGGGCAAGGAGCCCCAGCCAGGACCCTTGATGCCCCCCCCGCTGCAGGCCCCAAAGTACCTGCTGGCACTGGGGACAGTGACAGTGAGAGCGAGGGACTGCTGTGCATTGCTGAGCCCTCTGAGGGCCCCAGCCAGGCTACCTCCACCCGGGCCTCCCCTGAACCACTAGAGGAACCCTCAGGTAGGACCGGGCATGGGGTGCCCTGGTCAGGTGGGGAGAGCGATCCCTGACACAGCCGGTACAGGCCGGGGCACATGGCCATGGGCCAGGGACCTGGGGATGGCCATCATCACGGCTGTGGGGGGTGGCTTGCACGGAGCCATGGGCTGCCATGAGGGTCAGAAGCCTGGGATGGCTGGGTCAGCCATGCTAACGGCCCAGCATTGATGGACCTCCACAGCAGACAGGCCACCCCAGAGCCCCTCACCACAAGCAGGGTGGGATGGTGGTGGGGACAAGGCTGCTGGCCACAGTACCTGGGCTCATGGCTGATGGGGCACCACCCTCTCGCCTTATGTCTTCACAGCCACGGCATCTGCCAGCCACCCCAACCCCGTGGACATGCCCAGGAGCCCCGCAGCAGCAGAGGAGGGTGAGAGGACGATGCCTTCCTGGACCAGGCACCTTAGTGGGAGGAGCCGCCACTGCAGCTGGGCAGATGATGTGGCGGCAACCCACATGGCTGCATGGCAGAAGCAGAACCACTAGCTGCAGGAATGGCTCTCCATGGAGTGGGAGGCCTGGGACTGGGTGGCTGGGTATCTCAACACCCTGACCTAGGCCTTTGCCAACCATCTGGCCCAGTCACCCGTCCCATGGATGGCCTTCCCATCCTGGTGCCTAGGCCTCCCCCTCGAGGGGACTCTGCTCTTCGCAGCTGTCTCCCCGCCCCCGCTCCTCTCCTGCCCATTGGTCACATGTGGAGCAGAATCCAGCCGCTGTCCAGGGAGTGGCATGTGCCTGGCAGCCCCTGGTGAAGGGGCACCCCTGAGACCATGGCCCAGGACAAGGCAGTCCTGCCGAGGGGAGGCACTGTGTTAGCTGAGTGGGGAAGGCTGCTCTGGCTGGTGCAAGGCCCTAGAGACCCCCATGAGCACCCCCGACCATGCAGCTGTGCTGGAGCCAGAGGTGGCTAGAGAGCAAAGTGCTGATCTCATGAAGGGGAAGCCCCACCATTTGGGGCAGGCATGATGGGAGCAGCAGCAGCATGTCAAGGGTCCACTGTAGGCTGCCTCGGAGAAGGAGGTGCAGGTGCAGTGGGAGGAGCTGCCGCCTGCCACGAGGTGAAGAAGGAGGAGCTGAGCGAGACCACCACCCTGCAGCAGAAGTGGGATGAGAGCCCTCTGTAGGCAGGCACTGAGTCATATCAGGGACCGGGGACATAACCCTCTCTACTATCCGGTGCATTTAAACATCTGGCAAATTCCCAGTCCCAGGAGTGCCAAATAAGAAAGAGCTTACTGTACTAGAGGGTTCTATATTCTATTTCATTATTGCCCATTTGCTCACGTGAAAAACTCTGCCTAATATGTGCCCAATTCCCCACTCCCTTTCTCTATTAACCTGGTTAGTAGGAGGACATTTTCTCTAAGAAGAAAAGTATTTCAGTATCTCCTAAAGGCGGCTGGACTTCCAATCAGTTTGACCTTTTCTGGGAGCTCACTTCAGAGCCAGACCATCTTGGCTCCATGTTCACAGACCAGCCTATTCAGGTGCAATCCCATCATCTGCCACACCTGGACTCAGGGTATTTCTATACTTACCAGGGGGTCAGCACGCTGCAATTGATCTTCCAAGAATTGATTTTGCTGTGCATGTGAAGACGTGGCAAAATCAATCTCTCTAGACTCTCTAGACCAGCCATCTCTAGACTTGATCTCTCTAGACTCAGCAATCGATCTCTCTAGACTCAGCCATCTATCTCTCTAGACTCAGTACTAACCCTAGTACTCCACACTGATGTGTAGAGTAAGGGACCTCAACAAGAGCCTGGAAAAGCCCGATCTATATCAGGGAAGAAAGGCGATCCTGATAAGTCAATTCTAGCTAAGCAAATGGCATGGCTAGAATTGCATATCTGGGATCGACTTTGATCCCTAGTGTAAACCAGACCTCAGTTTGGTGAAGGGGGATCAGAGCTGCACAATCCTTTACACCAGCCCGGTTATTAGGATGTTTACAGATTACTTACAAGAATAATTTCTTTCCATATATATATATACTGTTGGGGAAATTCTTCTCAATTATTCTGCAGCGTTCTTGTTAACACACCTCTAGGCAGATTTAAATGGCTGTCTGGAAATAGACTGAATGAGAGTTTCATTTACTTGCAATAACAGAGGTTAGTAAGCCAATCCTCAGCTTGCACTTTCTAGGTAATGGGAATACCTGAGCTAACTCACATTAGTTATGACTGTTCTCTGGACTGACATGCTCTGGCCATTTCGGAAATCCACGCAGAGTTTAAAAAGTCTAGCAGCTACAAATGGGAGAGGGGGAAAAGAATAAGGGAACATAGCAATGTTGACCTAAACTTGAGAATTAAAATAAATATCTTTATAAGAACATTTGGATAAAATGTTTCTAACCAGTAGCCTTATGGAAATCTATAATTAACAAACAAACAACAACCTGGTAAATGATGACCCTTTATGCAAATTTATCTCTGAATTCTAGCTGAAATACATGGGAAGTTCTGCCTGAACAAGATCTTAACACATTAGTAACTTACTGGCTTCTGTAGGTCCTTTATATTACTTCTATATCATCGCTGTTCTTTGAAAAAGTTTCCAATTTAGTAGCAGCTGTAGATTTCATTAGCTTTTTATCTTAATGTGATATTCCAATTGGTATCTTACTCCAATTTCACAAATTATTCCTCTTTGTTTATGAACCTTTGAATTCTTTTTCAGTCCATGTGACAGCACTGAATTCTAAATCAATAAGAATTAATTTGGCATTTAAGATTAAACAGGAAGAACACATCAATTAAAAATGTAATCCAGAAAGTAACAAGTATACTCAGGCCGCAGCAAGCTTGCAGAAGTGGAGAATATGCAGAAAAGATCGATATTAACCTGTGTTTGGATATTTCTGAATAATCAGGACAAGTGATTAACTTTGTTTATTATGTTTTTCAGCTAAATATGATGATTCACATAATCTAGTTATGGCTAAAGTGCTTTGACCTTTTTGGTATTCTGTCCTTTTTTATTGATTACTGTTTTGGAGTCTTTGCTTGTTTACTTCCCTGATTTCCTGGTCAAGAGGCATATTCTGATGCCCCAAAGGAAGCTCTAGAGAGCTTACTTCCCCCTTTCAGACAATAGGTAACATTTCCCCCAAACATAATTCTCATGTCAGAGAATACATTAAAAATCACATATGGCACAAAATACACTTCTCATGACCATAGCTAACAATGAAAATGGGACACACAGAAAAAGCACGAATTCTTAGTTTTATTTCTCGGTTATCGGTCTCTAGTTAGTAGTATGTGATTGCAGCTAGAGCTAGAAAGAAGAGCTACCTAGGCATCTCTCTCACTACCTCAGAAACCTGAATGATCAGCTCTGTTAGAAAATCTCCATTTCTGCCTCCCAGATATTTTACAAAATAACTTCACACCCCAAGAATGGCGCATTCCCTTACATCTTCTTACGCTTCCCATTCCTTTCTCACTCTCACTGCAATCTTTGTGCAGCGGTTTCTCCATGGAAGGCAAGGTCAGTGTATTCCCTGTGCCTGCTACTGCTTTGCTCCCAAAAGGGCAGAATGGGAGGCAACACGAGGAAGGAAAAGAGTGATCCTCAGCCCTCCCACACCTCCTCCCACATACGGTGGTGGTAGGTTGAGCTGTCCCCCTGCAATATGGATGATGAGGCAGCATGAAGGAACTCTAAAAATTCTACCATCATGTGGGACTTAGATGTTCCACAGAAAGGGAGACTATATAACCAGCAGGGATAAGAGAGGGTGCAAGAACAACTAGTAGCAAAGGAGGCCATGGCATGCAAAAAGCTCAGAAGAGGTGAAATGTACAAGTTGAGTCCAACATCCTACTCATGAATTAGAGCCTCTTCCTTTACCTTGATATTCAGCTTATCTACCCTGCATGAAGTTAAAGGCCTTCCCTGCATAATTTAAGTCTAGTATGTCACACTGTGCAAAACTGCTCCTGAGACTCTGCTGCTCTTGTGGCAGTAATACTGGTTACTTGATTTAGTTGTGACTGATCACTTCAATTTGGGGCAGCAGAATTATTTAATCCCCTCTTGCCTATACACCAAAGAACTGATTGAATTTAAGTTAGTTTGAGACCTACATACCTAACTTTAGGCTGCCGAGTGCCTTATTAAAGCCTTCGTAACTTCTGCATATAGCTGGGGAAATGAATTCACTTCCATTTATTTGACATTATAATTAAACTTCACATTTATAGTTTTATAAATGGAAGATAGCATATTGAGAAATTAAAAAAAAAGGCTTCCCCACCATTTCAGGCACAGCATTGGTATAGGTTGTTATAGTTTGCAGAAAAGACATAGCTAGATGAAGGATGTAGCTGCAGAATGGATTCCTTATTTTTGGCCTGTTTCAAAATGACAGTTCCCCTTACACTATGAAAACCTATGACTTACAATCCAAATTTAAGTGGGAACTCAGGAAGGCAACACAGAGAGTCTGGCTATCTACATGATGACAAATGCTGACCTTCCAGAAATGAGGATTTTTCTGGTGGGACAATCCATTTGGTGCCTATTGATATTGACACTGCATCTATGGGCACGAGCATAAAGGAAGAGTGAAAGGCTTCGAATGCTGACCTGGAAATGTGTTCATTAGAAAATAGCAGTCAGGAGGAAGACCATAATGTTAATTTCTCATCTCCATGGCAACTGTGTAGGAGACGCTAACAGTGCAGTTATGTCCTCTTTTACATCTCACCAAACACCTTATTTTCAGAAAAAAAGGGAAGAGGATAGTGTTGCAATAGGAAGCAAAAAAGACCACAACCAAGTTATGATTCAAACACTGTCTTTTTTCAAAATTGGCAGGCAACAAGAAGCAGCAGTGATGCTTGCTGATGGAGATTCTGTGTGCCATACAATGGCTTTCTAGAGATGCCAAGAAGCTGATGAATATTGATAATACTGTTAGCAGCTGAATGGTATTGCTTGAGGGAAATTTTTCCAAAATCCATCAGTAAAAGTAGGCAGGTGATATCACTGTTGATACACAGCAGATATTGAAAAATAACCACCAAATTTGTATGAGAGAGCAGCCGAGTAAGTCCTATCAGTTCCTTGACCCAGGAATTTAAATGTTACTGCTTTTTTTTCCCTAAGGAAAACAAGAATCCATGTGAACTGTGAAAGCTGGCTAACACAACATTGGGGAACATGAAAGAAAAACTTGGTCCACAGGCCATTCTTAGATAGGCCAGTTGCCATGTACCACCACAGAACCTTAATAGCATGCTTTGCTCATAAGCAACTTGTTATCCGCACTTGTGTAGCTATGCTTTATATTTCTATCCATCCGAATGCATGAAGTGCCTAGCATTGTAGTAAGAAGGGGTTGCAGATGGCTGACAAGACAGCAGTTTACATAAAGCACTATCCAGTATACAGTCTGAGAGGTCATGGAGTACAACAAGAACTTTTGTGATGGATTTACAAACTTGTCCTATCACAGTGAGTATGGGAGGTTTCCAATATATATCAGGGACACCGGTTACCAAAACAGTGATGCAACATAAAGACTGACTGTGACACTTCATCTTGTTCTACTGCTTAGAATTCCATTTACTGGTCCCTAAAGGAGATTGGAAGTCTTTTAGAAAAATCACTGAAAGAATAAATGGCCTAGAAAATGTATTCGTTAATATAATTGAGATGCCTATACAAATAAATATCTCAAAATTAAAACAAAACAAAACAGCACAAGCCACAAAACCCATAACCCATGCAACCTAAAATTATTTTGTAGACTACACCCAGACACACACATGCATCCCATACTTTTTTAAAGAAACTGATATGCACCAAAAATACAAATGGTTCAGTCATCACCAGTTGCTCACTCTTTAACTATCCATTACAGAATATTCTGATTGCTCTGTAAAATGATCTGGGAGACCATACCTGTAAAAACTGGACATAGAACCAGTACTATTTCAAAACAGAAGACCATGTTATTTTATGCTGCACTCAACCACAGTGGGACTGATGTTAATACATTAGGAAGAGGAGGGAAAGGAGGAGGAAGGAATTACTTTTGTAGAGTTTTCCCTCAGATATAGAAGTAGTCCAGCAGAATAACACGTAATTACAAAACAGTAAACTCCCTGGAGTACTGATTACCTCTACCTCACTGAACAAAATCCTTCATACCATGTCACTACCCAATACTGCACAACAACAGTGGTCCAACTTTATAAAAAGAGCTTGTGCAGCAATTTTTGATGCTGGCCATGTGCTAAAGATGCACAGACTTGTTGGCATCTGTGATCAGGGCTAGAGGTGAGGAGGGGCTCATGGGAGTGAGCTAGACCGTGTGCACATGGGAGCAAGAGTCAAGGCCATGCGCTGGGTATGGTGGGGTGCAGAAGTCATGACTGGGGGTGAGGAAGGTCTCAGAGCAGGGAGTTGGTGTATGTGTGTCGGGGGTGGGGGGTGGGGGCTGAATCTGCTTGCTGTTTTCCTTCCTGTCCTTGTCAGGGGGGAAAAGCAAAGTGCACAATTTGTCCGACCCCCTGCCTTCCCAGGCACAGTGAGAAATGCTTCAAACTGTGCACTTTCTCCTTGCTCCCTGACAGTAATGAATGGGAACAGCAAGCTATGTCACCATATGAATCTGGGGGTAAGTACAGCTACAGCCACCAGCAGCTTCACTAAAGATTGCCCAGGGACAAAGAGGCTTCAGGCTGGGGCAGTCCTGGATGGGGTGGTGGTCACACTTCCAGCCAGCCCCTCTCACCTGCCTGGCTGCCTGCTGCTTAGTGTAGGAGCTGGGACGGGAGCACACACCAACTCCTCATCCTGTAGTTGAGAGTCCCCCTGGCCAGCTACTTCTTACCAGAGTGGTACACCAGGGGGCACCAGCTTACGTTCTCCTCTGGATTAGACTCTTTCAACATTTAAGCTGCATCTACACTAGCCTGTTCTTTTGAAAGTGCAGGCCGCACATTAAGCAGGCCTCAGAAGCATCCTGGGCCTCCCAGACACCTCCTCCCCTCTGGCCCTCCTGGACACCTCCACTGAGAAGCCCCAGCTGGGAGAGGAGCAAGAGACAGGACCAGTGGCCAGCCCCACACCACCAGCGCTGGACACAGAGCCAGCCTCAGCTGGGGACTGGTCCAGCAAGGAGGGGGAGCTGCTCATAGACCTCCCTCCCGCATCTCCAGCCAGGCATTGGCCAGATGGCCATCCCCCGACGTTGGCAGTGGACCCTCACATACATACCCAATAGGGCACACACTCCGGATCATGGGGTGGGGGCACCATACATGACTGGGGGTCCTCATACCCCCAGCAGACACCAGCCTGACAGGGCCCAACCGGACCACAGTCCCGGGATGGCAGCATGGCTGCCAGTGCCCATCAGCACCCACTCCCATGGACAGAGCCACACCCTGCCCCTAGGGGGGAAGGGTGGGGAGGGTGATCTACCCAAAGGGGACACCCACAGGGACACTGCACCCACAGGTGGGGGATGTGGTACAGGGGACAGGGTCCCAGCACCCACAGGGGGATAAGGGGATGAGCCATGGGCCAGGGGTCAGTACTCACGGCGTTTTTCTCTCTTCCCACCTGTTTCCGCAGCTTCACCATCTAAGGGCCAGGAGAGCCTTGCCCCATCCATGGTACCAGACAGCCCCCCAGAGGCGAGGGATGGTGACTGGCCAGAGCCACCACCAGTGCCAGGATGGGCCCAGTCATGGTGGAGACAGAGGTGGCTGGTGGAAGACTCCCACCTCTCCTCCTCCATCTGGTGCCAGGTGGAGCTGGCCAAGCGCCAGCTCTGTTTTGAGGAGGGAGAGGCTGCCTGGCACTGGGCAGCATGGGAGTAGTTCCTGGCCACATTCTGGGATATTGTGGCCACCAACAGGGAGCTCCTGGCCCGGCTGCCCCCTCCCACTGACCCACCTGCTCCCCTGCCTGCTGCCCGTCCTACCATGGCCCCACCCTCCAGCTCCCCCCAGGACAGGACCCCTCTGTCCTGGACCACCAGCTGGAGGCTGATCCCTGTCCCTATCTCCCTGCATTCCCCACCCTCTCCCAGCTCTGCTGGGGACCCCTCCATCACGCCCCTCCATGCCTGCCCCAGAGTGATGGCCCACCGGGCTGACTACTAGGTCCCCCCTCCTGTAAATAGTTAGCTGTTCCATTATGTTAGCCCTGTGATAGCAATAAGTATTACACACAGAGTTTTTGCAGTTACCAATACACCAGTTTATTTTTCAAAAACCCCTGTGTGCTGTGTGCTTGGTGGTAGGGAGTGTATGGGAGATAGGGGGAGCCTGCAGGAGGTGGGGGAGGGGTTCAGGAGACCTGCCGGGGTGGCCAGGGCAATGCTCACTGGGGCCCCTGGTCAAAGTACCAGCGCAGGGCCTCCCAGACATGGATCCCATCCTGGTGGGCCTGGCGCTAGGGGCAGTGGTTGACTGGGTGGTGGCCTGTGCCAGCTTCGATCTCCCACCCCCACATGAAGGCCTCCCCCTTACTCACCACAATATTGTGCAGTGTGCAGCAGGCGCCCAGGACCTGAAGGTCATTGATTACACCCACATCTAGGTTGGGGGTGGGGTGGGCCGTATAGGGCCGCATGAGCCAGGGGTGGAGCGGGTATAGGGAATCGGCCAACAGGCTGAGGGGCACAGTGGTGTCCTCCAGTGGGATCTCCCTCTGAGGGATGTAGCTCCCTGCCTCCAGCCAGCTGCACACGCCAAAGTTCTGGAAGACCCGAGCACCATGAGTGAAGCCTGTCCAGCCCACATTTATGGCCTGGAACTGGCCCCCAGTTATCCACCAGGGCCTGCGAGACCACAGAATGGTAGCCCTTCCTGTTTATGAAATGTCCTCCACTGTGCTCCAGGGAGTGGCTAGGTATGTAGGTCCTGTTGAGAGCCCTGAAGCAACTTGGGAAACCCAGTGCAGCAAAGCCCATGATGGCCATGTTCAGATCCCCGATACAGATGACCCTCTGGAAGAGCATGGCATTTAGAGAGCAGATCACCTGCTGGGGGGAACATAGGCACCTGTGAGGGTGTGCAGGGTGTGCCCGGACCCTCCTGGCTGCCCTCTGGGCCCCACCCCCAGGTGGGTGTGTGCCTGGTCCTCCTTACCTCCATCACAACAGCCCCAACTGTAGCCTTGCCCACACCAAATTGCTGTCCCACAGAGTGGTAACTATCTGGAGTAGCCAGTTTCCAGACAGCCGTCATGACCCTTTTCTCTCAGGGAAGGTGCTCCGCATCTGGGTGTCCTGGTGTCTCAGGGCCGGGGACAGCCAATAGCAGAGCTCCAGGAAGGTCTGCCACTGCACCTGGAAATTCCAAAGCGACCAACTGTCATCGCATTCCCCCATGTCCAGCTGATCCCACAACTCTGAGATGGTGGGGTAGCTCCAGAGCCGGTGGAGCACCCAGGGTTGGGGGGCCTGGGGGACCCCATCATCTGGGGCATCCCCTTCTGCCATGGGGTCGGGGGGTGCCCTACCAGGAGCTGCAAGGCAGCCATTAGTGCAGTGTCCAGCAGGGCACCCACTCTGCTGGTGGCAGCCAGCTGAGTGTCAAGCTGCTGCTACTCCATAGCCGTGTCTACACGTGCACGCTACTTCGAAGTAGCGGCACTAACTTCGAAATAGCACCCGTCACAGCTACACGCGCCGGGAGCTATTTCGAAGTTAACTTCGACGTTAGGCGGCGAGACGTCGAAGTCGCTATCCTCATCAGGAGATGGGGATAGCGCCCTACTTCGACGTTCAACGTCGAAGTAGGGCACGTGTAGACGATCTGCGTCCCGCAACATCGAAATAGCGGGGTCCGCCATGGTGGCCATCAGCTGAGGGGTTGAGAGACGCTCTTTCTCCAGCCCCTGCAGGGCTCTATGGTCACCGTGTGCAGCAGCCCTTAGCCCAGGGCTTCTGGCTGCTGCTGCGGCAGCTGGGGATCCATGCTGCAGGCACAGGGTCTGCAACCAGTTGTCAGCTCTGTGGATCTTGTGTTGTTTAGTGCAACTGTGTCTGGGAGGGGCCCTTTAAGGGAGCGGCTTGCTGTTGAGTCCGCCCTGTGACCCTGTCTGCAGCTGTGCCTAGCACCCTTATTTTGATGTGTGCTACTTTGGCGTGTAGACGTTCCCTCGCAGCGCCTATTTCGATGTGGTGCTGCGCAACGTCGAAGTTGAACATCGACGTTGCCAGCCCTAGAGGACGTGTAGACGTTATTCATCGAAATAGCCTATTTCGATGTTGCTACATCGAAATAAGCTATTTCGATGTAGGCTTCACGTGTAGACGTAGCCCATGTCTGTTCCTGCGGGCACTGCATCAGCGGGGCTTGTGGCAGCTTCGCAGGCCTCGTGCTGTGCAGGTCAAGGGTGTTGGGGAAGGGCCCTATAAAGGAGCGTCTTGCTGTGGTCCTGGAAGACATTGGCCATCCGGCGACCCCATCCACAGCATTTCCTGGCCCTTTCTTTCAAAAGAGGCCATTGGTGAGTATAGATGCTCTCTTTCGATGTCCTGGATGGCCCCTTTTGACATAGTGAATAGCCCTTTCAACAATGCTCATCAATGGCACCAGCCCCGGTCCATGTGTAGATGTTCCCCTTCGAAAAAGCGTCTTTCAACCACTCTCTTTTGAAAGGCACTATTTCAAAAAAGCACTCTAGTGTAGACATAGCTTTATTCAATTATGTCAGTTTTGAGGACTTACTTGATTTGCTGATTCTGTTTCTTTTTTCTTTTCTTTTCTTTTCTTTTCTGTTTTGGTTTCTTTTTTTAAGAAAAAAAACATATCCAGACATATCCTCTTTCCCTGGCACACCCAAGCCCCTTTGTTTCATAAGAGGAAAGTATATACCAAATTTGATAGCCCTAGCTCTTACTGTTCAGTAAAAGATAAGTAGACAACTTACAGTCAGAGCCTTCTTACAATGGGTTTAATTGAATTAATTGGTAGATCAGAGAGACTTTCTGCTGTTGTAATAAGAATACTAACTTTTCTCAGAGAAGCTGGTTTCAAGTTCAAAAAGCTGCCTATACATGTGCCTGCAACATAAGTTATTCAGATGCTATCAGACAATATTCTACAGAATAATATCAAGTGGTAGCAGCCTTTTGATATTCTTGAGAAAGCTTGTCCCATCCACCCTGCAGCTGCAGTACGCACAGAGCACTCTAATTATAGTAATCCCAATCTATACAGACTATGTTATTAAATGTGACATATACTTTAATTGTTGACAGATGGCTTTGAGCCCAACATAAATATTTATAAGGTCACACACATTATTGTTGCAAACACTCAAAAATATCAGGTATACTAGCCTGTTTCCTATGAATCTTTTTATATGTATATTTCATCTCAGAGTTCCCATTATCATAGTTATTTTGTTATTGGTGTTATTTGAAGTCTTTGAAGGCACTATCTCCTTGGAGGAGAAAAAGAGGCAGTAGAATTTACAGACAGTGTGATTATTGTAGATGTTACAGAACTCTGTAACAGAATATCAGATGTGCCTTAGCCTCTATATTCCTGCTAGGCAGACATTTCAAAATTAGCTATGGGTAGACCAAATACCTACATTTTCCTGTACTAAACAGACCAAACCAAACTGAAGAATATTACAAGCCTTGTATCTCTAACAGCAAGTAGTACTCGAAACACTAATGATGGGGGAAATAACTGATTAGGAGGTCAAGCAACATCCCATGGTAGCATATTCATTTAGCGCTTGTTGACTAATGTATGCCAGCTAACATGCATATCTATTATTCTGATAAATACTAACAGAGATATTATATTCCAGGCATTTAAGTGTACCTATTTTTAAGTATTAGTACAACAGTTATAATAAAAATACAGGCAAAATGGGGCTATAAAATCCTGTTCACTTATACAAAGTCTCCAATAACATCTTGCATAAAGCAAGCTTAAGTAGATAGGTAAACTATCAATAACAGTACATAATTGTTTCCTCATAGCAACAGAAATGAAGTTACCCTCAGAAGCCTGGGGTGGAGAACTAGGGATGTCTTCATGCCCCTTAGAGAACAACAAGAAGTCCTGTGGCACCTTATAAACTAACAGATATTTTGGAGCATAAGCTTTCGTGGGCAAAGACCCACTTTGTCAGATGCATGAGCGAGTCTTTGACCACAAAAGCTTATGCTCCAAAATATCTGTTAGTCTATAAGGTGCCACAGGACTTGTTGTTCTTGAAGATACAGACTAACACGGCTACCTGTCTGATTCATGCCCCTTAGTAAATAGTGGAACGTATGTACTCAGATAAAAAAGTGGCCCATGACACAGAATGAGTTCAGAACAAAAGAAAGGGGACATGCTATGGTATTAGAAGCAAAGAAGGTAAAAAAATGATTAACTGAATCCAGCTGCAGGTGACTCATATAAGCCATGTCTACACGTGCACGCTACTTTGAAGTAGTGGCACTAACTTCGAAATAGCGCCCGTCACAGCTACATGTGTTGGGTGCTATTTCGATGTTAACATCAACGTTAGGTGGTGAGACGTCGAAGTCGCTAACCCCATGAAGGGATGGGAATAGCGCCCTACTTCGACGTTGAACGTCGAAGTAGGGAACATGTAGTCGTTGCGTGTCCCGCAACATCGAAATTGCTGGGTCCTCCATGGTGGCCATCAGCTGAGGGGTTGAGAGACGCTCTCTCCAGCCCCTGCGGGGCTCCATGGTCACCGTGTGCAGCAGTCCTTAGCCCAGGGCTTCTGGCTGCTGCTGCTGCAGCTGGGGATTCATGCTGCATGCACAGGGTCTGCAACCAGTTGTCGGCTCTGTGGATCTTGTGCTGTTTAGTGCAAGTGTGTCTGGGAGGGGCCCTTTAAGGGAGCAGCTTGCTGTTGAGTCCGCCCTGTGACCCTGTCTGCAGCTGTGCCTGGCACCTTTATTTCGATGTGTGCTACTTTGGCATGTAGACATTCCCTTGCAGCGCCAATTTTGATGTGGTGCTGCGCAACGTCGACGTTGCCAGCCCTGGAGGACGTATACATGTTATTCATCGAAATAGCCTATTTCGATGTCGCTACATCGAAATAAGCTACTTCGATGTAGGGTTCACATGTAGACGTAGCTATAGTGTCCTTTCCTGGTAAAGAAGGAGTAGGGTACAAAAAGATGGGATTAGGGATGTAACTTTGGGGGCCACACCTTCATAAAATGAATAGTAACAAAGAGGAAGCCGTGCTCGTCTATACACTATCAAAACAAAAAGCAGTCAAGTAGCACTTTAAAGACTAGCAAAATGGTTTATTAAGTGAGCTTTCGTGGGACAGACCCACTTCTTCAGACCATAGCCAGAACAGAACAGACTCAATATTTAAGGCACAGAGAACCAAAAACAGTAAGCAAGGAGGACAAATCAGAAAAAGATAATCAAGGTGAGCAAATCAGAGAGTGGAGGGATGGGGGGGAAGGTCAAGAATTAGACTGAGCCAAGTATGCAGACAAGCCCCTATAGTGACTCAGAAAGTTCCCATCACGATTTAAACCATGTGTTAATGAGCCGAATTTGAATATAAAAGCCAGCTCAGATGTTTCTCTTTCCAAAACAGTGCGATAATTTCTTTTCAGTAACACACATTCCTTTAGGTCATTGACAGAATGCCCCATTCCATTAAAATGTTGACTAACTGGTTTGTGGATCTGGAGTGTTTTGATGTCTGTTTTGTGCCCATTGACCCTTTGTCTAAGGGAGTTAGAAGTCTGTCCAATATAGAAAGCATCTGGGCATTGTGGGCACATGATGGCATATATAATGTTAGTAGAGGAGCAGGAGAAAGTGCCCGTGATTCTGTGAGTAACCTGGTTAGGTCCAGTGATGGTATTTCCAGAGAAGATATGTGGACAAAGCTGGCAGCGGGCTTTGTTGCAGGGAAAGGTTCCAGGACTGGTATTCCTGGGGTATAGACTGTGGCTGTTAGTGAGGATCCTCATGAGGTTGGGAGGTTGTCTGTAGGAGAGAACAGGCATGTCACCCAGGGCCTTCTGGAGTGTGGCATCCTGATTAAGGATAGGTTGTAGGTCTTTAATAATTCGTTGCAGTGGTCTGAGTTGGGGGCTGTAGGTGATGACCAGTGGTGTTCTGTTCTTGGCTTTTTTGGGCCGATCTTGGAGTAGCTGGTCTCTGGGTATTCGTCTGGCCCTGTCGATTTGTTTTTTTACTTCTCCTGGTGGGTAATTCTTGTCTGCATATTTGGCTCAATCTAATTCTTGACCTTCCTCCCCACCCCTCCACTCTCTGATTTGCTCACCTTGATTATCTTTTTCTGATTTGTCCTCCTTGCTTACTGTTTTTGGTTCTCTGTGCCTTAAATATTGAGTCTGTTCTGTTCTGGCTATGGTCTGAAGAAGTGGGTCTGTCCCATGAAAGCTCACCTAATAAACCATTTTGCTAGTCTTTAAAGTGCTACTTGACTGCTTTTTGTTTTGACTTCATAAAATGAGTGTAACATCACAGTCTGTTCCTCAGGCACAGGTATCACATAGAACTTTTCTCTTTCCTATAATGACAAATGTAACTGACATTGGTTATTTGGTCTCTTGAGTAATTTCATAACAACCCAAAGTGTGGTGAAGCAAGAGATTACATAATTTATCAACATGTCCTAATTCTTCCCCATTGGGAACTTAATTTCAAATCCTAGTTCAAGACAAGAGAAAAATGGTGAACTCATTTGTGAATTCATAAAATACCCACACACTGGACACAATTTTCAAGCGTGCCTAGGTCTCATTTTCAAATGTTTCTTAAGCACCAGAGTTTTCACTATGGTACCAAGTTTATCTTATATTTTGCTCAGAATTATAATATATTAGGTCAAGTACAAAGTACAGTTGCACATTCAAACACACACACAGATGTGCACCTCATTTTCCAAAATGTAACGACTGACAGAAGAGATGCTCTGAGAATATTTGCTGGGGCAGCTGATGGAAGGGATATCCTCAACTTATAAATGTGGAACTTGGCTTGATTAACTGGCTAGTAATACCCCATCACACTCAGAGTCTCAAGCCTGTGTGAAGCATCTAGGGCTGGTGATCAATGCAATGATTCTACTACTGTCATCACAGCCGGGCAGCTACTGTTATTTAGGTGAAAAGGAGACTGAGTCTATTTGTGCCTCCTGCTGGTACATAGCATCTCCACAGACAAGACTTTGCAATTCTTCTTGAGTGGTGTGAACAGGTAACTGGATCTTTACATACCCAGGCAAATTCTTCAATGGATCTTGGAGCAGTATGGGGCCCCAGACGTGCAGTGAAAAATCCACTGGTATTTGGAACATGCCCTGATACTCATTAACACAAGCCACTAGTTGCCAGATCAAAAGCAAATACCTCAGAGGTTTCTATAAACCACAATAGTGTTGTAAGCAGACACAGGCATAGAAGTTATCTACTATTCTTGAGGGCACATGGAATAATTTCACATTTATGACCAGAGAGTACAATCTAACCCAGGGGTGGCCAGCCTGGGGATCTTGAGCTGCATGTGGTTCTTTGAGTTATTAAATTCAGCTCCCCCTTGGAGCTGTGTGTGAATGTGCAGCACTTCATTAGGCTAATACTCCCCCACGGTAACTTTGAAGCATCAAACTTCAAAGTGCTGGCATGCATGTAGCCATGGTCTCTTCAAAGTACCGGTGCTACTTCAAAGTGCCTTTACGCCTCAAAATTTTGGGGAGTAAAGGCAATTGGAAGTAGTGCGGGCACTTCGAAGTGCCTGCAGCTACACACATGCCAGCACTTCAAAGTTTGACACTTTGAAGTTGCCGGTGGGGGCGAGAATTAGCCTAATGAAGTGCTGCATATTCACTTCAGCACTTCATTAGTAATCTCCCATCACCCTGATTAACATGCTCCCTTCAAAGTTGGCGGAAAGTGTAGACTAGCTCATATAAAGGTAAAGTATAAAATAAACTACACATTTCAGTCCTGATCTTTTGGCGCAAATCTAGCTGATCACTGTGACGTCGGTCAGGGCATGGGAGCAGTTATTTTGATAGTCCGGAGACCAGTAACTTCTTCAAACCACAGCTAGAAGTTACAATACCAATAAGAAGATAATAGGAGGCTTTCTAAAACTGTAGAGCAACTCACAAACTAGGATGGAAGGGTGAGGTGAGTGGCCTCAATGAGTAAACATGACCTTCTGACTTGAGGACTTTTTTTCGAAAGCATGCATTTTTTTGCAAGATGGAAAAGGGAGCAATAGTTAACCATTACTCTGTAGCTAGTTAAGTTCATTTAGCTTCCGCTCAGCAACTGTTTTTAAATATCCAAGTATGTAATAAGAAGCTAGATGCAGAAAGCAGAAGAAATCTGAGCTCAATGGATACGAACACGTTTCAAGTTCTTCTGTAAACAGAAGACCAGCCAATGAACATTTGCAATTATTCACTTAAGACTTTGAGTAAATATAAATTTGGGATTGGGAGAGGAGGTTTACTAGTCTGTTGCAGGCATACATTAGTGTTTAAGACTAAATAAGGTACAACTTTAAGTGACAGAACAATTGTGTTGTACTGTTTGTGCCAGCCATGAATAGATGGATGGTCATGCCTCCATTGACTTATTTCTTGACATTCCCTTACACAGAGTAAAGTTAACAAGAGATTTAGGCTGCTGCTATACTACGATGGTCCCGCTGGAGGGGCCATGATAATTAGGCAATTTGAAGCAAGCTAATGAGGTTCTGGCATGCATATTCAGAACCTCATTCGCATAATGGTGACCATGCAAACAAACTTCAATTTTCAGATTGCAGGTAAGATGGGAGCAGCTTCAAAATAAATGCCTTGCTTTGACATTCCCTTACTCCTGCAGAACTAGAACAGAATAAGGGAAAGTTGAAGTGGGGCACTTATTTCGAAGCTGCCCCCACCTTCACTGTCAATCAGAAAATCAAAGTTTGTTGGTGTGGCTGCCATTATGCTAATGAGGCACTGAATATGCATGTCAGTGCCTCATTAGCTTCCTTTGAATTGCCTCATTACCATGGCCCCTCTGACAGGACCATGGTAGTGTAGTAGCAGGCTTAGGTTGAAAAAAAACCCACCTTATAAGGGCTCTTGATGAGACATTTTTTATGCGGCTTGACTTGTCACACTGAAAGCTCAGAGGGCAGGAAATGAGTCTCCCTAGGAGACTCAGTGGGAGATAGGAGACAGTGCCTAACACATTGCGGTCACTCTTCAGATAAAGATAAAATAATCCTACTAATAATGTTTTAAATTACCAAAATAAAGGACATGAGCATGTATACTCAACCATTAAGAAATGAATCAATGACAAAACATCATGTTTCTGAAAAAAAGCCTGGTGACAAATGTATTCTTCCAAACTTCAGTCAGTTTGATGTTTTCATTTCAGATGCTTCAGAATGGGAGTGAGGCAGAGGGGTAAGAAGGGAAGAACGTCAAAGGAAGACTTGCTCCAGGCTTGTCTTATAATAGGATGTTCTATTGTGAATTGCAATTATAAGAGGGAAATAATTCTGTTTCATTCATTTGTCTTGCAAGTACCAGAGGTTTTTATGGCAAATTTTATGCATCTTTCAAGAGCAACAACTGTAAGCTTTGTACTCATTTCTCCATCTGGGAAATATTTCACACACAGGATGCTAACAACTTCACATCAGAACAGATGAGTCAGCATTCTACAGCATCTATAAAACAAATTCTCAGATTCCTGTGAGATGGGTTATGTTTATTGTATTACATTTTCCCCCTCACAGTGTGTTTTAATTGGGAAAGTACTATGAACTTTTATTTAATGCAGCTCTGTATCTTTTTATTGAAATTGAAGTTTTACATTGAAGTACTTTTTAACATAAAAATCACGAAAACATTGTAGAAAACATGACTTGCTGTACTGCATTTTTCAATTCATCATAATCCAATTACACATGTGCCAGTCCTAGCTGTTCAAAGGATAACATATCACAAATGCAGTTATAAATTCCACTTGCATTTGAAAGAGAATTCATTCTGCCTTCAAACTGACACGAATTGCATTAGTGCAATTTATCCATTTTAGCATGGATTTGTACTATAAAATTATATATGGATTAGAATCATTAAGATATCAAGGATTAATGCATAAAAATGTCATGCCTTTGATACAATTCTAATAATATGTAAATCCAGTATTTGCAAATTGACTTTGTTCCTGATGTTCCCATTTCTGGTTGTACCTTTTCTTCTTTAAGACCATGTCTACACTTACAAAAACTTTGAAATGGCCATGCTAATGGCCATTTTGAAGAATAAAAATGAGGTGCTGAAATTCATATTCAACACCTCATTAGCATGCTGCTGGCCGCAGCACTTTGAAATTGCCACTTTTTGCTCCCACACAGCTCTTCCAGATGGGGGTCCTTTTCAAAGGGACCCCACCAGCTTTGAAATCCCCTTATTCCTATCTGCTGATAGCAATAAGGGGATTTCCAAGTTAGCGAGGTCCTTTAGAAAAGAACTCCCATCTGGACAAGCCATGCAGGAGCCAAAAGTGGCAATTTTGAAGTGCCGCAGCCGGCGGCATGCAAATGAGGCGCTGAATATGCATTTCAGTGCCTCATTAGTATTCTTCGAAATGGCCATTAGCATGGCCATTTCGGAGTTTTCTCTAAGTGTAGACTTAGGCTAATTGTTTAATGAATTTTAACAGAAAAAAATATAGAATCAGTTCTCCATGAAATAATTTTAATACTAACAGTGAATATTTGACTCAGATGTGTAATGTATTATACATTTCAGTGTAGCATGCTATACACCTATATGTATAATTAACATACTATTCAGGATAATATGAAAACCTTAACATTAAAATGTTTAAATGAACTGATAATTTACGAATTTTTTTCTAAGACAGCCAATGTATTCATGTCAACAGTATAGAACATCTGCAAACATTTGGATGAAAATAAGGTGATAGGTAACAGCCAGCATGGATTTGTGAAAAATAAATCATGCCAGGCCAATATGATAGCTTTTTTTGACAGGATAACAAGTCTTGTGAATAAGGGAGAGGCAGTGGATGTGGTATACCTAGACTTTAGTAAGGCATTTGACGCAGTCTCACATGATCTTCTTATCAGTAAACTAAGCAAATACAACTTAGATGGGGCCACTATAAGGTAGGTGCATAACTGGCTGGATAACTGTTCTCAGAGAGTAGTTATTAAAGGTTCACAGTCAGGCTGGAAGGGCATAACAAATGCGGTTCCACAGGGATCTGTTTTTGGACCAGTTTGATTTAATATCTTCATCAATGATTTAGATATTGGCATAGAGAGTACACTTATTAAGTTTACAGGTGATACCGAGCTGGGAGGGGTTGCAACTGATTTGAAGGACAGGTTCATAATTCAGAATGATCTGGACAAACTGGAGAAATGGTCTGAGGTAAATAGGATGAAGTTTAATAAGGCCAAATGCAAAGTACTCCACTTAGGAAGAAACAATTAGCTTCATACATATAGAATGGGAAGTGACAGTCTGGGAAGGAGTACTGTGGAAATGGACTTAGGGGTCATAGTGGACAACGAATTAAATATGAGCCAATAGCGTGATGCTATTGCCTAAAAAGCAGACACGATTCTGGGATGTATTAACAGGAGTGCTCTCAGCAAGACATGAGAACTCATTCTTCTGCTTTACTCAGCACTCAGGCCTCAGTTGAAGTACTGTGTCTGCTTCTCGGCACAACATTTCAAGAACGATATGGAGAAATTGGAAAAGGTCCAGAGAAGAGCAACAAGAATGATTAAAGGTCTAAAGAACATGAGCTACGAGGGAAGACTGAAAGACCTGGGCTTGTTTAGTTTAGAAAAGAGAAGATTTAGAGAGGACATGATAGTGGTTTTCAAGTACCTCAAGGAGGGTTAAAAGGAGGAGGGAGAAAAATTGTTCTCCTTGGCCTCTGAGGATAGGACAAGGAGCAATGGGCTTAAACTGCAGCAAGGGATGCTTAGATTAGACATTAGGAAAAACTTCCTAACTCTCAGGGTGGATAAACACTGGAATAAGTTACCCAGAGAGGTTGTGGAATCTCCATTGCTGGAGACATTTAAGAGCGTGTTAGATAGACACCTATTGGGGATGATCTAGATGTTTGGTCCTGCCAAGAGGGCAGAGAACTGGATTTGATGACTTCGTGAGGTCCCTTCCAGTTCTAGTGTTCTATGAACTCGTTTGAGGCTGTAGAATATATTATTTCTTCTCAAGAGCTAAATGTGAGCTTCTTTCAATTGTTTTATTCTATTTTTCTCCAGTCATCTCCCTATGGACCAAATCTTTCTCTGGTGGAAAGCGGAGATGTGATAAGCACCCCTCAATATTTGTGCAGCTAACTTCAACACCAGTGTCTCTTCATAAGTATAGAGAAGATGCTGTTTCTAAAATTATTGCAAAATGTAAATAAACAGGATCTCTGGATTTAGCCCAATATAACATTGGCTATGAAAATGGCTAGCTCATGTAGAATTGTGTCCTTCAGTGGAAAGAAATCTCTTTCCAGAATAGCATTGGATGGAATACAGAGATGCTCCTTGTAACAACACCTTCCCCAAAGACCTAGGAAGTAAGCTTTTTGGCCTTTAATGTAGGGCTGTGAATCAATTAAAATAATTAATCATGATTAATCATGCAATTAAAACATTAATCATGATTAATCATAAAATTAATTACACTGTTAAACGATAATAATACTATCTACTTCTGAACATGGAAATTGGTGAGAGGTGGTCTGTTTGCCAAGAGATGCAGGATTTGGTCTGTGTCTATAATCTGTATTATATTACTCAAAAAGAAACACCTATTAAGACACCTGGTCCTAGGGGCGGGTGAGCTGGACGATCACCAGGGGCCACAAATTTCAAGGGGCCACCAAAATGGATGGTGCAGGACCGGAGCCATGAGGGATGGGGCAGGGCCACAGCTGAGTAGCCTAGTGGCCAGGGCACACTGTGGATGCCCAGAAGTGCAGCAGGGCCTGGTAAGAGGGCACAGCAGCTGGGAGGGCACACCTGTGTGGCAGCCCACATTTGTGCAGGGCCACCAATTAGTCAGGACTGGCCCTACATATTAAGAGTAAAAGGCCAAAAGAAGAAACTAAAATGAATAAGGAGGCATTTTAGACATGTGGGGTGAAATTTTGGCCTTTCTGTACTCAGTAGCTGCGTCTACACGTGCACGCTACTTCGAAGTAGCGGCACCAACTTCGAAATAGCGCCCGTCGCGTCTACATGCGTCGGGCGCTATTTCGAAGTTAACTTCGACGTTAGGCGGCGAGACGTCGAAGTCGCTAACCTCATGAGGAGATAGGAATAGCGCCCTACTTCGACGTTCAACGTCGAAGTAGGGACCGTGTAGACGATCCGCGTCCCGCAACGTCGAAATTGCTGGGTCCTCCATGGCGGCCATCAGCTGGGGGGTTGAGAGATGCTCTCTCTCCAGCCTCTGCGGGGCTCTATGGTCACCGTGGGCAGCAGCCCTTAGCCCAGGGCTTCTGGCTGCTTCTGTGGCAGCTGGGGATCTATGCTGCAGGCACAGGGTCTGCAACCAGTTGTCAGCTCTGTGTATCTTGTGTTGTTTAGTGCAACTGTGTCTGGGAGGGGCCCTTTAAGGGAGCGGCTTGCTGTTGAGTCCGCCCTGTGACCCTGTCTGCAGCTGTGCCTGGCATCCCTATTTCGATGTGTGCTACTTTGACGTATAGACGTTCCCTCGCTGCGCCTATTTCGATGTTGGGCTGAGCAACGTCGAAGTTGAACATCGACGTTGCTGGCCCTGGAGGACGTGTAGACGTTATTCATCGAAATAGACTATTTCGATGTCGAAACATCGAAATAAGCTATTTCGATGTTGGCTGCACGTGTAGACGTAGCAAATAGGTATTTGACATTGACTTCAGTGTAGCCAGTATTTAATTTGCAATATTCCAGAGAATGTTAACTGGCTGAAAGACAGGATTTAAGTACAACACAATGTTAATCAAAAATACTTCTTGCATCCCATCATATAAAGGGATTCCAACTGATAAATATATAATTCAACAATGTAAGAAAATCTATATTGGCCAGCATAGCTATTTCCACTAGTTAAGAACATAAGAACGGCCATATTGGGTCAGACCAAAGGCCAGTAGCCTGTCTGCCAACAGTGGCCAGTGTCAGGTGCCCTAGAATGAGTGGACCGAAGACAATGATCAAGTGATTTGTCTCCTGCCATCCATCTCCAGCCTCTGACAATCAGAGGCCAGGGACACCATTCCTACCCTTGGCTAATAGCCTTTTATGGACCTAACCTCCATGAATTTATCTAGATCTTTCTTAAATTCTATTACAGTCCTAGCCTTCACAGTCTCCTCTGGCAAGGAGTTCCACAGGTTAACCATGCTCTGAGTGAAGAAGAACATTCTTATACTAGTTTTAAACCTGGTACCCATTAATTTCATTTGGTGTCCTCTAGTTCGTGTATTATGGGCACAAGTAAATAACTTCTTCTTATTCACCCTCTCCACACATCATAATTTTATATACCTCTATCCTGTCCCCCCTCAGTCTCCTCTTTTCTAAACTGAAAAGTCCCAATATTTTTAGTTTCTCCTCATATGGGACCTGTTCCAAGCCCCTTTTAGTTGCCCTTTTCTGAACCTTTTCTAGTGCCAGAATATCTTGTTTTAGGTGAGGAGACCACATCTGTACACCGTATTCAAGATGTGGGTGTACCATAGATTTATACAGGGGCAGTAAGGTACTCCTTGTCTTATTTTCCATCCCTTTTTTAATAATACCTAACATCCTATTTGCCTTTTTGACTGCCTCTGCACACTGTGTAGATGTTTTCAAGGAACTATCCACGATAACTCCAAGATCTCTTTCCTGATTAGTTATAGCTAAATTAGCCCCCATCATACTGTAAGCATAGTTGAGGTTATTTTTTCCAATGTGGATTACCTTACACTTATCCATATTAAATGTCATTTGCCATTTTGTTGCCCAGTCACTCCATTTGGTGAGATCTTTTTGAAGTTCTTCAGAGTTTGCCTTTTTCTTGACTATCTTGAACAGTTTAGTGTCATCTGCAAACTTTGCCACCTCACTGCTCACCCCCTTCTCCAGATCATTTATGAATAAATTGAACAGGATTGGTCCTAGGACTGGCCCTTGGGGGACACCACTAGTTACCCCTCTCCATTCAGAAAATATACCATTTATGCCTACCCTTTGTTTCTGTCTTTTAACCAGTCCTCAATCCATGGAAGGAACTTCCCTCATCAAATAACAACTTAATTTACATACGAGCCTTTGATGAGGCTTTCTGATAAGGGTAGTTTAATCATGCTGACAGGAGAGCTCTTTCTTGTTTTCTTTCTCTTTTCTTTTTTACTTTTCCCCACAATATATTTCATTAAGAGTAAATGTCTAAGAAAACAAGTGGTTAGTGCATCCTGTAGTGAACACTGCGGAGGACCTCCCATTGTAAATGTCCCAGGAGAGGAGCTATATTTCCATGCATCTTTCAGATTTCACAGTTCTTTACCTCTGGGGGCTCTCTGCTGGATCACCTGTTGCTCCTGGTACAGGTTATTGATACTGCTTTGGTTCCACAGGCCTGTAGGATGGGTACATTTCTCTCAGAAAAAACATAACCAGCATGAAGCCAAGGAAGAGGAGCAAGTGATTGTGCATGGTTTTGCAGAGTACACAGTGGGGAGGGGTGGGTATCAAAATGGATCTGGAGAAACATGACAAAGTGCCAGTGCAATGTCTCTCCCCAGTTTTGTCCAAGAGCTGAGTGGTCACACTGATATCAGTGGTCTCCCTCATGAATTTGGGATAATCACCATACCCCGTGCCATCATCTGGATATGGCTTATATCCCTCCACTCTCATAGGCCATGTCTACACTTAGAGAAAACTTCGAAATGGCCATGCTAATGCATATTCAGCGCCTCATTAGCATGCCGCTGTCCATGGCACTTCAAAACTGCCACTATTTGCTCCCGCATGGCTGGCCCAGATGGCGGTCCTTTTTTGAAAGGACTCTGCCAACTTCTACTGATAGGAATAAGGGGATTTTGAAGTTGGCAGGGTCCTTTCAAAAAGGACCCTCGTCCGGACGAGCTGCACGGGAGCGAAAAGCAGCAATTTCGAAGTGCTGTGGCCAGCAGCATGCTAATGAGGTGTTGAATATGCATTTCAGTGCCTCATTAGTATTCTTCGAAATGGCCATTAGCATGGCCATTTCAAAGTTTTCTCTAAGTGTAGATGTAGCCATATTGTATTTCTTAGCATTAATTGCCTTTTCCTCTGGAGTCTTGGGTCCAGGCATCAAGTTCTGGGGCAAGACTGAAGCCACTCGGGCCTCCAGTGGGGCTGCCTGGCTCCCCGCTACCTGAAGCAGTGCTGCCACCCACAGCCAGTGAGCTCTGAGTGTCGCTAACATCAGGCTATATATCTGGGCCTGGACTGGAAATTATATAGATCTCAGGAAGTTGGTCTGTCCCACGAAAGCTCATCACATAATAAATTATTTTGTTAGTCTCTGAAGTGCTACAGGATTGCTGGTTTGTTTTGTTAGGATACAGACTAACTCCCTCTGTTACTACCCTGTTAGGGTTGTCATTAAAGTTAACCATCTGTGATTAACACACATTAAAATTTTTCTCACATTAATACTGCCGTACATTAATTGCAGGCATTAATGTGCATTATTTGGCAGCCCTACTTTAAAGGTCTCACACTGGAGAGCTCTGACACAGAATGTTTCCAGTGCTTCCCCAAGGCAGTGCCACATCAACCTTGTACTACTGGCAAAGTACTATTAGCATAACCTAGGCCTCAACTACGTAGTCACAATTAGCCATGGGAACTATAGCTGGGTATATTCCTTATGGTAAAGTCTCATAAATTTGAGCACAATTCCTACAGATACCTATTGAACTCAATCCTTTTGAAGTAGAAGTAGTAAAATAAAAAAGGCATTCGCTGTTATAGACAGGGAATGAATAGTGAGTATGCCATGTCTTCTTGAAGTTGATTTTTTTAACTCAAATAATTTAAAAATGGTTTAAAATTACCAATTCCTCCCCATAAATTCCCATGAGTTAGTCTTATGGCAATTAAATTACCCCTCTATTTTTCACTCTAAGCACTGTTTACTTACTTTGGATATTTTTTTTTCCAAGGCAGTGATCTGACAAATTTTAACCCATGTATGTTTGTTATATGTATTACCTACACCACATTAATATGTATTAAGCATATGGTATGAGTACAGTAAATATGCATTTTGGCAGTTATACCAGATGAATTGTATAGTATTTCCCCACAGTGCAGATCACTCTTGTTCACTGGTATACCCCATACACTGGAACAGGACAGCATTTGGCATAAGTAGCTAGGAAAACTGTCAAAGGCAAAATACTTTAATATAGTCCCTTCACAGACCAGGAACTAGAAGCCTAGTACTCAAATAAGAGAGCTCCTTGACAATAAATTAAGGAATTGGTATGAACTGGTGGGTAGGCTCTTTGGTGATGTATAAAGTGCCTTCTAACATCAAAATGCAGGTCTAGTAAGGATAATCCAAACTTAACTACTCTTGCAGTTAGGAATCTTTTCTTAATGTTTAAGCTCTCTCACTGCAGATTGCCTATTACTTCTTGTTCTACTTTCAATGGACATGGAGAACATTGGTCATTGTCCTCTTTTATTGTCCCTTAACATATCTGAAGAATTATCAAGTCTCCCCACAGAAAGCAACCATCCTATAAATACAAGCAATCTATGAAAAGTGAGCTGAACATGCTGCAAGGACTCACTTCCTGGAAGAACTGATTCACAGAATCATAGAATGTTAGGCCTGGATGGGACCTCAGGAGGTCACTGAGTCAAGCCCAATGCCTAAAGGAGCATCATCGCTAACTAAATCATCCCATCCAGGACTTTATCAAGCCGGAACTTAAAAATCTCAAAGGATGGAGACTCGACCACCTCTCTAGGTAAGGCATGCCAGTGTTTCACCACCCTCCTGGTAGAATAATTTTTCCTAATATCCAACCTACACCTCCTCATCTGTTACTTCAGACCATTGTTCCTTGTTCTGACATCTGTCACTACTGAGAACAGCCTCTCTCCATCCTCTTCAGAGCCCCACTTCAGGAAGTTGAAGGCTGATATCAAATTGGCCATCACTCTTCTCTTTTGCAAACTGAATAAGACCAGGTCTCTCACCCTCTCCTCATAGGTCATGTGGTCCAGCCCCCTAATCATTTTCATTGCTCTCCACTGGACCTGCTCTAGTGCACCCACATCCTTTCTGTACTGAGGGTCCCCAGAACTGGATGCAATACTCCAGATGTGGCCTGACTAGTGCTGAATAGAGGGGAAGAATCACTTCTCTAGATCTGCTGGAAATGCTCCTCTATTGCAGCCCGATATGCCGCTAGCTTTCTTGGCTACAAGGGCACACGGTTGACTCACATTCAGCCTCTCATCCACTGCAATCCCCAAGTCCTTTTCTACTGCACTGCTACTTACCCAGTCAGTTCCCAGCCTGTTACAATGCTTACGATTCTTCAGTCCCAAGTGCAGGACTTCGTACTGTCCTTGCTGAACCTCATCAGATTACTTTTGACCCAATCCTCCAGTTTATCTAGGTCTCTATGGACTCTATCCCTGCCTTCCAATGTATTGACCTGTCCCCCTAGCTTAGTGTCATCCACAAATTTGCTGAGGGTGCAATCCACCCCCTCAGCCAGGTCATTAATAAAGATGTTGAACAATACTGGCCCTAGAACTGATCCTTGAGGCACTCCAACTTAAAACAAATTCCAAGCAGACACTGAACCATTGATCAGTACCCAATGGGCCTGACCATTTAGCCAGATTTCTATCCACCTTACAGTCCATTTATCCTATCCATACCTCCTTAACTTATGGATGAGAATATTGTGGGAGATTCATAGATTCTAAGACTAAAAGGAACCATTGTGATCATATTGTCTGACCTCTTGTATACCACAGGTCGTAGAACTTCCCCAAATTAATTCCTAGAATAGGTCTTCTAGAAAAGCATTCAATCTTGATTTAAAATAGCCGGTGATATAGAATTCACCACAACCTGTGGTCAGTTCTTTCCATGGTTACTTATTCTCACCATTAACAATATATGTTTTATTTCCAGACAATTTGTCGTTTCAGCTTCCAGCCTTCCAACCTTCCATTAGATTGAAGAACCCATTTGATTACCATGGAGGTACTTATAGGCTATAGTGAATTTACCTTTTACTTTTCTCTTTGTTCATCTAAAGTGATGGAGCTCTGAGCTTCTCATTATAAGTCAACAATTTCTTACAAGTCAATCATTCCCGTGGAGCTTCTCCGAACCCTCTCCAATTTATAAAGATCTTTCTATAACATCAGGCACTGGAACTGAACACAGGTGTTTCAGCAGCAGTTGCACTATCACTAAATACAGAGGTAAAATAACCTCTCTATTCCTACTCAAGAAACCCTCATTTATGCGTTCCAGGACTGCATTAGCTCTTTTGGGCATAGCATCATACAGCAACTCAGATTCATTTGCTTATCCACTATAGCCGTGTCTACACGTGCACGCTACTTCGAAGCAACAGCACTAACTTCGAAATAGCACCCGTCACAGCTACACGTGTTGGGCGCTATTTCGATGTTAACATCAATGTTAGGCGGTGAGACGTCGAAGCCGCTAACCCCATGAGGGGATGGGAATAGCGCCCTACTTCGAAGTTGAACGTCGAAGTAGGGCACGTGTAGACGATCTGCGTCCCGCAACATCGAAATAGCGGGGTCCGCCATGGTGGCCATCAGCTGAGGGGTTGAGAGACGCTCTTTCTCCAGCCCCTGCAGGGCTCTACGGTCACCGTGTGCAGCAGCCCTTAGCCCAGGGCTTCTGGCTGCTGCTGCTGCAGCAGCTGGGGATCCATGCTGCCTGCACAGGGTCTGCAACCAGTTGTCAGCTCTGTGGATCTTGTGTTGTTTAGTGCAAGTGTGTCTGGGAGGGGCCCTTTAAGGGAGCGGCTTGCTGTTGAGTCCGCCCTGTGACCCTGTCTGTAGCTGTGCCTGGCACCCTTATTTCGATGTGTGCTACTTTGGCGTGTAGACGTTCCCTCACATTGCCTATTTCAATGTGGTGCTGCGCAACATCGATGTTGAACGTCGACGTTGCCAGCCCTGGAGGATGTGTAGACATTATTCATCGAAATAGCCTATTTTGATGTCGCTACATCGAAATAAGCTACTTTGATGTAGGCTTCACGTGTAGACGTAGCTTATGACTCTCATATCTTTTGCAGACCTTTTTTTCCAAGTATATGCTCCTCTACTCTGTAATATGGTCTACATTCTTTGTTCCTAGATGTATATCTAGATGTGTACCTTTAGCCATATTAAGACATTTGTTCCTAGATGTATATGTTTAAACTTATTAAGACTTTTTCTCTTTATTTACCATCCCCCAATTTGTGTGTCATCTGCAAACTTTATTTGTGAGATTATGTTTTCTTCCAGGTCTTAGATAAAAATGTAAAATAGTATCATGCCCAGAACCATTTCCAGACCCCGCTGTAATCAGACAAATCATTGGATGATTCCCCATTTACAGTTATTAGCTCTTTCTTTCCTGTACTTTACTATTTTGTGCATAGAAAATATATCAGATTAATTATTTGAGCTCTTGAACATTAAATATCAAATTGCAAGTGTAGTCAAAATAAGCAGGTGACAGATATCACTTCAAGGTTAAATCCTGAATTTCTGCACAGGGACCCTCAACTCAACCAAGCTGCTGCATTTCTGCTGGGTTGGATATAAGAGATGAGAAACAGACAGAATTCAAAGTTCTAAGCAAGGGACCACATTTCCCTTCCCCTAGAGAAAACATTATCTTGTGAAGTCTCTTTGGAGACATCTTTTCAGCAGCAATGAAAAGCTAGATTGAGGGAGAGATGAGTCACCAGCCAATTTCCCCAAGGATAAGGCTTATAACAAATGAGTTATGGATAAATGGGTCTGCTGCTACTGCAGAAGGTGAGCAGGAAATGGTTTTACTGCCCTGACTAAATTTGAGCTATGCATAAAAAAAATTCCCCATCCCAGACTAGCAAGAAAAGTTGAAAATTTGAAAAGTCACAACCATATTTTTCTACAGATTTTTCTTTAGATTAATTGAAACATTGAGGGTGCATGTACACTAGCCGGCTACTTTGAAGTAACTGGCACAACATCAAAATAGCACGCGTCACGTCTACACGATCCGTGAGCTATTTCGATGTTGAAATCGATATAAGGCAACGAAACGTCGAAATCACTATTCCTATCTAAAGATGGGAATAGTGCCCTACTTCAACATTCAACGTCAAAGTAGGGCATGTGTAGACGATCCGCGTCCCACTACATTGAAATAGCGGGGTCCTCCATGGCGGCCATCAGCTGAGGGGTTGAGAGACACTCTGCCCAGCCCAGGTGGGGCTCTGTGGTTGCCATGTGCAGCAGCCCTTAGCCCAGGGCTTCTGGCTGCTGCTGCTGCTGCAGCTGGGGGTTCATGCTGTGTGCATGGGGGGTCTGCAACTGGTTGTCGGCTCTACAGACCTTGCGCTGTGCAGGCCTAGTGTGTCTGGGAGGGGCCCTTTAAGGGAGCGGCTTGCTGTTGCTCCAGAAGGGCTAGTCCAGCCCGTGACCCCGTCTGCAGGCTTTCCTGGCCCCTTATTTCAATGGAGAGCATGTGTCTGTGTGTGTGTGTGTGGACGCTCCACATTTCCTGCCGGGGTGGCTCCTTTCGACGTTCCCTGTCGCTACTTCGACGTTGAACATCGACGGCACCAGCCCTGGAGGACATGTAGACGATACGTGTCAAGGTAGCCTATTTCAATGTTCTTACTTCAAAATAGGCTACTTTAACATAGTGTGCTAGTGTAGATGTAGCCCGTGTGTTCAATATTTCAGACTATATCCATTTTGACCATTTTAATGCATTTGTACGAATTAGCTTGCAATAATTCTCAGGCATGCCATTTTGAATAAGAAAAGCAGAACTTCTCCTGTCAAAAATATTAAAACAATTTGAAAATTTCCATTTTTCCCCAAATATTTGAGTCAAAAACATACAAAAGCCAACACTTCCCCATTAAAAGTTTTAATTACAACTAACTGGTATCTTCCAATGAAAAAAGTTAAAAAACTGCTGGTCTAGCTCTGGGAAGCAGTTTTACTCTGAGTAACCGCTACTTTAGGAAGACTTTCCACTGTAAGGCATGTTTTTCACCAATTCTATGTATAGGAAAAAGGCCAATATAAATAAATAAGATCAAGTTGCAAGTGATAGTGTAGTAATAGTGGGAAAGTGATTCAATCAGTAATGCCATTAAAAAATGTCTGCATTGGAACTCTAGATAAACTTAGTGCACTGGGTTTCAATAAGGTACAGATGTAATATGTTTTACTGGACCAACTTCTGTTATAAAAGAAACAAGATTTTGATTTTATAGAGAACTCTCCTTCAGGTCTAGGGAATGTATTGTTAATGTCTGAGCTAAATGCAAAATGGAACAGATTGTTTAGCATCAGAAGTTAACACATGTTGTAAGAAACCATTCTGCAATCACAAGACAAAGGATGGTCACTAGGTTTGGATTACTGTTATGTAACCAGTGTCTTCTACCCAAAACTGTGAATTTAAGCTCTCAGGCTTGGCTTTTACAGGTGTAGTGCAGGCTTCTTTTGAAGGCAAGGACAGAGATCAGATATGGAGTTATCATAAATAGAATTCTCCCATAGATTTTTTCATTCAAGATCATAGTGATTCTCATTTTATCCACATCATTATTATTATGACTTTTTAGTCCACTTGTGCTAGGTATGTGTTTTCTGTTCTGACCTGGAAAAAATCCTTCCTGACACCAAATTTCAAAGTTTGATGCTAAATACATAAGCAAGATTCTACATGCCACCTCTCTGGTCCATCCCTCTCATGTCTTGCGCTGTGGCCAGTCTGATGCTCTAGAGAAAGGGGAAAAAAGCACTGAATACATCTGATCAGTTATAAGTTGAAGGATAGATTGGACCAGAATAATGCCAGAAAGGTTAAATTTTTATAAGGGACAATGTGGTGAAGGTGGTGTAGGTGCAGGGAGCTCAGTGGTTGGGAGGTCTGGTTGCAGGAGGTCAAGTGCACCAACCTTCACCTGGAACCCCCTTAAGAGTCCAATGCGACTGTACCTGGAACTCCTCCATTCATCCACATCTCCCAGCATCTGGATCCCCCACTGAGCTGTCTGCACCCAGATGGTTCCATAGAGAACCCTCTCACTTCACATTTGAATACCTCCCCCCATCTCCCTGCTACTGAGCCTCACCACACTTGCACACTGCCTGTTTGTGCCTGTCTGTCCCATACCTGCTGCACCTGGCATGGACAAAACAGGGCTCCAGAGTATTTCTGCATGGCAGACCCAGCCTTGGCACTATATCTGGATCAGTTGCAGCCTCACCACCAAGTCAGTTCCCAGAGAGAGTGCAGGGGTGGGTGTAGGATCAGCACCCATCTCTGTGGAACCCCTGGTTTATCTTCCCTCTTGCCATGCTCCATGTTCAGTTACTGAAAATAAAGTGTACAGATTTTTAAAATACTGTGTGCAGAGTTCTCTCATGAATAGTAAATTATCAGTTTCATTATTTCACCCCAGATCAACGTCAAACTAATAAGGTCCGTAGTTCTCACATTATCCCTTATAAAAATTGAACCACTCTGGCACTATTCCAGTTCTTTGGAGTTTTTCAAGATTTTTAAAAATTAATATTCATGGTACAGATTTTGCCCCAAATTATTCCTTACCTAACTGGACTGATTTATCAAAAAAGTTTAATTTTAGCTGTTGCTGCCTCATATCTTTTGTTGTTGCATATTAGACAAAAAACATTTTTCATCCACTTCATATGGGGTGAATGCCTGACATTGCTTTATCCCAAATACAGAACAGAAATATATAATGAAGATTTCTGCCTTTCCTGTATCACTATTCATCATTTTACCACCTGCTCCTAGCAATGGACCCATACCTGACCTGGGCTTTTAATGTGTTTTAAAAATGCCTTCCTATTCTTTTTAACCATATTGACCACTGATATTTCATGGATACCTTGAGTCACCTACTTTAAAAATAAACCTTCAAACACACTTACTGCAATTTCTTTCCTCCGTTATATTTTATAACCACTTCCAGATCTCCTTTTAACCAGGATAAATTTTCTCCCAGCCTAGTTTTTTTCATATATGTGGAACTAGCAGCTTTATCCAGTGTTCCTTGGGTCCTTCACCCAATTAATTTTTCTTGGGGGAATAAAAGAAAATGTACATGCTTTGTTTAAATTATTGTATTTTTAAAATAGTGTTATTTTATTAAGTTAATTTTTATTTCAAATTTCTTCAAAAACTCTTTGTTCCATAAAGTGTATTTTTCTTCATACCTATAAACTCTCATTTTTCATTATGTATTTACAAAGAAGGTCTATAGTATATATGGTTTCCAATAACATTTTCTTCTGGTTTTCAAACCTTAATCATTGATTTAGCTGTGCCAAAAACCAAGCATTACTCTAAATTTTTCCATTTTATTTCTTTTCTGTAAGTTTTATTAAGAAGCAATCCTATTCCAGGTTCGTCCTGTGTCTCTGGCTTACCTTGTTTCATTCTCTTTCAACATTTAGTCAGCTATGTCAATTTTGAGGACCATACTTGATTTGGTGATTCTATCCCTTTTCTATTTGGTTTTATGAGAAACAATCCAATTTTAGGCATGTCCCATTTTTCGGGCACTACTAAACCCTTATGTTGCTTTAAGGGATGATAAGAGCAAACCGCATACCAAAGGTAGTGAACCTAGCTCTAACTGAGTGGAAGGAGTTCCGGATCAAACATACAAACTCTCTAAAAATATATAGCAGATTGTTTGTCATTCAGTAGGAAGTTCTCGAAAGTCCCAATATTAAATTATGCTCTCAGTCTTGTATGCTAACAATCGCTGTCAGCAGTGGAAAATTAGCTCCTGTAAATGTTCCAAATACACATGTAATTGCTCGGTTCCAAATTTCCATTTTAATGAAGTAAACAAAATGAATGCACAAGCACTGGTACCTCAGCAACTGCTACATTTTAAATCAATGATCAGCTCATTATTTGTTAGAATGAGGTTCAGCATTGAGTTACCCCACAGAAGCTGAGTCTATATGGAGATGTCCTGCCGGCAGCTTCATGCTAATGAGCAGTCTCGCAATTGCAAATGGCTGCGCACCTGCCTATTAATATTTATTGTATGGAAGTTAATGTTACTAAAGAAGGGTGTTATGGAAGGAGCGATATATGTGTGAATTTACATTCTGAGATAGATTAAAAAGTATAACTGGTGCCAAATCATTGCCACTCAGAACATATGTTGGAGGTCCTAGCTAAACCATGCGACAACAATAAAGTGTTCCATATACTCCTTCACTTTTGGAAGTGTTCAACTGCTTCTCCTTCCATTCCAACATTTACTGCATAGATCTTCAGGAAATAAGTGCTTTTCAACTTCCATTTTCCAAGCCTACCAATCAATTCTCCCTTTAACCTGAAAAAAATTATATCTCAAGATCTGTTACTGAAAATTCCCTTGGGTTTTTTAATTTTGTTTTGTTTTTGTTTTATATTATTTTACTCAGCATCCTGCATGACATCCACGTGGTTTGTTCTTCTTTAAAACTGATCTCTTCATTTTGGGGAAAGGGTGAATTCATAAAAATTTAATGGGGAGAGAAGGCTATCAATCTGTAAAAAGGAGTTCCTCAAAATAAATTTTCTAAAGCTTATCTGAAACAGCTACACATTGACATCCACAAGTCGATCACAGACAGAGACCTAACTTTGCAGATATTACCAACATTTGCCAAATGATAATCAATTAAATATGAGACCAATGATGATTGGATGCATCAGTTGTTCTCAATCCACAATGGAGCATAGGTTGGGTAATCACTGGGAAAAATTACGTTATTTTGCCAACTACCTAGGGCTTTAGATGTAGGAAGACTCTTCCTGAGCATCAGGTAAATATTAGAACTGTCAATTAATTGTAGTTAACTCACATAATTAACTCTAAAATTAATTGGGATTAAAAATAACTGTGATTAAACAGAGTTTTAATCATGCTGTTAAATGACATAGCTATTCTAATTTCTGAAATACTTTGGATGTTTTCTATGTTTTCAAAAAAACTGACTTCAATTACACCATAGAACACAAAGTGTGTAGTGCTCTTTTTGTATTATTTTTATTTCAAATTAAAAACTGCACTATAAAAAAAAGAAATACTGTTTTCAATTCACTTCATATACATACACTGTATACATATACTGTATACTGCAGTCTTTAGCATGAAAGTGCAACTTACAAAAGTACATATTTGTTACATAATGGCTGTGTCTACACTAGCTCCCAGCTTCAAAGGGAGTATGGTAAGTAGGGTGTCGGAAGATTACTAAGACAGCACTATGGTGCATATGCAGCACTTCATTAAGCTAATTCTCCCTGCAGCAACTTCTAAGTGCCAGCTTTTGTGTGGTCATGACTAATCTGCCGGTACTTTGAAGTGCCTGAGCTCAAAATTTTGAGGAGTAAAGGGACTTTGAAGTAGCCTGAGCACTTTGAATTATCATTGCATTAGCCATGGCTTCAAGCAAGCCAGCACTTAGAAGTTTGCCTCTTCAAAGTTGCTGTGGGGGGATAATTAACTTTATGAAGTGCTGCATATGCACCGCAGCACTTCATTGGTAACCTCCCGACACCCTACTTACCATGCTCCCTTCGAATTTGGGAGCTAGTGTAAACACAGCCAACTACACTCAAAAACAAAAGAGTGAAAAGTTCTGGAGTCTACACATCTACCCACTCCTACTTCTTGTTCACTTAAGCCGTGTCTACACGTGCATGCTATTTCGAAGTAGCAGCGGCAACTTCGAAATAGCGCCCATCATGTCTACACGTGTTGGGCGCTATTTCGAAGTTGAAATCGACGTTAGGCAGCGAGACATCGAAGTCGCTAACCCCATGAGGGGATGGGAATAGCACCCTACTTCGACGTTCAACGTCGAAGTAAGGAACGTGTAGACAATCCGCGTCCCGCAACATCGAAATAGCAGGGTCCTCCATGGTGGCCATCAGCTGGGGGGTTGAGAGACGCTCTCTCTCCAGCCCCTGCGGGGCTCTATGGTCACCGTGTGCAGCAGCCTGTAGCCCAGGGCTTCTGGCTGCTGCTGCTGCAGCTGGGGATCCATGCTGCATGCACAGGGTCTGCAACTAGTATCTTGTGTTGTTTAGTGCAAGTGTGTCTAGGAGGGGCCCTTTAAGGGAGCAACTTGCTGTTGAGTCTGCCCTGTGACCCTGTCTGCAGCTGTGCCTGGCACCCTTATTTTGATGTGTGCTACTTTGGCGTGTAGACGTTCCTTTGCAGCACCTATTTCGATGTGGTGCTGTCCAACGTCGACGTTGAACGTCAACGTTGCCAGCCCTGGAGGACATGTAGACGCTATTCATCGAAATAAGCTATTTCGATGTAGCGTGCACGTGTAGACGTAGCCTTAAAGTAGCATTTTTCAGAAATGTAACAACAGCTTTAAGCAAGGGGTTACTGTACTGGAGTAGGATGGGAGAGAACAGGAATTATGCTACCATATTTACTCCTAGTTTGATACTTTTCTTCATATCCCTTCCAGCAAGAAAGTTGGATATAGCCTTGTCAAAGAAGAACTTCTAGAAGGAGACACACACAAAAACGTCAGTTAAAAATCTCATATTTCTACACACAGAACTGTTCTTGCAATGTTTGCACAGTTCTGCTTTCCCGAAGCAAATTTACCTTGACATAATATCAAATTAGTGACACTGGCTATGTTTGCCAAGATAGGGTGTCAAAAATGAGACTTATAATGGGATGTATGTTTCAACCTTCATTTTATTGGCTGGTTCAACGGCTGGCTGCGAAGCGTGTTTGACTTGTGCACTATGGCAAATTCTCTCCTTGCCTTAGAAAGAACAGCTTTCTAGCCTCAACCGGGTTTGTATGAATTTCCTTTGTAGAGTCATGTTATTAGAGAGCCAACTGGCTACAGCTGGAGGGAAAAAATCCAGATGTACCTCTTGAATGGAGGAGAAAAACCCTCTTTCCTCAAAATTAATAATTAAATCGAAGGCACATTGTCTCCAGATGGGCTGAGGGAAAGATTAATTACAGATGGAGAAAAAAAACCTCTCTAATCCTTTTCTATCTTCACTCTCCTCGTGGAAGCTTGAACAACCTGTCCCAAAGCAAGCAAGTACTCACAATCCAACCCACAGGTGCTGGAACTAGGGGTGCTGCTGCACCCCACCTCTTCAAGTGGCTTCCATTTCATACAGGGTTTACATTTTGTTTCAATGGTTCTCAGCACCTCCACTATACAAATTGCAGTGCTCACTCAGTCTGCTCACCCACAAAATGACAACTCTACAGGCATCATCATCTCCAGTCCTTCCATTGGAAGGATTCCATTGTGTACTATAAAAGTCACCAGAGACCTGGAAAGTTACCAGTTGTATAGTATACTATCAGATTTAAGCCCCAAGGATAACAGTTACTTACACAGAAGAGCTGGGCACATAAATTGTTATTTTTCCATGCACACTTCTAATTTTAAATGTATTCCCTTGTAACTTGCAAATATGTGAAAACTATAGAGTATGCTTTTATGGTGATACATTTTGTATTACTATTCAACAATTGCAATGGAAAGCAAATTTTAATATATTTTAATCAGATACCAGACTTAACAGGTGTGCTCATCCACCTTCCATAAGCGACGTTAGTACAACCAAATAAGGGAGGTTTGAAAGGGTTTGAAAGGTGACACTGCTACTACATTCATGTTTCTTATTCCTTAGGAGACACTACAAAAAATAACTGCACCAAATATAAATCAAAATAAACAATACCTCCAGTGGAAAAAAGCAGTATCCTTACCCTCATTCAGGTACAGAACACAAATTACACGTTTTGGATAAAATCCCAAACTCAGCCTTTTTCCTCAAGTTGTTTCTTTTACTATCAGGGGACCTATCACAAGGTAAGTATCAACCTAAGCTTTCTACCAAGCTGGACTTCCTCTCAGCTTTCTCTATGAGCCCTAAACCCCAATTTTCACCTCCCACATATCCCAGGTGGAGTTTACAAGCTATGTTTGCCACAAAGAGTTAACAGGAATCAGTCTAGACTGTCGTGTAGAGTCCCAATATCTGTTAATAAGGCGGGTCAATAGAAAACCCGAGTACTGTCTCCATCCATGACAAGAAGGATGTGGTTCTAAAACAAAACAGAACAAACCAAACCAAAAACCAAAAACCAAACAAAAAATGGTACCCCACACTTGACACTAAATTTCTCAATGTTTTCTACCCTGTCTTCAGCCTCCTACTTTTGGGGTAGAGTTATCAAGGCGGTGATAGCAAATTTTACCACCCCTTACTGACCATATTGAACATATCACACTTTTCTCACTGAAGCATGGCACAGGGACAATACTAATAACAATAAGAGACAATCTTCTGACCACAGCGAGAATTCAAGCCCCAGTATTTAAAGAGGAAATTGTATATCAGCAACTCTCAGTCATTCACAAAGTACTTTGGACCTATTTTTACAGCAGCAATGAGCAACTGGGTCTTTGCCCATGAAAGCTTATGCTCCAAAATATCTGTTAGTCTATAAGGTGCCACAAGACTTCTTGTTGTTCTCAAAGATACAGACTAACATGGCTACCTCTCTGCTACTTCCTCTTAGCCAAATGGCATAATTGTCTTGGGCAATTATTCCTCTTCCATGGAGTCCTGTAGTTCTCTGTTGGCCAAAAGCTGGCAATAGGTGACAGAAGAGGGATCATTCAATGATTACCTGTTCAGTTCATTCATTCATCTAGCACTGGTAACTGTTAGAAGAAAAGATACTGGGCTAGATGGACTGTTGGCCTGACCCAGTATGGGGCTTCTCATATGTTATGACCTGCAGAGATCAATGTGCCACTTTATCTTTCAACATTTTCTCAAGTCCCTTTGGAAATGTTGTGAGATCCTATAGGCTCAAGTGTCACTGACACTTGAGGCCAGAGAGCTTTAAATTTCCATTTCAGTAGATATGATCAAGGCCCCCCAAGGCTGCCTAAAATAAACACATGCAGTATTTGTCCGAGATCTGGTCAAGCACACTTTGTTGGCCACTTGCCAGGCTGTTGAAAGGTAATCATAGTGACTGGGTCCCCAGGTGTTTTAAACCTCCAGAGTTTGAACGAACTATGGCTGCGCCCATATGGCCCAACTGCCTAGCTCCGGCAACCAGTTCCAATCTCTCAGAATCCCCACAAAGATTGCCTCCAGAGCTCCACCTCACAATCTAAGCCTTCTCTGTTACAGCTTAACTCTCTCAAGAAGCAGCATGGGGAAGTTGGTACAAAATGCCTCTCTGTGTGTGTGTGCGTGCGTGTGCACATTGGTGGTTATGAGTGCTATATTGCTGTAGCACTCAAGCTGGTGAAAAAAGGTTTAAGAGGCAGCCTGAAGAGCAGAATATGTTCTGTTAAACCTTCTGTTAAAGTCTCTTGCCAAGGGACTCCCAGAACCAGTATCTACTAAGTCCTTCCAAGAGTCTCAATAGGCAATCTCTTCTCTGGGGAACAGTCTTTTGTAAATGGAAACTACTTTTTAAATGTAGGGTCATCCAGCTTTAACAACCAATTTTTTGTTAGGTTGTCACTCCTACCCTAGTTGGAATTTCCATCCAATATACTTGCAATGACAAGAGAGAGTCAGAAGTGTAGGACTGCAATGAACCTAAAGACATGATTTGGTCCAATCCCCTACACTGAGGCAGGACTAAGCATTACTTAGAGCATCTCTGACATAGGTTTGTCTAAGCAGTTAAAAATTTCCATGACAGAAATTCCATGACTTCCCTATGGTAATTTCTTCCAGTGATTAACTATCATTTCAGTTACGAAGCTCCTCTTAATGTCTAACGTAAAGGTCCCTTGACAATAGACATCTTCTAAATGGAGCTTGCAGCTTGGTAAAGTTACACACATACAAAGTCCATAATCTTGCACAGAATTAATTCTTTTTTACATTTTGATTGTTCTGGCGATGGGCTTCTTTCTGTTAGTTGTTCATGGGCTGCTCAGCGCACGCTTTTAGAATCTGCATGAGCTTTCAGTTTAAGCCTTCCATAGGCCTCAGTTGGAGTATTGTGTCCAGCTCTGGGTGCCACATTTCAAGAAAGATGTAGACAAATTGGAAAAAGACCAGGGAAGAGCAAAAATTATTGCCCATTCTGGTCTAGATGATACTTAATCCTGCCATGATGGCAGGGGATTAGATTATACAACATCACAAAGTCCCTTCTAATTCTATGATTTATTAATTCTACGCTTCACAGAATGATCCACCTCTGATAATACCCCCAGAAATGGGGCTAAGATTGGAGTCGCCACCACCCCAGCTTTTGACATACAAATAACTTAGCATGAAAATTATCTGCTGGCTCACTGTTACAATTGTCAGTATTTATTAATCACATTGCAACCTTGTTGTTTCCATAAAATAATTTCTCTGATTCACGATGGACCAGTAGGAAAAGTCTGGAATATCTAAATTCAGGTCTGATATTATAGCTAACATATTTCCATCAAAGAACAACAGAGAACCAGATGAACTAAGAGAATATAATTTACCTATCTGTTATGGACACCAGGGGCTCATTTTATGATTTTAGTTATTCTGTTTTGCTATTACATTTTCAAGTGTTTGTGGTAATCAGCAGAAACTAATTAGACATAAAACTATAAGACATTCATTTTCAAACACTTTATCTCAATTACATTGTAAATGCCAATATTAACAGATTACACAGCAGTTTGTTTGGCTATCTCATTAAATAATTCTAACACACTTACTAACAAGCAGCAATAAATGCATACTAATACTGTAGAAATACAAGAAGTATAGAAAATTTAGGGAAAGACATTAAAATTATGTGAAGTTATTTTCAAGCACAATAGTCTATATACAAACAGGACAGTTCACCACATCCCTCCACAGAATGGTGACATTTGAGTCACCTTTCATCTTGAAGGATAACACAAGGGTCCCAGAAGTGAATGGATTAATGAAAATGATGTTAATATCTATACCTGAACACACACGTGTGCATGTACTAAGGTCCAAGGTTATCACTGAAATAATTACACTCAATTATTATATTACATCAAGAATTAATGTGGGATAAAGTGCACACTTGTGTATTTTAAAAGTAATTATTTTAAAGTGTCCCTGAATATTTAAAATAGATTAAACTGACCAACCAACCACTCATTTTGAGGATTTTCCTACGCTGCTCCTGTAGGTTAACCTACTTTCAAGTTATGCAAATCCTTCCTTAAAAACACAAACAAACAAACAAAAAAGCCCACCTCATCCCTGGAGTTTAATAAATGTGGCAACATCTACACATGAGTGGAAGAACCACAGAAAGGGAGCTCAAAGGACGCTCTTCTTTAAACACCACAGTACATGTCTGGGTTTATTGGAAGAGTTCTGCTTTAACAAACGTTGAAAACAAAGCATGGGAAAAGTGTTTCTGTGCAATTCTTACATGCAGTTTTATAATGTGAGAGGCAACATAGAAATGACATATTCAAGTCACTTCTCAAAATAGCATGTACATTTTCTTAGAACTTTCAGGCCCAGTTTATTCAATGCACTGATCCTGCCTTTTGCTGAGATAAACCTAAATTAGGCCCAACCTACTGCTGGTGCAGCAGCAGGCAGATCTAATTGGGCTCAAGTCAACCTACTCAGCATCCAGATAGCATTTCATTCAGCTAAGTCTTCTAGATAGTTCACTAAAACCTATAACATAGGTGCCCCATCTGATTCAGCCAGGTCCTCTCTAGGGGATGATTGTGCAGGGAATGGCAAGGCTATAGTGTTTCCTTTAGGGGCAATAAAACACCTCTTCCTATTGCCTTGTCAACTATGTGAATTTTAACCTTTTCCTCGCATTTTCTGTATTTGTCTCTCTATCTGTGTGATGGAGTCGGGGGAGTGCATGTGTGAGACTCAGGCTGGATGTGTGTAAGACAAGCAGAGCAGCTACCAGTGGCTAAGGATGACCCTGGGGCTATAACCTAGGCTGGCAGGTAACACCTCTGCCCTGAACAAATAGGAGGGAGGAGCCGAGCTGGTTTGGAATCGGAGGCGGCAGTTAGAAGCTGGAGGGGAGAGGGAGCTGGAAGGCAGCCTGCCGGGCGAGGGGGAAGCTACACCCCAGAGGGGCACCCCTTGGGCTCCTCTCCCCAGTATGGGTTGGAATGACTGTCTCTGACTGCTGCGCTGACTCTTCTGTAAGAAACTGGGCCTCTGTTGCCTAAGAAACTTCCTATTCTACCTGCTGAGTGACAGTCACTCCTGCCTGCGGCCAGGGTGCAGTGCATGGGGACCTCTGAACTCCATGACAATCTATGACCTTCACTTGTGCTACGTGTGAACATAAAGGCTGTGTCTACACTAGAGAGTTCTGTTGACAGAAGTGCAGTGTAGACACTTGCGTTGACAGAGGGGGCTTCCGTTTCACAGGGCAGCCCTGTTTGCAGAGCTTCTGGTCAGCCATTCTGGCGACAGAGGGCAGGGCAGTCTGGCTGCTCTCTGTTGACAGAGGGGCTTGCTCTTTCGATCTGCTTTCGTGCATAGATGCACTCTGTCGACAGCATTTCTGGCGACCCAACTCTGTCAACAAACATTACTGTCAACAGATGCTTCCAGTGTCGAGGTAGTCAAACTGTATGCCCCTTTGGCAAAAACTATGTTTTCATTTCTTCCTGGGAAACATTTTGCATGCTGTGGGGTGCTCTGAAACAATTTGTTTTACTCTGCTTGGTATGATCATAAAGGGCCAAATGCCTACAAGGGAAAATGGGAGCGGGGGGGGCTGAACCTCAAAGCAAAAAAGAAAGCAACTGAATCAACTACACAAAGATACATCCAGCAAAGGCTTTTATGAATACCTGTAATGTTCTGCACATGCTGATCACTGGGAAAGGCTATGAATGTATGTGTGCATTCATGTATGTGTAACAAAAGCACCCTCATGGCCAAAACGAAGTCTGTTGTGCAGATGGCTCTAGCTAAAAAAAGGCGTGAACAGGAATGTAGCAGAGAAACTCGCAGTCACCCCAAGGGCACCTATTCCAATCCATAAGAACATGCATGCAGACACATGCAAATCCACCAGAATAGCAGAGTGAAAACAGGAAGGAAAAGATTTATTTACAGACAGCTGCATGGAGAAAAGCAGAACAGGAAGAGAGGGGGACCGTTAATACAGGGTTACATCTAAGTAAAGCCACAGGCCGAGTGGTACCACAGTGTGTGGGAAGACACCAAGCAGTGTGTCTACATTCATAGTTCAGGAACCTTGAGCAGTTTTAGTCTGGGAGTGAGTTGTGGGTGATCCTTGCTGTCTTTGGTGCTAGTGAACTTTCCTCAAAGCCCTCTGATAACCTTTTCTGCTGCTCTCTGCAAAGCCATGCTAAGCAATAATCTCTCCACTTCACTTCTTGCAGCATTTCTCCTTATTCTCAGTGCAAAATCACTAGACCTAGTACTCACAGTCCTGTGCAACTCTGAGCAACAGCCAGGAGTGAGAGTACATTAAATTTCCTACCGGTATGGTCCTACTGTAGGCCCCATGGGCTTAGGGCAGAGAGTTGAAGGGGGATGAAATACAGCACCTGTAAGAAATATGTGTGGTGTATAGTAAGGTATGTCAGTGGGGGCTGGTGTGTGTGTGTGTGTGTGAGAGGAGGCTCAGGAGTCAGTGCAGGAGGCTAGTGAGTGTTTGCAACTTTAGGGCAGGGGGCTGCTGGTATGAGAGGGGAGGCTCTGGACAGAGGATTGTGGGTGGGGGTTGCAGCAATTGGGGCAAGAGGCTGAGGGGTGTGGGGAAAGTGAAGGAGTCAGAGCAGGAGGCTGGTTGTGGCAGGAGCTCAAGGAAGCAGGATGGGGCTGCTGCTGGGTTACCTTAGCTGGATGGTGGGTGGATCCCTGCCCCATTGCTCCTGTATGATGCCAAGGGAGCTATGGGCTGCTGACGGGCGGGCACTGCTGCAGGCAAATGAGAGATCCCCTGGCCTACCACTACTTTTCCTTAGACTTTTCCCAGCAGCTACTGGGAGCAGGGCACTCCAGGGACTGCATGTACACTGCCCAGCATCCAGTAAAAGGAGGGGCAGCAGGACAGGCATGGATGCACCAGCAGCCTGGCTGAGAACATGCACCCCCCTACCCACAACAACACACCTCCAGCCAGTGCCTTTCACAGTGCCTGCTTCATACAGTGGCACATGGGGCCACCAGAGCCAGCCTGCGGCAGGCATGTCCCAGGAGCTTCAGAAGTTCAACTGGGAGAGTGCACCGCAAGCCATGTAGCACATATCCACCTGCCGTGGAGCACCCCAGCCAGCTCTTGGCCTAGCGAGCTGCCTTACGTCCACCTCTGGCAACAGCACAAGTAGGTCTGGCTCCATTTTGTCCTTCTCATGTGTTTCTTCCCTAACATTGGCCTGATCCTAGTTTCTGTCCCGGGGCATTCCCAGTCAGCCACTCTATCCTTCCCAAGCTTTGGGCTGGGTTCTTAGCTCTTGCATTAAATGAGGGCCAGTTCATTGCAAGCCCTTTTGTTTGGGATGGTCAGATGAATAAGTATGTGTATGCATGCATACACAGACATCTACACTAACCCAGAAGATCGACCCACTCAGGGTTAATCTTCCAGCGTTTGATTTCATGCAGCTGGTAGGCACGCATGAAATCTACCTCTCAGGGGTCACAGCCACCTCCTGTACTCCTCGTAGGATGAGAGGAGTAAGGGAGGTTGACCTGAGAGTTGCTTCCATTGACTTTCTTCAGTAAGGACAGCCGGGTAAGCTGAGCACAGACACATCGATTCCAGCCACCCAATTTTTATACTAGAATTGCATCTCAGCAGTCACCTGTCTGTGCTCGGCACAGTAAGTTACTTTCCCTGTAAGCCTCTCCTCAGAACAAGGTTTTAAGGGGGCTGTGCTTTCTAAACCCCAAATGGGGTTACACGTGTGTGCACGTGCATACAATATTGTAATTACCTCCGTTCAGACAAAAGGGGTGGTCAGGCAGGCAAAAAGGGACTGCCTCCCTAAAGAGAAGAGATGAACTATAAAGCACTTAGCATTGTACAATCCAGGAAGACACTGATGGACAATTAGGGTTAATGGAAACGTATTAAGATAGATTCTCTCTCCTCCTAAAATGACCACAAATCACTATGCCAGGAGAAAGAAAAAGCAGGAGGGGAAGCCTTTTAGAAGGAGGCTTGAATCTGAAGTTTTTAATCCACATCTGAGAGAGAGGCTCAAAGGAGGAGAGCTGTCTGTGAACATTGGAACTGCCTTTAAGAAGGGAAGGCATTAAGGCAATTGTTCAGATTTCAACAGGTATCCAGCCCACAAGCCTAAAGGCCTCACCCTAGGTTCCACCACTCTAGTTACTCTGTGCAGAGTGATACAAGAACCGTTATGGTAGGGTTGCTAAGTGTACAGGTTATGTCCCCTGCTTTAGAGCCATACATGTAAACACGCAGAGATCCCTGAAGCTTACAGGAGCTGTGGTTTGCCATTCCTAGCCCATGGGAGCTGTAGGAAGCTGCCACCAGCACATTTCTGGGGCCCATGCCACTTTCCACAGATTACATTGACCAGAAACTGTGAAACACAGCCACTGGGAGGTGCAATGAGCTGTGGCTGCAGATGTCAGAAAAAACAAAGTATCCTGCAGCCAGCCAGATTATCCTGATAGGCCACATGCTGAAAGTTACCAACCTGTGCTCGAGCCTATAGTAACAGAGCCATAAAGAATACATAGTTTCAAGGGAGGAGGTGACAGACCCCCTGACTAGTCCAGATAATCCCCCCTGGACAATCCCCAGTGTTCAGTGGAAAACACAGATAAATACGTAGTTACTGTAATTTTTTCTTTTGAAGGTGTAGCACAAGCAGAATACTGCTATCAATGGCTTCTATTTTTTTATTGATGACACATCAAATAACTTGTCTCAAGCATTTTTATACAGGGTAATCAGTGAAATAGAGAGAGTGTTAATATTTCACACAAACTGGAGAACAGACTAGCAGTTTTCATTTTTATTCTCTTCCATAATCCTGTGCTAGAATTTTCTCATATTTATACCCTATATGCTTACACCAGACAAAAGATTTCACAGAAGTTATCTTAAACTGTTCATCCTTTTCTTATATGGCTTTCTACATATTTTGATGACCCCAAAGAGATCTGTGACAAATTACCCAAATATCCCTAAAAATAAACAGTGGGCAATTATAACTAGATCCCTGAGCAGACAGACGTTTCAATCTGTGGATGCAGATATCTGCAGGTAAACATTTTGATCCATGGAGCTCTAATCCCAAGAGCCATTGCAGCCAGAAGAGAGAAGCCTTACCCGCTCATGCCTGGAAACCAGTGACCTGCACTAGCAGCTCCTCTGGGCAGTACGGCTGCTTTGCCCAGTACAGATATCACGGCTGGGGGCAGTGCAGCTGTGCTCCTGGAAGTTGCTGTCGATACAGTGTGCTGGTTCCCAGGTGCTACAGAATAACTCTCCTCTCCATTGGCCACAGTGGCTGTTAGGAATAAAGCCCTGCGGAACATGAGGTCTATCCATGGATATTGAATAGCGACAGAGATATTGACTCAGATATTGACATCTTCAGATATAAATGTCTATCTGTGCAAGACACTAGTTATTCAACTAGTTATTCAACACAGCCATTGCCTCTGACTGGTTCTGAATACACATACCAAGTTTTATTAATATGTGATCTGTTTGTAGTTTCCAAAATAAAGATTAACACAAATGCAAAGTACTTTGGGAAATAGTTCATAGTTACGCAACTTAGGATAAAAATATTAAAAAAAAAACTATTCTGAAAAAATACATTACTGTCTAACAGTTATCAAATTTTTGTGAGAAATCTCCAGAAGATACAGTAAAATAATAAAATGTGCACTGGTACAGTTAAAGATCAAGATTTGTTAACAGCTACCATGTGATAGCTATACTTATTTCCTATTCTAAATATAAGGAGAAATAAGGAATCTCAGTAACCAATGTATGGTAACTGTTGACAAGAGCTGACTTTTAATGGGAACCACTGCACATTAAATAGTGCTTTGCAGTGGAAGACATTAAAACCCTGAAATTTGCCATTCATTGAAGTAAATTTTTCTGATAGTAGTTTGTTGTTATTTGTCCTAAAATGTAGGGAATATTACAGACTTGATACTCTCGAGATGTCAATGGTGCAGACTCTAGTAAAATCCATTGGATCTGGATAATTTGGATATTGAATTTCAGGGGTTGGCAATTTTTGGCACACAGTCCTTCAGGATAATCTGCTGTCAGGCTTTGCAACTTTTTCAATGTAAATCACCTGCAGGCACGTCACCCTATCTGCAGCTCCCAGTGGCCGTGATTCACCATTCCCAGACGAGCACCCAAGCAGCAGCCATCTTATACATTAAACACTAGGGACAAGATTATGGAACTCTGATTCCAGAAAAATGTCAGTTATGTTGTCAAGAGGGTGATTCTCCATTGCAGGAACAATAATTTAACACGTACAAACTTACAGGAGGTGAGGAAGACTGAAGGCCAATAGCACAACAGTAAATTGAACAGGACCCTTATGCAATACGGCAGCAGAAAAGGCCATTAAATGAGTTTGGACTGTACATCCTGGAAAGTGGTATTGGCTACTTGTCTTTACGGCTCTGTTGTCATTGGACTCCATGTGGCTGGCCTAGATACCATAGCACCGAAAGATATTGACAAATCACGGGGCAGAGGGAGCCAAAAATAACAATAATATAAACCCCCTTCAGCTACATGATAAAGAATATAGCTTGATTCAAAGCTCACTGAAATTAATGAAGAGTATAATTTCAGTGGGCTTTAACTCAGCTCCTAAAAAGGATAAAATAGGTGTATAGTGGAAGATAAGGATGGAGGAAATTTCAGTGGGCTTTAACTCAGCTCCTAAAAAGGATAAAATAGGTGTATAGTGGAAGATAAGGATGGAGGAAATTAATCTAAACACACCTAAATACAATAAACATTAAATAGGGAAAATTATTTTATGTCTTGTGCACATCCACTATTTAATTAATGGGATACAAAGATGATAAAATGTAGGAAGAACTTACAGGTAGTGAGATGCAGTATATTAGAATGTGGAAGTGTCTCTGAGAGAAGTGGTGAAAATCCAGTCATGATGAAACTAGTTTGATCAAAACATGAGAATATGTACAGTAAGAAACAAGCCTTAGGTGAAAGAAGGTACTGGATGATCTAACATGCCCCCCCCACACCACTCACTAAGGATAGGTGTACACAGCAAAGTTATTTTGAAATAATTAACCTAGTGTCTACATGATGCAACCACTATTCCAAAGTACATTCAAATTAGCAACTCTCCTATTTTGAAATTGGTAAGCCTAATTTCATGAGGAAGAGCACCTATTTCATAACAGGTGATTTTAAAACAGGTAATAGCACCTATTTCCAAATAAGCCATATGCTGCTTCTACACTAGCCCCCTTCTTTGAAGAGGGCATGGAAATGACATCGACTGGGAATATCAATGAGGCGCTGCTGTGCATATGTGGTGCCCTCATTAGCATAATGGCAGCTGCACAAATTTCAAAGCTTCTAACTTCGAAGTGCTGTAAATACCATCAGTTGTAGTCAGGTTGCTCACATGTGGCATGACCAGAACATGTGCTTCATTAGCAGTGTACAATTTCAGAGGATAGGGTTGAGTTATTTTTGATAGAGAAATTTTATTGTTATGTTTCTCAGCTTTTATGGGACACAAATATTTCCTGTAGAAAAGAACCTAGTGCCACTTTTATATGGAATGTAAGATATGTGCCCTGCCAACATTCCCTTATGCAGTCAAAAGTATTTACTGCTTTTCCTGCCATTGTAACCATTAGGAAGAAATAAGAAATAACTTGGGGAAGAATTCCTAAAATATAGATCTAGGATGGAAAATGCTGACAAAAATCTTAGCCACAGCAGTGCCAGCTAAAATTGTTACAATACCATGGTTATTTCCACACTGAAATTACCAAATAAGTTAAAGAGAGAGTCCCAAAACCACATATGTCCAATATAGATCAAAGATGTGTGTATCTGGTTTTATATTAATTATAGTCTTGTATTGATTTACAAAGTCGCCACTGTTTTGGCACCACAGCGTTGTATTTTGTGGATATGATTTCACTCAACAGAAAAAAATGCACCTTCCTGGAGATGAAGTCACATGCCAGAAACATAGGTCATGTAATTGCTATCTAATCCATGACAACTCCGTAGTAGCAGTGATTGTTCAGAGGTAAGCAACAAGAGCCAGAGATGATATTATGGATACCACAGCAAAATATTAGTATGAAGTGAGAACAGACTCAGGGGGAAAGAAAGATCTTCAAAAATGGAGCAAAACAGCAACTCTGCAGTAGGAAGAGGCAAGGCGGGGAGGAAAGCAGCATTTACATACAATTTTATATTTCACAGTTATCTATATAACATGATGATGTATTATATCTTTTCCTGCTTCGCTTCCCATCTTGCATGTCAACACATATCCTCTGTGCTTTGTATGCATTTGGAGGAATACAGATCCTAACAAAAGTTGGTCTAGTAAAAGATATTGCCTCATCCACCTTGTCTCTACAAAAAACTAATGCCATATGTATTGTTGTGGGTTAATTGTGAAGATTATATTGATGCCACATAATATGACAATGTTAAGTACTGGGACTGCAGACATTGGAATTATAGGAAGGTGAGAATTTCTGAAAGGGAAATGCATTTGCACTGAAAAAAACAAGCTGGAACATGCGTGCTTGATCTTGGCTTTGAGTGTGCTTTACTAAAGGTGTCTGAGTGGGAGGATGGACCAGTAGACCAGCAGCAGTTGTCTTTGTACAGTATTTCTTTGGAAGCATACTTAGATATCAATAACTTCAAGGACTAGGGTTATATGTTCCTACTTTTGTTAAGAGCGAACATCATAATTTGGTTAAAAAAAAATCTTAGATTGGATTCTGATACAAATGCTAAGGTTGAAGTTGCTTCACCTTTCCCCTCCATAAACCAATCTGCCAATGCCTTTTTTTAAATGATACCGTTAAACCATAACATTCAGTACTGCATAACAGTGTTAGCACAATGCTTGTTATCAAATGTTCTTCCGAAAAAGCATCATTCACTTATTGCTTTGGAGAGCTGCTACAACCAACCAAAGTCCTGAAGAAGAAGGGGCAAAAAGGCAGCCAAAGTTCAAACGGTTGGTGAATTTACCAAAGCAAAAAATGTTACTGAATGCTTGGAAGCAATTTAAGTAAGTATAAAATGAAGGAAAATAAAAAAACCTGTCCACTCAGGTCACTTTTGTTGCACAACAACAGACGCATATGATATTTTGCACACTTTCCTTCTCCTGCATTGAATATTAACACAAATACTGTATGTGGAAAAACCCAAAAACCTTGTGAGAGTTCACTAAAGGAGAAGCAATTGGTGTCATGGAGAAACTGATAAACAGCTCTGCTTCTCCCACTGCAACATATTCTGTTACCTTCAGGAACGGTGAAGTGCCATTACAGAAAATCCAGAGTCAGCTACAAAAATAATATATATTTTTGCAGCTATGAAACCATTTCAGCATTATATGTTATATAAAATATCCAAGTAGCCCACATGGACAGCATTACCTGCCACGTGAGAGTCATCAGCACACTTGTTCTGGAGGGTAAAAGAGAAATCAGTAAGCAAAATGGTATTTTCATATTTCCTAGGGAAAAAGAGTTTCCATGTGTTTCCATTATGCATAAATAACATGAGACTAGATGTCTCAAAGACATGCTGTGACTGAAGCAGAAGTTATTTCTCCCAAGACATCTTAATGAATTTATAGACTATTATGCTGGAGGTCTGGCTAGATTATCAGAATGACCTCTCCTAGCCTTCATATGCCCTGTAAAAATAATACACCCTGTGGTAAGAGGGTAAAAGGACAAGTCACCCAGGGTCAAAATCTTTCACACTTGCATTAAGTAACACCTTCTTCTGTGAGCAAAAATGCAGCAAACAACTAAATTAATCCTAGAAGATGGTGCTACTCACTGAAAGAATTACACAGCGAAGCTCTTAAATCAGCTGTGCTGACTCCCAGAGAACCAAGTTGAGCTAGGGGCATTTAGATGCCTGAGACTGATTTGAGGTATTGACAGCAATATTAAAAATGAAATGTTCACATACAGGCTGTGTTTTCAGGACAGAGTATTGTTACCATTTCCATTAGACGCTTTCATTGTACATACAGGTGCCAAGGAGCATTCATACAGTCAAAATCTAAAGGTAAATGGTGCAATCCAGGCCAGGCTCTGACATCTTCCTTTCCCCTTGCTGAAGCCTGCATTGCCTCTGGAAATGAGATGCCTGAGGACAGGGTTGCTTTAACTAATGCTCCTTTAGGGCTTGCTTCCTGGAGTCAATGGCAAACCTGCCACTAACTTCAAATAGTCAGAACTGGGCCTTAGTCAGGGTCACAAGGTCATGCTCAGGTACAGTTTTGGAACTACATCAGCCCTCAGTCCTGCAGACTTTCAGGCACAAACATTTCATTTTAAGAAAAGGAATACCCTGAACCTAGACAAAGTTAAGCATGTGCACAACTGTTTTCAGGAGCAGAGCCACAAACTCCACAATGAGTGGAAACCGTTTGCCATGAAGTGCTATCAGAACACCTTGGGTTGTGTGGGATAACCCAGTTTCACTTATGTTGAGATTGCTTTGGTGCACTACAACTCTCCTTGTCACACTAGGTGAAACTCCTTGAAAGGTATAAGCAGAACAGTACACTAAGGTGGTACAAGTAATCATGCTCAGCGCAACATTTTTTTTTCCTGACAAAAAGTGTTTCTTGTTGAAGTTGTGCTCTACTTACAACAGTCATCTCTATAGGAGCAACAAAGGGTCCTGTGGCACCTTATAGACTAACAGAAAAGTTTGGAGCATGAGCTTTTGTGAGCACTGACTCACTTCATCAGATGCTGGTCTTGGAAATCTACAGGGCCAGGTATAAATAAGCCTGATGAAGTGCTCACAAAAGCTCATGCTCAAAACTTTTCTGTTAGTCTATAAGGTGCCACAGGACCCTTCGTTGCTGTTACAGATCCAGACTAACACGGCTACCCCTCCAATCTCTATAGGACACACTCAACTTCTCAGGTACAGGTGAAACAAAGTGTTGTTTGAATTCAGGTTTAAATAATCTCATGGTGATTGATACAAAATAGATCTGTAAAATGTATACTTGGGAATAAGAATACATTAAAGGTATGAAAGATTATAACTGATTAAATTATACTAGAATAGGTAAATGCCCAAAATACAGTATGACCAAGAACAAGCTCTTAGTACAATATACATTCTTTGTAGTGAAGAGCCTGACCCTACTGACTTGGAAGGTCTCCCATTATCTTCACTAGTGTGACCATCCATCCCGTACTAGGTGGGATGCTGTATTTGGGATGCCAAAAAGGCATCCCGACTTATTTTTAAAAGGGAATAATCGTCTGTTTTTGGGCCCTCCCCTGCTGACCTTTCCCACCAGCAGGTGCTGGCGAAAGTCACTTCCCTGGCCCTCAGGGAAGCAGGGGGAGTGTGGAGGGCTGACTCCCTCCTTGCATGCCTCAAGGCTATCTAGCCCTGTGCAGGGAAAACTTTCCCACTTCTTCTCTACTACAGAGTCCTACAGAGAACTCTGAAGTACAGGGGAGGAGGGTGGCTTGTGGCCCACTCATAAGGACACACATCTCAAAGAACCACTATTACTGCACAGTGCTGTGGGCTGCTGCTTTCCTGGGCTCTGGGGGAGGACTGGCAGCTGCTGCTTCCCCAGGGAGCACTTGGAGATGCTGCTTCCCTGGAGTTCCCAGGGGGTGCAAGGAGCTGCCACTTCCCCGGGGCTTCCGGAGAGTGCTGGCGGCTGCCACCTCCTCCCCAGCTCCCCAGGGATTGGTGGAACCAGGAGGAAACACCTCTCCCCCCCATATCTCCCTATCCCGTATTTGGGACAGGGAGATAGGGTTGCCCTAATCTTCTGTGGATACTGGATTGCGCTCTCGGACCTCAAAGCTGCAAGAAGCATACAATTTTCAGGTAGTTCTGCACCACAGCAAACACTATTTATTGCGTACTATGCAAGTATTTGGACTACTTGAAAACTGAGCAAGCAGTAGCTGCTAAGATAATATGTATGAGGCTCCAGTAAGACAGTTTAATTGAATAGCTACTTTAAAAAAAAGGAGAAAAGAGAGTCATATCTTGTTCAAGGGACTTGTAAAGACTCTCAGTGAGCTAGATACTTATGAAAAACCATTAAAAATGGTTTGCAAATATGGTTTCACCACTTGAATAAGTAGTGGTCACTTACCACTGTAGAGAAAACAATGTGCTCTGAATGTATGTAATTCCTACTTTGAAGAGCTACCTTAAGAAACATTTGGCTTTCTACCATCTTATAAAGTCATATTTTGAGCTAGAACCACAATTAAATTCTTTGAATTTGGGTGAGCTGAATCTTAGTTACTTAACTTCTTCTGTTTTCACCCAACTTAGTCTTCTACCAAGGAAAGCAAGAGTTAACGGAGTGTTGTGTGTTAGCAGCTGTGTCTTTGGGTCTGGTTGATGATTATATTAAAATACTGGATTTTAAAAAGACACCTAGGTCATTAATGAGTACTCAGATTAGAGATACATAAATCTAACATTTAGCTTTTTGTTCTTGTCTAAACTAGGAGAAAAATAAGGTGGGTTTTTTATTTGTGTTAATTGCTACTGGTGACCTAGTGTCCCTTCTATGCAGACCATGAGCAAATGATGTAATTTATCATTTCAAATAGTGTGACGGAGGTGGAAAGTGCAGACAAATCTTCAAAGATACCCTTGTGTGAGTACTGAAGACTCTGAGAAAGTGATCTACCAAATGGACTTGGCCTGCATTCAAACATGCATCATGATAAAGAACTTGATCTGACAACATGTTGGGTTACACAGTGAAGTCCCAGGTACAACATTTTAAATAAAAGCTTAAAACAAACAAATCCACCCCTCACTGGCAACAGAGGCATGTACAAAATAAAGAGCCATCCACCAAGGGAAAATTAGTCACAACGTGCAGTAACAATGGTTCTTCAAGATGCGTGCCCCTACAAGTGCTCCACAATAGGCTTATGTTGACCCCTATGCCTCTAATTAGTGGGTTTTGGTAGCACTGTCTGTTGAATCTGCATAGGTGCCCTCCCTCCCTCCTTGCATGCCTCACGGTTATCTAGCCCTTTGCCTGTGCAGGCAAAACTTCCCCACTTCTTCTCCACTGCAGAGCCCTATAGCGAACTCTGAAGCAGAGAGAAGGAGACTGGCTTGTGGCCCACTCATAAAGGCACACATCTCAAAGAACCATCACTGCTGAACAGAGTGAGTAACTTCATCTTTGAATAGTGACCCTATTGTCACTTCATTGTAGATGACTCCCAAGCACTACCCACCACTACAGGCTGGCACCTCAGAATGAAGTCTGTAACTACATAGAGTACTATGGCATTGAAGATGGCATCAGGGACCAAAACATAAGGGATCACAAAATGTTCTGTGAGTGTGTGCCAGAGGCTCATGTCACTGCTCTACAGATGAGTGAGACAGGCATGTGACTGAGTTAGAAACTGACTTCATGCAGTTTACATGGACTGTGGATGGAAGCAGGTTGCACCTTTGGTAACAGGCATTATACAACCAGAGATCCATTTGCTTTGTCTTTGGGCAAGTAATACAGAGATCTGGGATATTTCTGTGGATGAAGTGAAGAGTTTAGGGCACCTAGAGTCTAATCAGAATGCTAGTGTTCAAACGTAGCATATGCGGAACTGAATCCATGTTGTCCTCCAATGATTCTGGGGGGAGGGGGGAACAGTGATATGGGTCTTTGGATTCATATAGAGAATCCAGAGAAAGAAGAGAGAAAATTTATATGGTGTTAGTTTGACCATGTCTTCCAAAGAGGAAGTGACTGGTGGGTGTGCCATCAGGGCTACTATTTCTCCTAGGGTCCTAGCTGATGGAATTAGAAATGTCTTCATGGACAGAAGAAAGCAAGTTTCCATGGACTCAAAAGAGACAGCAAAAGAAACAAAATACACTATTTATGTTGTTGATGCAAGATGAGAAAGGGACAACTGCTCCTCGCGTGAGACATCAAAGGCAGTTGAGAAGGAAGTGAGGGGGGTTCACCAATGCAGGGCTAGATGGTCTTGAGGCAGACCATGAGAGGGGGAGTGCACATGTGCAGGCTCAGTGGACAGTACTGCAAAATTTTCCAATTAGTGACACAGGTGTACACATACTCCTGCCATGGGCCACCTCGAGGGACACTATTTGAAGAGGAGCCAAGGAACTTTAAAACCTCTATAAAGTGTGATCTTAGCCATTTTTACTCTATATACTCCAAAATATTTTACAAGGAAACATCAGAGGAAAAATAGGGAAATATAGGAGCCCAGAAAAATCAACCATATCTATTTTCCTGTGAGTCACCTGATATGGATGGAAGAAGCATGTTGTAAAAATCGGCAAAACCCTTACATTATCCTCCTCTAATTTCTTCTAGGAAAAAAAATCACTTCTGTCCACAGTACCTATAAAACATTCAACAGTGACTAGGCATTTGGTATGTGGTGACATCTTTCATGTTAGTGTCTTAAATCAATGATGCACTTGGCAGCAAAAGCCAGGATATTCAGTATGGATTTAGACTTACTCACTCCACTCTCAAAGAAATCTTCACCTGGGCTGCATCTACACTATGGCAATCTGTTAAAGAAGATCTTCTTTTGAAAGAGTCCATTCACACATAAAAAAGTGGATCAAAAGATCCATCTGCTTTTTTCATACAGTGTGTCCACACAGACCCCACACTTTCAAAAGAATGGGCCAGAGATAAAAAAAAAAATCCAGTGCCATGAGGACTGCTCTTTCTAAAAAAGGGCCTGTGGAGTGTCTACATATGCTTTTTTTTTTTGAAAGAAGCTTTCAAAGGAGGTGCTCTTTCTGATCTGGGAGTGGATGAGGGCTTCTGGAAGGAGAGCTGCATTCTTTCAATTTTGGATCCAAAGGGCACGCTTTGCGTGTGGATGCTTCACATGTTCTTTCAAAAAAGGGCCTGATTTTCCAAAAGAAATTGTTAGTGTAGATGAGGCCCTTGAGACAGCATTTTGAGAAGATGGCTGCATTTAATAAGCCATTCCCAATACCTTTTCTAGATTTCGAGAAGGCCTTTGATTCAGTGCAACAAGCAAAATTCTGGAATCTGACAAGACAACCTGGTGTCCCTGGATGAAAGCATATGAGAGCTTCCTGTTTCATTAATGGCACATGGAATGCATGGTTTCCTGTATGCAGAGGTTCAGAAAAGGTAGCATCTATCACCTTCATTGTTCAGTATTGCCATTGGCTGGTTGATGGACAAGCTTGAGGAGGCAGCTGTCAGTGGCTTTGAGCTAACCACCACCATGCTTTGAGACTGAGCAAACAAACAAACAAACAAGTCTGTTTGGTGTACTACTACCATGGTTGGGCAGGAACTAGCAGTCAGCAACCTGGTCATTATTCTAGATAAAGCTAGGTTGCAGGTCACTTTTCTAATTACAACAAGCTTTGTGTTAACACCTCTAGATGGGACAAGAAGCATTTGGCAACTGTCAAATACTGGGAAAGAGGTGTAGACAATGCAGGAGGATTCTCCAAAGATATGGACTCTTGTATAAAAGAAGCTATAGCCATGGTTGTAGAATTCAGTGGCCTCTCTGGCGATCTTGTGACAAGCCTGCTATGAAGCTGTAGATACACAGAGACATAGTTATACCAATTCTAGCAGTGATGGACTGAAGTCTTCAACTTATCAGTTGCTCCATAATAAGTGGCAGGACAAAAAACAAAAATAATAATAATAATAAAAAAACAGCAGTAAGGATATTTGTAGCCAAACCCAGCAATTGCTTCCATCCATATTGGTTTGGTTTTGGCATCTTTCTTGGCACGGACATATTTATTTGGACGGAAAAACAACAGATTAAGATGTGTGTTTACCAAGGAGTCTCACCAGATGTACAATGACAACATGGTTACCAAACACCTTCTTGTCCACAATTGTTAATCTTGTGAATATGCACTAGACCAGTGGTTCTTACCAGGTGTATGTGTATCCCTAGGGGTATGAAAAGCTCTTCCAGAGGATACATTACTTCAGTGTTTCTTACTCTTTTTTATGAATAAAAATTGGACTTATTTTATGTTCATCTAATATTTTTATTTATGCTTTTTGCACAATCATAAGTATGATGGGAAGTTTATAGCCTATGGGCAATTATTTCCAACCAACCAGTTACGATTAAGTTGTTTAAACAAATGTGTTGCAATGGTATAAACAACATGCTGTGTCTGCAAATTGTAGGTACTGGGAGGTACTTTTTTTTTAAAAACCAGGGTACTTTATAAAAAAAAAAGTTTGAAAAACACTGCAATAGACCACCTCAGATTTTAGCTATAGATCAAGCATTATGATGCTTGTTCTACCAAAACACTACGTCCCATTGGGTTTTGTCCCATTATGTTCAGCTGCAATCTGTGTAGAGAGTTACCAATAAGGGTCACCTGCCTAGATTGTTCCATTTCATTCACCGTCAGAAATAAGCAACCGTGGGGAAAAGGTTATAAATAAGGGACGCTGATGACTGGATTCAAGACAAGGATGTTTCTACTCTGAGAGCTATTTTATTCTAGAATACAGATAGTCCCACTGAAAGCTAGGGAGATGGCCTACTATGGACTCTGAAACTGGCATTGCTGCTGTCTGTGACGATTTTCAGACTGGTTTTGCTAAGGAAAATCTGAACCTTTGCAGGAGAATTGTGGAACTACCAATCCCCTTCGGCTCTGAGGCATTCAAGTTTGACACTTTTGATACCATATTGCAGAGTTTAAGCAAAGTTTACATAAGTATATCAAATATAGTTGGAAAAGCTTTTGGTTTTGTTTATTTTTAAAGATATGAATACTTCCTAAAGAGACTATGAGGCACTCTTTGTCCACAGTTTAACTCTGCATAAAGCCTTTATAGAAAGAGCAACAAAAAGCTACTAGGGGTTCTCAAGCATCATGGCACCATGACCCCCTTTTGACAATAAAAATACTACATGATTCTAGGAGGGAAGACGAAGCAGGGTTCAAGCTGTTGGGCTTCTGCTTTGGCCTTGGGAGGTAGAGTTTGGGCTCTGATCCCAGACACTGAGCTTGGTTCTCAGCAAGTCTAAACACCAGTTCTGGAAACCTCACAAAATGGAGTTGTGACCCACTGTGGGGTCCTGAGTCACAGTTAGAGAACCAAGATCTTAGGCCAATGCTTCAGTAAAGAAGTAAGATGAGATGCAGGGGAAAGGGGTGGGGGGAATGTATTAGAGCTGTATAAAATATTACCTCAGTACTCCATACACAGGCACCAGGTTTTACTTCTTGATTTTAACCAGAGTTCACTGATTTGCCACTAGTGGTGCCATTGGTGTTACTTCAGAGCAATACGTTAGGATTTAGCAGAAACTGGGTAGTATGTGCTTATAGTTTAAAGGCCTGTACTTTGGAGACGTGTTTTCAGAAATTGTGTTAAAGTTGTAGCTGTTTCAACCAAGTAAATATTCATGTTTGATGCCCCATTAGAAACCAGTTGATACGCAAGTTCAGTTAGATACTTTTTATAATATAGTAACCTACACGACTGTGCAAATTTTGTGCAAGTATTTGTCAATTCTTCACCATGTGCCTCTCATTGTACATTTGTCCCTGGTGTTCTAAAGGTTTTACAATGTATACTTCTACAATGGGTTTAATCTCATACTACATTAATCACAGATTAAGAAGTTGGACTGATTCTTTTTCTAAACTAAAAGGATTCATTAACCAGTCCCATGGCCTTTCCTGCACCATAACCAAGCTGATTATTTATTTTACATACAGTAACTTCCAATATATGGAAAAGTAAATGTCATCTGTTAATTAAGCTTACGGAGATTGGTTTACAAATAAGAATTATAAAAACAGCTTTTAGATACTTTTGATTTTCCTTCTGGTGTCATAGCTCTCAGTGGTCACATATTAAATATTTTTTTCTACAACTGAGAGCTGATTCTATTCACATTCTGTAGGTATGGCTTTAAGCAAATGAGTTATGACCCATGGGCATCAGAAGAAAATTTAACACTGTATTCTGTGGTATCTTTCTGTTTACAGTTTGTCTTTTACATCTTTATGTAACCATGTAAATATAGTACCTGAATATTGTTGAATCACCCTGAATGCCACTCAAGTCAAAGAGATTTGGTGGCACTGAAAATCTTAGAAAGTAATGTTCTCAAATGTTAAGTCTGGCAGACTTCCTTGCACACAACTATCCGAATGAAGCAGAATGATTTTTGATTCTCTTGTAAGTAAAAGTTTAAATGTTATCATTTTTGTACAGTTCAGTGGAGTTTCATTGATCTAGAAATCAATACTAAACCTTCTTAAGCCTACGTAAATCAAATTAGGTTCAGAAAGATATCACAGCATACAGTGTTAAATTTTCTTCTGATGTCCATGGATCATAACTCATTTGAAAAACTACTATATATCAAATTGAACTTTTAAAGAAATGAGAATTCACATTTCTCATTACTCTTCTATCTTTCTATTACAGCCTCCCACTGCTGTGTTTTAGACAAGTATGTGTACATTTTAAAAATGTAGACATTCTGCAAAAAACTATCTTCATAAATGCTGAAGACTGTTATAAAGGTAAGATTAATCAGTTGTTCTCCATGTCCACTGAAGATAAGACAAAAACAAGTTAGTTAAGCACTGAAATAGGTTTCCAAGGAGGATGTTGTATACATAGCACTGGAAATTTTTAAGAAGTTAGACAAGCACTTGTTAGGGATGGTCTAAGTATACATGGTCTCAGTGCTACAGGTTGGATTAGATGATCACTCAAGGTCCCTCTCTGCCTCATGTTTCTAGGATTCTAAGAGGCTGCCAATAAATCATGTATTTCCACAAAGCTGTTTCTGCACATATAGTCACAGGAATTGCCATTATGAATCAGACCAACGGTTCAAGGATTCAGGCATTCTGTGCATGGCAGTACCAAATATCACAGAATACAGTAAACTCTTTCATATCGGGCAGCCCCAGGACTGGGAGGCTGCCAGATATGCAAATATTCGGGATAACAAAGAGGTATACCTAGTGATGCATAACACTAAAGAAAAACAAGATTAGTTAATAAGAAACAAAAATATATGCAGAGTACTTTATTTGCCAGCAACAGTACACTGTAAACTTGTACTGTATTTGCTGTATTTATTTGTATTTTTTTCACTATAATATACTTATGGAAACATAACTAAAATTTACTTTTGGTTGAAATGCTGGTTATTTGAGAGTTCTGATGATAGAATGATGGATATGAAAGACTTATTGTAGTACACAATCATGAAAAAAACTAAGCAGGAAGAAGTTTCTTCACAGTTTAGATAGAGTGAGATTCAAGTCTCATGGGCTATTTCTACACTAGCCCCAAACTTCGAAATGGCCGTTTGCATGGCCATTTCGAAGTTTACTAATAAAGTACTGAAATACATATTCAGCGCCTCATTAGCATGCGGGTGGCCGCGGCACTTCGAAATTGACACGGATCGCCGCCGCGCGGCTCGTTCAGACGGGGCTCCTTTTCGAAAGGATCCCGGCTACTTCGAAGTCCCCTTATTCCCATGAGCAGATGGGAATAAGGGGACTTAGAAGTAGGCGGGGTCCTTTCTAAAAGGAGCCCCGTCTGAACGAGCCGTACGGTGGTGAGCCGCGTCAATTTCGAAGTCCTGCGGCCGCCTGTATGCTTATGAGGTACTGAATATGTATTTCAGCGTTTCATTAGTAAACTTCGAAATGAAACTTCGAAGTTTGGGGCTCGTGTAGACACGGCCATGGTGTATAATTGGGTTCTTTCCTTTAACTTCAGTGGTAGCTGGATCAGGCCTTTAGTGATTGGTTTATGTTATTAAGCATGAAGGTTAAAATATGTGTTGCCCCAGTTGCGCTACAAAGATGTTTGCAAGAGGGACCTCAGGGAGGTAGACATCGAGCCGGACAGCTGGGAGGAGCTGGCAGACGATCACAGAAGATGCAAGCAGGAACTACACAAGGGCCTTCAGAAGAGTGAGATGAGGATCAGACAGCTAGCAGAGGAGAAGCGAGCCCACAGAAAGCACAGTAAGGACCTGCCAGACACCCATTACACATGCAACAGATGCAGCAAGGACTGTCACTGTCATGTGGGCCTTCACAGTCACAGTTGACGCTGCAAATGATGATCCCAAACGGAACTACGAAGGGCGCGATCCATAGTCTATGTAGACTGAAGGATGCTACTACTAAAATATGTGTGTCGATTCTCTTGTGCATATATTTCCCACTGTGGCCAGATCCTGGGTAGCCTAGTGGCTAGATCACCAAGTAGGCAGGCTAAACAGGGAGAGAGGGGAGGGAGTGCTGGCCTCCTGACTCCTGCAGTTCTGGCCCAGGTACTCTGAACCATTCCCTTGCTGCTTCTTAAGTTTGGGGCATGGCCCAAGTAGTCCAGATAGTTGGGGTCTCTCAGGGTGTTCCCTCCCTTTCCTAGAGAAGTAGCACGGAGATGTAAGTGTTCCCATGGCTGGTAATCAGGCAGACTGTGATTCTGACACTAAACCTCTTCTTATGTCCCTGCAAGTCAACTTCAAACTGAGCCCACCTTCTTGTTTTTCCTCCTCCCTCCAGCCCTGGCAGGGAAGAGCTATGTGGGCCCAGAGGCTCACTTTAACCCCTGGAGAAAGGTTCTCCCATCTCCACGCCCTCATGCATGCAACTTTTGGCACAACATTTTGAAATGATTGCAATGTGTGTACAGTTTGTATACCTTTTGGTACATTGCACAGTCACTTGACAGGTCATAGATACAAGATTTAGTCCAATGTTTACAGATATTAAAAAATTGTATGCCAATGTCAGCCTAAAGAAATTTGTGACAGTGCTATAAATGAGAGAATGTGTATTATAATGGGAAAAACGGTGCATCACAATCTTAATTAAAGTCAGTTCCAAGTGCGTGCTTCCTGATAGAGCAATGGCATGCATCTTTGTGCATTGTACCTGTGTAAGGAAAATAAACCTAAATGTTCTTGCTTGGCTCCTATTGTCTAAATTGCTCTAGTCTCCACAGACTTTTTACAGATAACATATACACATGTGGTACTCTAAACAAACAGAAATGGCAAGGAGCCAAACAGGCTTTCAACTGACTAATTTGCTGTAATAGCTCAACTGGAACATAAAAAACCAGGAAAAGCAAACAAACTAAAGCCCCTCAGGAAAAAAATCCTGCATCAGATGTTTAATCAATTGAAAAAAGGTTGAACAAAACAATATAATTTAAAAATGCAACACAGCAAATAAGAAAGTATTCACTGAATACCCAACTCTTTAAAAGCCTTGTCTAAATAATGACGCTATGGAACAGGACTTTGCTAATCCGATGAAACACATACACAAAGGAGTGAGACCTAAAAGAGCCACGGCAGTTCCATTAAAAAAGACAAACAGACAAAAAAACCAAACAAAAATAAAATGGGAGTGTGATTTTGTGGGACCACAGAGGATCACACAATGACTTTGAAGAAAATCAACACTACTTTAGGTTCTTGCATGCTTTGCAAGGGACACGTAGCCTGTGAAGAACTACCCAGAGGAAGCTATTGCAGTACACAATAAAATAAAAAAAAGTTTTATTTATCCTACCACCCGCAGAACCATGTTACGTATTATAGAGTGCCATTTACTGATGCCCTGTTAACTAGCTACAGTAAATTTCTGTTATCTGGCCTGTTGGGAGAAGGGGGTCTTGGGTGGGACTGGGGTAGTTCACTGAATATTCTGGTTAACTGAGAGTTATGTTTTACTAATGGAATGCCAGTTTTTAAAGAATTAGAATACAATAAAGTGAATTAAGCATAAAATAGCTTAAAGATACTCACCAGTCCCGTAGCAGTGCTGCAGTTCTGAGTGGCTGATTTCTTGAAGAACTTAGATCAGGGATGGGCACCCAGAAGTAGTAGGTGGGGCACATGAGTGGCCCTCCTCTCTCTCAGTATGTGGCAGAAACCTGCAGCCCAGTGGGACTCCATCCCATAGGTGACCCTGTGGATCCCCTGGCTGCCCGCCTCCCCCCCATGTACCTGTTGCCCATGAGGGCACTGGAGCCCTGCATTTACCTGCTCTTCTGCAACCCTCCCAGCCCTCTGTCCCTGCTCCTCTCCCTCCCTCCCACCCTCCCTCCCTCCAAGAGCTGGAATTCCAGGAATCAGCTGTTTGAGACATTCCAGCTCAGGGAGGGAGTGGGGAGAGTGTGGAGAGAGCACAAATCAGGTGATTTGCAGCAGTCTAAAAGTGCTGGGAGAGAGGGAGAGACACAGGAATTATGGGGCTCCAGCGCACTGGTGTGTAAGAGGCATGGGGGGTGAGGCCAGCCAGGGATTCTGCAGGCTGTAGGTGGAACTCCAGTGGGCCATGTGCTGCCTGTGGCCTGCAGTTGCCCACCACTGACTTAAGTGCAGACAAGTGAAATATTCTGGACAGTAGGTTATTTTATGACACTTAATGATGTTGGATTCCCATTAGGTGGTCACTGAACCAGGCAGAGCCCAGCTGGCAAATAGAATATGAGGCTGAAGGAATAGGGGAGGGACCTGTGGGGAGTGGAGAGAAGGTCGCTGACTGCGGCCGTTCTCAGCATGCCTGGAAAGAAAGAGGCATTGGGATACTGAAAACTCCATCTAAGTCATGGACCCATCCTCAGGTTGTTTTTCCCTCTGGATCCCTGGTCTCTGGTGGGGGTGGGGGCGAGAGTGGAGGATGTGAGTGTCTGGGCTGGAGGGGGAAATGGCTGGGCTCTGGGTTGTGGGGGAGGTGAAAGGCTGACAATAAACATGACCTAATTTGTGATAAGGGTTTTCTTAACTCTCGAGTTCTTGGGCATTTGTGCATGTGGCTGTATTACAGTTACAAACATACTTGTTGACAGGTACTGTGAAATAAATTACCAAAGTAATTGAAACTGGTGTGATTATACAGTGTGAGTTTGACAAATTAAAATTCTGCAGAATCTCACAAATGTTAAATATTGTCAGCAGAATTTTTAATTTTTCGGCACAGAACACCCCCAGCTAAAAATTATATATAGGCAGCTAGTGTATTCTCAAGCTCACTGTAGCCTCAGAGGCTTCTGTAACCTTAGTATGGGACCAGAAACACCGAAGCAGCTCTGCACCAACTTCACAGTGAAGACGAGTGTATCTCTTTTACCGAGTATTTTGTGTGTATCCCTTGTACACCAAAAGTTTCCACTAATCTCTGCAGGAGTTTTAGAAACAAAAGTGCTGTAGGGTTAGGCCCTGGGCCTCCTTCTATGAACAGATACCAAGAATCATTTGACATAATACAGTGTTTGGATAGTATGCTATGAGACTTAAAGGAAAGCCACTTACAAAAGGCTCCATGCAAAGGTTTTTAGGGAGGAGAGAATAAAAAATGGGTAAGCAACATAGCTTTCAATAATATATTTGAAATACAAAGTAAATATTCATAACTTTGGATACAAATTACTGCAATAATTTGTTTCTGTTCTCACCCCGCCCAAAATATTCTTAAAAATAGCTCAGCTCAGGAGCCTCAGTAGGAAACTTTTTAGTTACCAGCAGTCATTCACTGTAGTGGTTATATATGTTAAAGAGTTTTATGATACCATTGGTAAGCTGCAATGATGACTAAGCATCAGTCATGTATCAGTAACCAACATAAACTGCCAATAAAGAGAATCATAGAAGAATCATAAAAGAATCATAAAAATAAAAACAAATTGACAGTTTTGCTGTTCGTATGCCTTCCTCAGTTCCTGACTGAATATGTTCAGCTGTGCATGTAAACTAAGTGGTGGGTTCATTCACCAGAGCTTCCACTCCGAGGAATTACAAGCAAGGCAACGGCCACCTGTAACATCAGTACACACCAAAGAACTTTAATGTACAAAATATATGCATGCTGCTATATGCCATATTAATACTAATAGACTCTTAGTAATTGCTATAGGCCTAGTTGTGTTGTAGCTACCTTCAACCCAGATGACAGCATGGCACCTCAACTCCTCGTCATCTTCCTGACTACCTCGCTGACCTCTGCCACACCTAAGCATCCCCTCAGGAATGCCATCCAGTCCATCGTCTCCACCGCTGGTGCCACGGATTGCTGGATGTGTAGCCTGCTGAACTCCTCTACCAGATTGGGAATTGAGTTTGTCCCTCTGAACCTGAATGATTGGTGGGACAAGAGCAACATCTTCCGGTGGGGACCAGTCTGGTTTGATGACAGCGACGTCTCCTCCTACCTTCGCCGTGGCCCCTGGGGTTCATGCTGCGATAGGGTGAACTCCTACTTGGATAAGGAATCTGGAAGTTCTGGTTCTGGTTCTGGTTTTGTTATTGTACCCTGTAACGGGATGAGGCTTGCTGGGATTTGAGTCCCTGACAACCTTGTCGTCCTGGGTGCTGGGAGGGTGGAACTGAGTGCCTTGCTTGTAATTCCTCGGAGTGGAAGCCATCGCGTGCGAGGAAGCTCCAAGGTTAGGCTGGGCCCTTCTGTCCCGTCCTCCTAGCCAAGCTGGTGTGGGTAGAGGTAACCGGTTTAAACTTTTGTGGAACTGAGTGTCTTGCTTGTAATTCCTCAGAGTGGAAGCCATCGTGTGCGAGGAAGCTCCAAGGTTAAGCTGGGCCCTTCTGTCCCGTCCTCCCAGCCAAGCTGGTGTGGGTAGAGGTAACCGGTTTGAACTTTCTGGATTAGACCATAATTCCCATCTGCCTTCCTGTCTAATTGTTCTCTGTCTGAGTGTCAGCAAGGGATGGGTGGGTGTTAGCCGGTGGCCGGGTAATGTGCGGTGAGGTACTCTCCTGGGTCCTAAACAACCCAGGTTTTTTTACTGTTAAAGCAGGGGGCTGCTAGCACTCCTATGGCCAGGCTGTAGTAACCAAACAGTTAAAGTTCTTTTTGTTGTGCCGGCTGTGTTGCAGTGACAAAAGGGTTAACAGCAGTCAGGCTCAGAGCTTAACTAGTTACAAGTTTATTAAGCTACAGTTATAAGCGTGCGGTTACAAAAGGCTATTGTCTACTTCTTATATGCTAGCAAACTACAGGTGTTAACAAGTTACATTACAATCCAATACAAAGATATCTGTTACCATCTAACACAATGATATCTTGACACAATGACATCTACTTCTTATATGCTAGCAAAGTACAGGTGTTAACAAGTTACGTTACAATCCAATACAAAGATATCTGTTACCATCTAACACAATGATATCTTGACACAACGACATCTAGTTACAGAGCTCTAATTCTTTAGCTGTGCACAAAAAAGTCAGAGACCTAGCATGGGTGTATCTTACCCTCTCTGCGTCTCTCGATACCAGCGTAGCCAAGCTGGATCGGTCACTCAATTCCGCGGAAAGACGAATACGAGGTTGGGCGTCCCCAGTTGTGGACCTCGGGAGGCGATCACCTGACCCGACCAGCAGGTAGTTGGTGGAATGCACTCGAAGTTAGAGTTCTGCTGGACCCACCTTTTATACCCCTTTTTGGGTTACGTATTCTCTTTCTTATCTAAGGTGCCAGATCATACTGGTCTGTCTTTGTGACGCCAGTTTGTTACAAGGGCATTTCTTACTTAATTTGCACTTGTAAGACAGGAGATAAGCAATTTGAGAGTACAGGACATTCTTTTTGTGTGGGCGGGGCACTTCCCCTTCTGGGATGGTTGTGTGTGTGCATCATATCGATCAATGCCAGCTGGGGTGATTTCTTGAGGGTCCCCCCCACATGTTGACAATTTGGCCTGTTAGCCTTCTATCTGTACTTTCTGTTTCTCAGGGTCACGATAAGCTAGCACATCTGGGCCTCAATGAGGGCATCAAAGACTGTGCTGTCAGCAGCCGTTTCCGTGCCCTGTGTGCTTCCCAGTGGGGGGGGGGGGGGGCAGCGAGCAAGCTGGCTTGTAAGGGGGAGACTTTGTCTGGCTACAGTGGGTCTCAAAGTATGCAGTCCTGGCCCAACAAGGAGGAGTTTGTGTTGTAATCAACCAATCTTGCTGCTTTTAGGTAAACACTCAGAACAGATTAAATAAGATGTATCTGCCATCAAAGATGCAGTTAAAATCTTACATGCTGTAACTAAGAATGGAAAGATCTCATGGTTAAAATGGTTAGTCCAACAGTTAGGATTTTCTCTCACTCCATTCCTGCATTCCATTGTAACTACTATTTTGATTGTTCTTATCATAGTAGTTGTGTTTTGCATAACACTGTGCACCGTTAGGAGACTAATTGATGTGGCTATCTCCTCCACGCAAATCCGATACATGGAGCTGACAAGTGATCCTAGCCAGTTCCGCGATTCCCCACATACTGATCGGATCATTGGGTACTTTTAGACTTCCTCCAAGGAGGGCAAGAGGTGCTGGCATCACCACCACCTTGCGTTCTGGGATGTAGTGTGGTGCATCAGGGGGTGGAACGTAGCCAGACAAAGTCTCCCCCTTACAAGCCAGCTTGCTCACTGCCCCCCCCACCACTGAGAAGCACACAGTACAGATAAAAGGCTAACAGGCCAAACTGTCAACAAGGGGTGGGGGGACAGTCAGGAAATCACCCCAGCTGGCATTGATGAATTTGATGACCACACAACCATCCAGAAGGGGCAGTCCCCGCCCACACAAAAAGAACGTCCTGTACTCCTAAATTGACAAGTGCAAATTAAGTAAGAAATGCCCTTGTAACAAACTGACATCACAAAAGACAGACCAGTATGATCTGGCACCGTAGATAAGAAAGAGAATACGTAACCTACAAGGGGTATAAAAGGTGGGCCCAGCAGAACTCTAACTTTGAGTGCATTCCACCAACTACCTGCTGGTCGGGTCAGGTGATTGCCTCCCGAGGTCTGCAGCTGGGGACACCCAACCTCGTATTCGTCTTTCCGCGGAATTGAGTGACCGCTCCGGCTTGGCTATGCTGGTATCGAGAGACGCAGAGACAGTAAGATACACTCATGCTAGGTCTCCGTTATTTTGTGCACAGCTAAAGAATTAGAGCTCTGTAACTAGATGTCGTTGTATCAAGATATCATTGTGTTAGCTGGTAACAGATATCTTTGTATTGGATTGTAACGTAACTTGTTAACACCTGTAGTTTGCTAGCATATAAGAAGTAGACAATAGCCTTTTGTAACCGCACGCTTATAACTGTAGCTTAATAAACTTGTAACCAGTTAAGATCTAAGCCTGACCCTGTTATCCTTTTGTCACTGCAACACAGCCGGCACAACAAAAAGAACTTTAACCGTTTGGTTACTACAGCCTGGCCGTAGGTGAGAGTGCTAGCAGCTCCCTGCTCTAACAGTGAAAACTGGGTTGTTTAGGACCCAGGGGAATACCTCACTGCACATTACCCAGCCACCGGCTAACAGATGGTCAGCAGAGGTCAAACGTTCAGTCACCAGCGATAATGTGTTTGTTTTTGGTGGCTTTATCCTGGTTTCTATTTGTACACATAGTAAGAATTTAACATGATTTGGTACTATTGCTGCTCTGCTCACTAGAGAATCAGCCCTGAAATAACAGAGATGCTATTGGTCAAGATCAAAAGTTTTTGCCTGGGTTGTACATTGACAACACCTACCTACAATAAGTCCAGTCAAGTTGTGTTATTTTTCACTCACATTCAAGAGCCCTGCTTTCACTCATAATTGTCTTTTTAAAAGCAGAAAGACCATGTCTCTGCACTATGCAAACAGTGTTATTTCAATATTAATCATAAAACATTTTTTATTACAACTACTAAAAACATTCTTTTCAGTTAGTAGTTTAAGACCACCAAACTGAGTATTGGTGGCTCGTCCTTTAAGCTATTGCCCTATGTCCTTCCCTTGCAGTCTCTCACCCTCCACATCCCAGAAGCTTGAGTGATGGGGGAAGTAACCTGGGCTGGACTAAATTACAAACTTAGACTGGTATAACTGTATTTCTCACGGGTGTGAAAAATCCACACCCCAGAGCAATGTAAGTTATGCAAGTCTAACCCGCAGTATAGACAGCAGAGATGTGGATTAAGTAAACTCTCTCAATGGCATAGTAATAACTTCATTAGAGTGCTACAAAAGCAAAGCTGTGCTGCTGTACATGAAGACAAGCCCGTCATTTACATGTGATTTAGTTATGGAAGTTTTCAACAGCAGGGCCCTTTTATTTCACTTTCTGAGAAGACATTAATAATTGGTTATGTCTTAATTCCAGTCATGGTGGTGACTCTTCCCTGCTTGGAACTGATCCTGGCCACAGCTCTGGAGGTCAGGCCATGGGATGCCAGACATAGCTCTCCAAAGGATAGCTGTTATTTCTGATGCATAAACATATTCATTATTTACACACTGTACTTAACCCAAGATCAAAGGACATCAGATTAGATAAGATAATAGCTGTAACTGCTAAGCAGCGTTCCCTCTGTTTTTTTTTCTATCCATGTACAGGATAATCTTTGGTTTATACACCAAGGCATGAGTAAATGCTCACCACCAGTAGAAACACATGCTGCCAGCTGGAGGTGCTCTGCTAATCATCTGGGCAGCATCTCAATCTCTCCTAGGTGGCCATTCAAGCACTTATCCTACAGTGAACACTGTTATAAGTAAAGTTTCAAAGGCATTTAACCACTTCAGGATTCTCGTGTCTGATATTACTTCAATAGCCTTTCTAGTTCAATTTACCTCACATATTTTTATATAATCATCCTTAGCTGGAGCCTCTGTTCTGTCCCACACTCTACAAACACTTTTCTCCTGCAGAGAAAACAAGAAATGAGCAGCCTGTATAGGGGAAGATCTAGATGGTTTGTTGGAACTGGCAGCTGATCCCTACTGGAAACCTGTATCTGAATAAAAACATGGTCTTGAAAATTACAGAAAAAAATGGATTTCCAATAACAACAAAAACATTCACAAAAAGGATGTGCTTTTCATGGAACATTTCATTTGCGTGTAAAAACAAAAAACTAATTAAAAAAAACAAATTATTTGAGCTGAAAATAGGCACACTAACATTTGCATGTACCTCTGCAGTGTGCCATGAGAACTGTAGTTCAGTTATGTCATGTCCGCATTATTCTCTTGGGCGTTGTCTTCTCCACCAGACTTCACCTTCCAGGATGGAAATAGCCACAAGACTCATGGATACAGCACCTCTTCTCACCAAGAGGTGTGACTGCAGTAACCCTTGCCTTGGTGTGCATTACAGCATTCTATCAACAGAAGTCACTGCTGGAAGAGATTTCCCGATAAAACGTCTGTCAGAGTGTGGCCACACACAAAAGCCAATCGAAAGAATGCTTGGTTCTGTCGACAGAGCGGCCGGACTGCCTAGCTGCTCCCTCAACAAAACAGGCACCCAAAAGCACAGCAAACAGGGCTGCCCATTGTCCTGGATGCCCTGTCTGTCCAGAGGTGTCCCTTCCCAGAGCATCCACAGAGCTTTTTTGTCAACAAAATCTGTCGACAACAGCGTTATGCCTCATGGCTGAGAGGCAGAATGCTTCCAGCGAAAGTGCTGAGTTTTGTCGACAAACTAAATTTTCTATTTTACAGTCTAATGATGACCTCAGTTTTTGTAGATCTCACCAATGATGTGATGGTGTTGTCACCATATGTGGTGTTCCATCTTCAGACCATACTTGCCCTGTTACCCAACAGATCCCTTCACCAGAGGTTCTCGCTGAGCTACCCAGGTTATCAAGAATCTGTGCGCGGGCTTTAAGCATGCAGGCAGCTCCTTGCTACCAAGCAATAAAAATGCATTTTCAACTATATTACCAAGGCTCTAAGAGGATAAGGCTCTAAGAGGACCAAGAATAAGACTGCTGGGAACCAAGAAAAGAAGGGAAACATTTAGTTACCAGAGGACCAACATGCAATAATAAAATTTAAATGAGTCCTGAAAATGTCACAACTTCTGCACTCCTGAATGCAATACGTTAGGATTACCAGACATGTTGCAGGAGACTTCTCAGAGTTTTTAATACAGATTGAATCAGTAAGCTTATTGTCATTCATTATTTGTATTATGCTAATGCCTCGATGGCCCAACCAAGCTCAAAGTTCCATCATGCTAGAGACTACCCATGCTCTTAGTAATAAACAGTCCTGCTCTCAAGAGTTTATAATCTAAAAAGAATTTTACAGACATTTCTCCAGTGCATTAGAGAATGCAATAGGTTATTTTTCTCTTTCTATATAGTTTTAGATAATAATGCTTAGTTCTCCCTTGTGAGCAGGAGACTAGACTAGAAGATTCTGCAAGGTCAATTCCATTCTACTTTTATTTTTTTAAAATCCTATAGAATACTACAACAGGGACCTTTCTCTGTAATTCTATAGGATGGTTAAACATTAAAAAGAAAAAAAAACACAACAGAAAGGTTATCATTTTATTCAATACTACAAAACTCTTCCACTTCGAACTATTTACCCTTAAAAGCAAACGGCAAATATATACATATTCGGATGTACGTAACCGAAGATTCTTTGCTATAAACATAGAAGTAATGCTATCAAAGACATAATCTTTCAAAATTCAGGCATTTATAATAATACCTGGTGCTCTTACAAGTAGTTTACCACTCTTTCTACAGACAAAGGGCTATGGAGACAGGAGTATAATGTCTCTCCATTCCCTTTATAAGAGGCAGTATTATGGGAAAGATAAGCCAAGTTCTGAAAATTTAATGTTTCATGTCACTGTTTTTTCTAATACAGGACTTCTAAAAGTTGCTTTTACAAGAGCAGTTGCTTAGCAAATCCTTACCATGAAGATACCATGTATATGATATATAACTTACACATCTCCTTGCTAAACCTGTTTTCTGTTATAAAACTGAATTTAGATCTGAATTATGTATTTATTTGTATACCCACAGGGGAGTGTATTATGTTGTGGTTGATCAGCTCCATGATGAGCTATAAATACACTATTCAGAGATTTAATTCTTGCTCTGTTGGATTTCTTCTGTAACCCAACACATAATTTGTGATACAAATTCAGTTTTCAGACTACTGGCATACCAGACATAGTGCAGCAGACTTAACAGAGTGCCAGCTTGAATCCACAGTGATACTTGCACGTTAGCCCAATTATTAAGGCTGCCTGCTGCTAAGGTCCAGCAAGCAAAAGGGCTTTGTGAGAATTTTAAACCCTATCTGTGCCCTCAGTAAAGGTACTTTTCGGAGCAGAAGCAAAATTGTTCTTGGTGATTTCTTTGATGAAAAAAAGTTTCCAAGAACTACTAATACATAAAATATATCAAGACCATGTAAAATGTCTCAAACAGAAGATTTGGCTTAGTAGCAGAGGCTTTCACAAATTTATATTTTATTTTCTATAATGGTTACAAGCAGTTTTTGCCTTTTTTCTATATTTGAATTGCATATGTCATTTCACACTTCCTTTGCTTGCTGCCCAATTCTGTAATTCAGTTTGAAGAAAAAGCTTATTTGAAAATGTCAACTAGCCAAAAGATATTTGGCAGTCTGTGAATATTAACATTTTTAGCATTTGCTTAAAGCCATCTGAAATTAATGCTCTCCTCTGCCTCTCATATCTAAATAAATAAAAGGCATCATTCTAGATGCCTTTTTAAGCAGCAATCACCTACAGTGTATGACTTTTTTGGAGAACACTGGGCTACTAATGCATGTAAATAACTCCCATTCATATTACTGCAATTGCACAAGAAGAAATTACCGTATCCCACTATTGGCATTCAGTATATTTAACAGTTGTTAGACCTTGAGTTTTTATTATTTATTCTGGTAACAAATAATGTTCTGAAATTCATTCATATGCATGAAGTTTTTCTTTGTGTCTCTTTGTACAGGAACAGCAATTTTCATTCTAAGTAATGTAAGAGTCTGGATGTTTGACTTAATTTTTTCTTCCAAAAGCATTAGACTCGACTTTTCAGATATGGTCACAGATTCTGAGGAAAGCTGAAAAATGATTGTCTTATCAAATCATTAATACGCCATAGTTTAACATGGAACCTGGATGAATAGCTGAGATAGATAGTCACCTAACTGGAAGACATCAAGTGTGGGTAGTTTTTACCTTTGTGATAGAGCTTGGTTGCAATTGTCATTATGGGTTATAAAAAATTGTACTCAAATATTTTCATTATTTTCCTGACTTGATGAAAATCTCCTGGTAAGAGGCTATAAAAATATACACCAAAACTGGAACTTCTGATATGGCAGAGATCAGAGATCAGCAACCTTCCTGAGGCAGAGTGTTGAAATTTGACCTTTTGACCTCTATGTAAAGTCCAAGTGCCTGTGATACTTTTAAGGTCACTAATAGTCCTACTTACAACCGCTTCATTAACAAATAAGGAGGCAAAGCTTTACACATCACATTGAGCTAGAAGGAACCTTTAGAGATCATAGAGTCCAGTCTCCTGCCCTCTTGGTGGGACCAAGCACCATCACCCCACGCATTTTATAATCTATTTGCCCCAGATCCCTAAATGACCCCCTGAGGGATTGAGCATACAACCTTGGTTTTAGCAGGCCAATGCTCAAACCACTGAGCTCTCCCAGGTGATCGTTGACAACCTCTTGCAGCATTATCCTTAGGATTTTCCCAGTGGATTCACATAGAACCTATGAGTTGTGTTGGGCCTGGAGTCCAGGGCACCTCTTTTCCACCTTAAAACACACTCTCAAAACAATTAGGGCTGTTGATTAATTGCCATTAATACACCTGATTTATTAAAAAGTCACCATTAGACATTAATCATGATTTATTGCTCCATTTAACAATAGAATACCAATTGAAACATTAAAAATTTGGATGTGTTTTACATTTTCAAATGCAAATTGAACCTCTCTAGTTCAGCACTCTTGGCACCTGAAGGGTGCAAAGTGAGAGAATATGCAATGTTGTCTAGCAGTATTGCCAACACCTCCCCTGCTTATTGGGCTGTTTGACAATTATGGGTAAATTACAGCTAAATAATAGCACAGAACACTGACAGACAGGTCTGGTGGCTGTAAACAAACTTCATGGGACCAAAGGGAACTTGATCGTCCCATGACAAATGGATAACTAAAATCATACTAGATTACATATGTTGCTGATGAGAGAGTATTGGACTGGAAAGGTTCAACCTGTATATTGATTTCTATTAGAACACAGAATACAAAATGCGAAGTGCTCATTTTACATTATTTTGATTACAAATATTTTCACTTCAGAAATGATAGAATAGTATGTTTAAGTTCACCTCACATATATACCTTAATGCAACACAGCTAGAATGAAAGTGCAACTTTTAAGTGGTGACTTTGTTAAATAACTCAAAAACAAAAAGTCCACCCAAGCCTATTTGTTGTTCAGGCAGTCACCAAGGCAAACAAACTTGTTTCCATTCACTGAAGATAATATCTCCTGATCCTTATTTGCAATGTTACCTGAAAGTAAGAACGGCTATTTGCATGGCAGTTTTGTAGCTGCCACTGCAGGTTATTTACAAGCCAGATATTAAAAAATTCTTATGTCCCTTCATGCTTTGGTCATTATTCCAGAGAACTTCTAGCCAGATGACATTCATAAAAAATGCATTACATCTGTGACTGAACTTCTGAAGAGACGATTATGGTTCTCCTGCTCTGTCACATGGTCTATGCTACCCACACTCTTCATACATTATAGCAGTCTAAGGGCTTGTCTACACTACCATCTTCCTTCGAAGGAAGGATGGTAATTAGGTGTTGGGAGTTTACTAATGAAGTGCTGCACTGCATACGCAGCACTTCATTAAGCAAATTCCTCCCCGCCTCCCCGTGGCAACTTCAAAGTTTTAAACTTCGAAGTACCGGCGCACATGTACCCGCAGCTCACCCGCCGGTACTTCGAAGTGCCAGAGCAACTGCAAAGTCCTTTTACGCCTCAAAATTCTGAGGTGGTAGTGTAGACAAGCCCTTAGACTGCAAAATTTTGAGGCGTAAAGGGACTTTGAAGTTGCTCCTGCTCTTCGAAGTGCCGGAGGATGAGCCATGCCTAGATGCGAGCCAGTACTTCAATGTTTAAAATGGGGTTGCCACAGAGGGGAATTTGCTTAATGAAGTGCTGTGTATGCAGCTCAGAACTTTGTTAGTAAACTCCCAACACCCTCATTACCATCCTTCCTTTGAAGGAAGGTGGTAGTGTAGACAAGTCCTAAGATGATTACTCAGCATGTGTTGTTAGTTTTAATAACACTTTCACTACGGATTTAACAAAATAGAGAGAGGTACCAATGTGAGATTTCTGAACATAAGTCTTAGGCTGAGTGCCCTAGTTAATGCTTTCCAAAAAGCTGAGTGTGACAAAGCATGGAGCATGCTTTCAGAAGTCTTAAACGAGCAATACTTCAAAGTAGAAGTTATAAAACCCAAACTACAAAAAAAAAAAAATAAATCAACCTTCTGATTCAGATGATCAAAGTGAACATGTGTTATTATCAAAAAAGAACCTGTCATCATAGACGTCCTCTGGAATGGTGCTTGCAACATGAAGTGATAAGAATTGTTAGCACATCTGGCATGTAAATATATTGTGACTCTAGATAGCACAGTACCTGGAACCTTAGACTTAGGTCCGCCTGTTCATCTGGGCACATTTGGCAACAAGTGCTCGCCAGTGATTTCGGTTGGCTGCAAATAATTCTGCCTCCTCCCATGATATACCAATGTTTAATAAGTCTTCCTTAAATGTGGTGTGTCAGGTCTTGAGTGGCCTGCCTCTCTTCCTTCTTCCCTCTGCTGGTATCCATCTCATTTCAGTTTTTGGGTGCAGTTGATCTGGCAGACGCAGAATGTGTCCAGCAAACTGCACTCTGCGCTCCGTCACGATATCCTGCAGTGCCCGTGACCCGCTCTTTGTAGTATCTCCTCATTGGTAACACGATCGCAGTAGGTGACACCCAGGATATTTCGTAGGCAACGCTGGTGGAATACATTCAGCTTGCGTGCTACTCTTGATGTTATTTTCCATGTTTCGCTAGCGTAAATGGCGACTGGCATGACGATGGTGTGATACAGTCAAACTTTTGTTGCAGTGTCGATTGTTGGTGCAGACCAAATTGGGCGCAGTCTTTGGAACACTGCTGACGCCTTACCGATTCTGCAGTTAACATCTACCTCGACACCTCTGTCGTTAGAGTGCTGCCAAGATAGGTGAACCACTGTACTTCTTCTATGGGTTGGTGTCCGACCACTAGTGGTCTGTTTGTCTGAGTGTTCCCAACCCACATCAACTTTGTTTTATCACTATTTATCCTCAGCCCAATTTTGCCGGCTTCTGCTTCCAAATTTGTCATGCCTTGCAAGCATTTGCTCGTTTCTGCTAGCAGTGCAATATCATCTGCAAAGTCCAGATCTGTGAGTCGATGCTGATCTTTCCATGAGATACCTAGATGTGCATCGCTCATTGCCTTTCTCATGATGAAGTCCACCGCCAGAAGGAACAAGAATGGAGACAGGATGCACCCTTGACGCACTCTGGAGTCGATGTTGAAAAAAATCTGTCATCCCATTTTTGGTCCTCATGCAGCAACTAGAATTTAGCTAAATATTTCAGAAGATGTTGATGTAGTGTTGTGGGATGCCATATGTTCACACTATGTTCCATAATGATTCTCTATGAACGCTGTCAAACGCCTTTTTAAAGTCGATGTAGTTAACTAACAGCGGCCATTGGAACTCGATACTCTGTTCGATGATGTTGCGCAATGTGAAGATCTGTTCACTACATGATTGTCTGCAGCGAAATCCGGCTTGCTCTTCATGCAGTGTTTTATCCACCACACTCTGCAAATTCCTGCGTAGGACGATGCAGAAGACCTTACCTGGGACCGAAAGGAGCGGGATACCTCTCCAATTGTTACAATCAGTGACATTCCCCTTCTTTGGTAACTTGACAATCATTCCTTTCCTCCACTCACCTGGGATGCATCTGGAAGCTACCTTTACTCATTTTTAGATGAGATTGTAAATCAGAAAGTGGCAACATTACCTTCTTCTTCAATGCAAACAAACTTTTCTTGTCTGAACAACTGACAGAATAAGAAGTAGGACTGAGTGACTTTCAGGCTGTAAAAGTTTACATTGTTTTGTTTTTGAATGCTGCTATTTTTGTACATAATTCTACATTTGCAAGTTCATCTTTCATGATAGAGATATTGCACTATAGTACCGATATTAGGTGAATTGAGGAAATATATTTTTGTGGTGCAAATATTTGTAATCAAGAATATAAATATAAAGTGAGCATACTGTACTTTTCAATTACAACACAGAACACAATCAATATATTTGAAAAATATAGAAACCATCCAAATATTTAAATAAATGGTCTATTTTTAACATTGTGATTAATTGTAAGATTAATCATGCTTAGTTTTTTATTCACTTGATAGCTCTAAAAACACTTCTGAATACATTTTTGCTTTTTACTAATGGAGTCTAAAATAAATATAACTCAGTTTAATTCTTTATACAGCAAATAATTTTTTCTAGCTTGGCAGAAGTGATTTGTTCTGACATTTTCAAAATTTATTTATTGCACTCCCTACAATAAATCCAGATTACCTGTTATCTTACAAAAGCAGCAGGTCCATGCTACTTTAATAATTATGCTTAGGCAGACTATAAGTATGTTTTCTTATTTGCTTTCTACAATTCTGAATTGTTATCCATTTGTAAGAGAAACCATATCCTGAAGCAAGAGGGTCTGACATTTTCTGTTTGCTAGAACCTTGTGTGTTATCTGATGACTAGAACTAGAAGACTAGATAAGCTATAGAGAACACCTTATAAAAATCCACTGTCCACAAATCCCTGAAGCTGTACACGATGAGTAATAAATCTGTTATATTTTCTTCAACACAGCAGGCACAGCAAATTGATTGGAATTTAATTACAATTAACCTAAGGTTTCTCTTTGTATCTAGTGTCCATGAGGTGGTATAATCACAAGTCAGAAAAAGACATGATGTTGCTATAGCACTGAAATTATGCAATTTAAATAACTGCGCAAAGTAAATTCACACAGACTATACTTAAAAAAAGCACACCATAAAAAGACAAATAATTGTACAATCAATTTTGTCTCTTATGATCACAATGCCTTTTAAAACTAGGTTTACATAATATTAAAAATTTTATTACGTGGTTCAATATTCCACAGCTGTTTTTCATTGAGCTCAGAATAAAACACACTTAACAATCACAAAGTGACTCCATGTTCAGCTGTTTCCTTATAGCTACCTGTGCAGAATGATTTTGATTTACTTTTATGCACTTGTGAAATGCCGGGAGAAAACTGATGGACTGACTTTTGGATTCTCTTTGTCCTGAGAATACATTGGCATAAAGCCACAGCAATATTCCTTCTCTTGAGTCACAATGTTTGAAAGATGTAGCAAAGGCAAGTAAGTTTTAAGATGTATTACATGTAACAGATGCATTCTTTTATGTGCATGCATTCTTTTAGGAACTGTTCTATGAACCCTCTTTTCCTGTGTGTCAACTAGACTTACAACTATTGTTTTCACTGACAGACAAGGGATGTTTCTGTCTAACAAGCCTGCTTTTTTCTTTACTAGTTTGAGACTATGGTATTTGAGTTAAGCTTTTGAGAGCTGAAGAGATATTTCCTTCAATGATATTGTATAGAGACACAACAACATAAAAATCATAGTGTGAATTTCTGTCCACCCTTTCTATACAGTTTAATGTTCATCTGACTCCTTGGTTAACCTGATTCCCAGAGGATATTTCTATCTTCTCGTGTTAATTTCATATTTATCACACTCACAAATGATCCTTCTTTTTCTAGCATGGAAGGGGAACCTTCTTTAATTCAGGAAATCATGCCAGGGAAGACACTTCAAATATTTCTTATTTACTCCCAAAGAAGGCAGGATCCCAAGAATCTATACAGAGCTGCCTTTACAGTTTGGGACCTCCCAAGCAGCCTTTTTGGTCTCCAAATTCTTCTCTTTCATGAATGCAGGACAAAACACAGTGGAAAGTAAATCTGTAGCTGTTGCCACTGCAAAGAAAACCTTTACAATGTGAACTAGTTGTAACTGATGCAGGAACACCTGCCTGAATGAGCAGAGAGATATGAACAGTCCATTTGCCTCCAATTATCCTCTCAGATCCTGTTTAAATACCCATATTTTTAACCATTCTGCTTCTCAAAGCAAGGAAGGAAAAACAGGAAGGATCAGATAATTTATATGATCTATTCAGTGTGACCGCACCATAAGAAGGTGGTGTTTGGGAGAGTGCTAGCTATTTATTTTGGCCCTCACCTACATTCAGGGAAGATCAATGCTCCAGGAGCTTAGTAGAGTTCAGCAGGACATTTACATCACTCTGCAGAAAAGCCATGTTTAAGTGACTCAGCCAGGAACATGAGGTAACTAAGGGAGAGCCAGGCCCAATGGAACCCAGAGAATGTGGGCATTTTTTCAGTATGTGGTCAATCTCATATGAGTGGAGCTTGGAAGAGTACCACTACCTCCCTCTGCTCCATCACTCCACCCCAGTTCAACCCCTGCTTATGAAAGATTAAACATTACATGTTAAGCATAATTGGTTTCCTTTTTATTGTAGAACTAGATTTTTTTAATAGAGGAGCTTGGCAAGAGTGCATTGTTTCAAGACGATCTCTTTGCATCTCTTCGATTTTCCTGTTAGAAAAAAAGTCTCTCAAAGTTCTTGCAAATCTCTTTTCAATTCCACTTGTTTCAGAATCCTTCGTAAGTTATTTTATTCTACATCACACACAACTCTCTGCACATCTTCCCATATCTACAGTGTTACATTTAGCAGTTCAGCGTCCTACTGCTGAAGCCTTTTCTTGTTGTGTGTAGTGACACACATCCATCACAGGGTGTACTCAGCCTGCCTTTCACTGCAGCTTGCAGTGTAGCCCACCATAAGTGTAGACATAGGGTAAGTTATGTCAGGAACAGTTCTGATGCTGAACTCTTCCCGAGGCTGAAGGGGACAGACATGGGCTTAAAGCCAGTAGAAACAAAAGAAAAGGAGGCTGGTTATGAGTTCCACCCCAAAATGACATGCTTGTTTCCATTTTCTTTTCATTCTACTGTGTGGCTCATAAATGGTTTAGGCACTTTTGGTATTTATTTTTCAAAGCCTTCTTTGCTAATGAGTTAACTATATTGTTAAATTAAGATTCTAATTAAGTTAGATGATTATAATCTACAAGCATACGCTCATAGTCATTGTTCTTGAAATATTCACTGCCCAGACAGCTGGTACCAGAAGATCAAACTAACAGGAACTGAACAATCAGTGAGGGTTAAACCCTACTTTTCATTAGAAATATTGTTAATATGATTTGATACAGAAATTAGAGGGAAAGCAACTCAAGTCCGTCTTACCAAAAATACAAGAGATTTCTGACACAATACATCTTTTTTATTTAATAGTATAATTTTCATGAAGGCTCACATCACAGGATTCAGCACATTGGTACTGTACTTATCTGCAAATTCCCTCTCTCTTAACTTCTGCTTACGATCGTATCAACTGAAGAAAAAGTTTATTAAGTGACAGATGTTCCCAGGGGTAGCCTGAAACCTCACAGATAGCTGCTAAAACACTTTGGAAATTTTGGATTACAAAAGCTTCTGTAGTACTTGCAACCACTTACTCAGAAACTGCTGAAGCGAGAAACTTCAGGCTGGGTTTTATGACATTGCTCTTCGAGGAAGACAAACTGTACACTTTGAAGAAAATAAGGCAGCTCTTATAATGTAGCATGCATATTGAATGCTTTTGGATGGGGGCGTTACTTGAACATGCATAGGTAGGAACACCTAAATAAAGCCTTATGAAATTAGGTTGATTTGATTAATGATTTCCTATAGCTTATCTATGATCATAAGATACAGTGTATTAGCTAGTATGTCACTGAAGCCATCTCTTGCTATTTTTCTGGCATAAAATCTGTGATTGCAGAAATAATAATAAAAAGAGGGCTCAGACTTGCATGAGCATCTGGCACAGTCTCTGACTATTGTGTGGTAGATCACTGAAAAGAGTGATATACAATTGTTAAGAAGTCCTATACATTTTTGCTTCCTAATTCTTCTAAAGCAGTTATTCTGAATAGTAAGCTATTGTGAACACAGAAGAAAAGAAATTAAATATCAGAGCTCACACCACTGTGTGCCCAACAATGACAGATGCATTCAATACCTCAGAAGAAATCCAGGCCATTTATTACGAAAGCCAGAAACAGAATTTCATTAACACAGTTCAGGGTGGTGGGGGGAGACACTTCTCTTCTTTACATTGTAGAAAAAACACTGGTAAAACCCTTTTATTAAACAATACACATTTTGCAAAAGCACTTAGCACCAAAGTTATCGAGAATAACAAAAGGATGCAGCACTACTTATTTATTTATTTTTAGTAGGACCTGTTGAAAGAGAACATCAGACTGAGATTGAAAAGTATTAGAAAAGCCTTATTTTAAAAGGCACTTTAAAAGAATGTTTGTGAGAATACTGAGCTGTGGCTTAAGCACAAAGGACACACACATCTTTCTCATTGTTGCTCTTTGCACAACATACATAATACAAATGAACCCTGAAATCTGTCAGAAGAAACGTTATCAAATATGTCTATTACCATCCCACCACAAATGGACAAGTGAAAAGGGTTAGACAGACAGACATTGAAAGAATCATTGCTAATGTTTCAGAAGCTAGAGCATGAGACGATCGGTCATCACGGGGCTCACAAACCATTTGAGGAAAGACTTCCAAATTTCTATACACTAAAATCTGGTTACTACCAGAAGCCAAGTTCACATTTAACAAAACAGAAAATGGATTGGCAACAGATAGTGCAAAGGGCAGGAATCAAAAAATTATGGAAGTTGTTTGTATCACTGTGGATCCTTATTTGGTTAAGTATCAAAAGTGTTGCTGTATGTGAATGTTCAGAGAAACCTATAGGCTACTCTGTAAGTGCTTGATCTCATTCCTCTAAATCGGGTTCGTAAAGTTTGTCACAGGAAGGTTCACTATTACAACAACAACAGCAGCAATTGTGCATTGCCACAAAATAAAGAACTGAAAACCCCATAGTTTTCAGGAAAAGGAATGATCAACACGAGGGCTGTGATAACATACACCTTCTTCCTTTTACTTGTCAGTAATGGGAAAGACCCTTTCCTCAACAGCTTCCCATGTCCATAGTCCCATACAGAAACCCAGGGATTATCCTTGTGAGATTAGAGAATTAGAAAATTGGCAATTATTTAGGATAGATGATTGTGTACTACGCATATAAATCATGGCTGGAATACAAAACCTACAGCTTTAGACCTGCAAGATAAATATCTGTCAGGGATGATGTAGATGGTGCTGGGTCCTGCCAAGAGTGAGGAGGACTGGGCTCGATGACCCCTTGAGGTCTCTTCCAGTTCTAGTATTCTGTTATTTTAAATTTGTTTGTACCGTGACATAGGCTCAAAACTGCTTGACATGAGTGGGTGACCCAGGAATAGCCCTATGCCAGTGAAGTCATCACTATAAAAGACATAGCTATAGATCACAGTGTACTGTTGCAGACCCCAAGGCACCTGACTGGAACATCATGGAATGTACTGTTCTCACTGCAGGTTACATGCTGTTCATAGATGCTAATCAGAATAAGAGGGACTAAGAAGCAATCTATAAAAAAAAAAAAAGCTTGCCTCCAGAGATGCACAATTTAGTCAAATGTTACTAAACTAGAAAGTAGTAATTGAATAAAATGTGAGTGCTACTGTATTCTAATTTAAGGGAAAACAAATCAATATTTTAGTGATGTTCCATGCCTTCATATTTGGAGGTATACAATTGGCAATAGTAGTTCTTGTCTGGGTTCACATGCAGTTACTGGAAGTCAGGCTTTTCAGACCAACCCACCTCTGGGAGTGGTCAGAAGCCATAATGAAGAGCTCTCTGGAATTCACAAGTGGCCTGCAGACTGTAAACCAGGACAGATCTGATTTATTTTATGCTAAAGGATAGAAAAACACTGCTTGTACATGAGTATTTGTTTGGTATCTTGAGTGAGCTTTTTATTGGTAAAAATAAAATGGTTATTCAAAACAAGAGCAATCCCAGTTTGTTCTCCAGGCCACAAAACATTCTCTCTTGCTCTTGAAATGACAGTTAACAGGTAATAAATCATTACTAAACATTTCCCTCAAACAATTTGTGCAGTGAAGCGGTTAGCTACAACAACCTCTTAGAAAAGACAGCTGGGATTCAGACTCTGTGGGCTTAATTAATAAATTAACAAATGTATGTAAGCGGTATTAAAAAATGTTTCATAATTACATGTAAACACTTTTATTCAAAGTGAAACTCTACATCTGTGTTCTTAGAGGTTAGAGATATGTAAGGAAGATGGTACAATAAAGTTGTTACGCTATGTTAGATGTTGGGAAAAAAATTATACATGATGTTCATTTGCCCAAGCTGTTTATGGAAATGGGATTTAGTTATATGAAAGCTAGCACCTGGCTTCTTCATGAGCACTTAGAACACTTACAAAGGCACATCTTCAGTGGCTGTATACTGTCAGACATGCACAAACGAGCTGTGGCAATTTAAGCCAGTTGAAAATCTGCTGTGTACATTTTAGCTGAAAGTCTGTCCATACCATAGAATCATCTGTTTCTAAAGAGTTGCCTGCACTGGGTACTTGGAAGAATGAACCTGTGGCCTCTACATGAACCTGAAGTTAGAGAAACAGAATGCTCTCAGGAGTTAATAACAGGCCTTATCAGAAGTGGATTAGGGATGTGTGAGGCTCTGGAGCAGAGCAAGTGGGGGTCCCTTCTTACCCTTTTTGCTGGAAGGACAGTTGGCACAATGCAAGCAAGAGTGCTGGATGGAGTATGTCAGGGCATGAGGGCACCCATTTTTCTGCACCCTCCCCCACTTGCCCAGGGCCCCTGGTCATGAGCCACAGTGGCGAATGTGCCACTTCAGTCTGCTCTGGACTTAATTGCCTTGGATACATTTGTATGATCTGCACATTTTAACAGCTTGCTGTTACCGGCCCTTTCCCAATCATTTCTGAAGATCTTGAACAGCACTAACATCAGTACTGACTTCTAGGAGACACCATTATCTCCATTCTGAGCATTGACCATTTATTGCTAACCACTGTTTTCTGTCTTGTAACAAATGACTGATCCATGACAGAACCTTCTCTCCATCCTTTGACTGACTAGTCTGCATCAGAGCCTTTGGCAAGGGACCCTTCTCAAAGCCTTTCTGAAAGTCTAAATATACTATGTGCACATGTTTACTGATCTCCTCAAGGAATTCTAACAGACTGATGAGGCATGATTTCCCTTTCGAAAAGCCATGTCGATTCTTCCTAATTTTTTTGTTGTTGGTGATTACTATAGTCTTATTTAATTGCCCTGATACTGAAGTTAGGCTTATGGGCCTCTAACTGCCAAGACCACCTCTGAAAACTTTTTTAAAGTGGTGTCACATTACTTACTCTCTGATACATGAGGACATTTAAATGATAGGTTGTGCACTTTTAGATGAAGAATGGTGATCATATGTGCCCAGGTTGTAGTCAAAAAAGTTCAACCATGTATTACATGAGGAAAAGAAAGGCAGATTAGATTATAATATACAAGCACACTATACATGGTAGCAACCTGTATGGAACATGGAGAAGCAGTGCAGGTTGTGGGAGAGAAGGTTTGGGGGAAAGTGGGAGAGAGTCTGTGTACATAGGGAACACTTGCAGCATCTCTGTACATAGTTCTTAATAGAGAGGCAGATTAAATTTACAAAATTAGAGTCCCTTGTCAAACAGCATATGGTACAAAGAAGATATCTAGAGTGTCCGGAATAGTGAAACCCACAGCAAGGAAAAGCATGGGATTAACAAGAAAAGAGAAGACCACCAGGAATTCTAGATTTCCAGACAAAAATCCCCATAAACATGGATGCAAGAACTATATAAAGTTCTTGCCATGGGGGATACAACAAGAGAAAATAAAGGTAACATTTATTTACAATCTCTTTTTACTGGGATAATCCCCAAAACATCAGAATGGCTGATGAATTGACAAGCTTTGTGACCATAGACAGAATGATACAGTTGAGAGGTACTGGATTCTTCCCCCCAACAAAAAAATAAACAAATTAAAAAAAAAAAGATTTGAAAAAGGGACTAGATACTCACACTGCATAACTGAGAATTCAGGCATCCCCATATAACTCCAAAAACGTTAAAAAGTCCCTAACTACAGGCAGGATTTCTTGTGGGATGTGATACCAGCTTAAATGCAAGATGGTTGAGGTTAAACAATCCAACAGTAGAGAAATGTCCTCTAATATCAATGGCATATGAACTGCTCAGATTAAGAATGAAAACAGTCATAACCTGCTAGTGCAGAACAAGTACATAGATTCAAGATAAAGGAGTCCAGAAAGCAGGAACCAAAAATGTCAAAAACAGGATTTAACAATTTCAAAACTGTTCTTCAAAAATGCATGAGCTGGGAAACTAAACTCTTTCCCACAAATAGTTTTGAATTTGACACATCTCTGTTTTCCAGGGGTAAAACAAATATCTATTTAAAAAAAATCTCCAACAAGCTGCAGTATTAGCTCACACAGAGTGGGGAACAGGGCTCAGAGATTCTTCTGTACCCCTGAGACACAAGAGACATGCTAAGGAGTCATTCTGTAACTCGTAACACAATATCCTGATCAACTCAGCCCTCTGCACTGTAAGGTTTTTCGAAGAGGCTTCAGAATTTTGTTTGAATTTATTCTATAAAATACTTCTGAAATTATAGCAACCCTCTTAATAATACAGTTCTTAAGAACTAAGATGTTGCAAAAAGGTATAAAAAGCATCCTTTTTATAGACTTGTGCTGAATTAGGTGCTGTCATGCATGTGTGTATAAATTCCAGCCTAATAAAATGTGAACACTTACAATGAAAAAAAGGATGTAGTTTTAAATAGATTATAAGGAATAAAATGCAGTCTTGGGACATATGTTTTATTGCATAAAAAGTTCTAATAGGGAATGTTTTACAGGGTCATTATTACACTCTGCAGTTGCCCTATGAGACACGAGCCAAAAACTTACTGCCTTCAGTCACTGGAAAAAATCCATTAATGGCCACATAAAGTACATCCTGGAGAATCTTATGAGCTGTCATTGCAATATGTTTCTCAGGTTGCCGTCCCTCACTAAAGGGAAAAAAGGAAACAGGACAATATTCTAAATTCTTTTAGTTTTGAAATTGTGCATATTTCTTTTCCTGAAGTACACTCTGAACTCCTGTCGGAGTTCCTAGGCATGATGTATGCGCATCGACAGGCACACACGCGTGCGCACACACACACACACACACACTTTTGAAAATGGCCTAGCCATTTTTGAAGCTTGGTTGAAAGTGGTCAGATTGATGAGAGGCACTGTGAAACATGGGCTTTGATTTTCATTTTGGAAGCACAGTTGGTGGAGTTCAATGGCACTTTAACTACAGCTCTGTCTCTTTTCAAGTGTTGGTATTAAAAAGATTCATCCTGTGACTAATATGCGCTCTTCAAGGCTAAATGACAGAACCTGTGATAAGATTGCTGATGTTTTTAAATCACACATATGGAATCAGCAACCTGCCTCAACCAGCCAATCAGAAGCAGGCACTGAACAATCTAGTTGTGTCTACAGGTGCACGAAATGTTGAAATATGAGTTCCTCTTTCGAAAGAACAAAAGGATCATCTACATGTGCAACACCTTGTTTCGAAAGAAAATCGAAAGAATGGGGCACGGACATCAAAATCTGAACCCTGATCCTGTATCAGGAAGATCCTCCCCTTTCGAAAAACTAAATCAAAAGAGGGCACTTGTAGATGTTCCACATCCCACTTTTTCGAAAGAGGGGTCTGCCATGGCACCAGTGGCTGGAGCATGGGGCCACTCCAGCCAGCAGCAGTGGGGATTTATGATCCCTGTGTCTGGCCGCCTTAAAGCAGCCTGGACACAGGAACCCCATAGCAAGAATATGAGAGTGTGCTAGGAGCAGCCCCAGCCTGAACTCCAGCAGTACGCCCTCTGCACAGCCTGGGAGCAGCAGCAGGTGATGATGGCCAGCAGCCAGCCCGCGCAGGAGCCCCAGGACCCCACCTCCAAGTCCTCGCAGGGCTCCCAGGGTTCTGGGGGAGAGAAAAAAAATGACCCCCCTCCTGGACTGAGCGGGAGTTGATGGACCCCCTCGGGTTGTGGATGGAGGATGGGGTCCTCTACAAAATGGGCATTAAGCAATGAAACTCCACAGCATTCACCCACCTGTGCCAGGGCCTCCTGACAAGGGGCCACCCAGAGTGTACTGCTGAGCAAGTATGCTCAAAAGTAAACTCATAGAATCATAGAATCCTACGGCTGGAAGGGACCTCAGGTGGTCATCTAGTCCAGCCCTATACTTCAAGCAGGATCAACCCCAACTAAGTCAGGCCATCCAGGACCTTGTCAAGCTCCCTTTCACTGGCTGCTATTTCAACGTCTCCACATCAGCTTTCGCCCTTCCAACAGAATGCTCACGTGCAGACCCAGCTTATGTGTCCATAGCATGCCATCATAAAAGCACGAAAGCCTGTGCCATTTCAGGAATGTAATTTGTAAAGCTGAAAACAAAAAAGGACTCTAACAGATTGCAAAGACCAGTGGTCACTGGACTTGATATTTAAAAATGGGGGAGAGAGATCTGTTTTGTCTATAAGTGTAGCTATTTCCATTGCTTCACGCTGACTCAGAGGTTCTATGCTTCAAGTCACACATCTCTGAAATTCCACTAAAGCCTCACCATGATGCAAGGAAATGAGGTACTTAATTTTAAGACTTTAAATTACAGTTCCAGAGAATAAATCTTTTCAAGATTATGCACTTGTTTTGCTGGAGAAAAAAATATCAGAAAGTTTATTTATACATCATTTGTTTTATGGCCATGCCTAAAAGTCACAATCAAGGTTCGGACCCCATTGTGCTATAGATTTTGCAAATGCATTGTAATAAATAAATTCCTGCCCTGAAGACATCACCATCCAGATAAAAGAACTGCTATTATGTGCCTTCTACAGATATTTAAGTAAAGTACAGAGAGACTTGTGTAAACTCTAAGGCCACATCTACAATAGCAAGTTCTTTCACAAAATCACTAAATCAGGACCTTTTTCAAAAGAACACACATAGCGTCCACACACAAAATGCACTCTTTCAATCTGAAATTGAAAGAATGCTGCTCTTCTTCCAGAAGCCCTCTTCTGCTCTCAGATCTGGAAGAGCACCTCCTTTTGAAAGCGTCTTTCAAAAACATGCACTTGTAAACGCTCCACGGATCCTTTTTTTCAAAAGAACAGTCCTCGTGGCACCAGATTTTTCGATCCCTGTTCCATTCTTTTCAGAGAGCAGGGGCTGTGTGGACATTCTCTATACAAAGAGTTGATCGAACTTTTGATACTCTTTTTTGTGTGTGGACAAGCTCTTCTGAAAAAGATCATTTTTCAAAAGGTATCTGTAGTATAGATGTGGTGTTTGTACATGAGTAGTCCCAGTGACTTCTCCTTGACTACTCATATATGTAAAATTAAGTACACACGTTTGTGGTATGAAGTCATAATTTGGTTTGCTGGAGTCACACAGCAAGTCTGTGGTAGCATCAAGGCTTAAACCCAGATGCCCTAAACTGTACTTCAGACCATATCTGAGTGAGAGAATGGTATGATATTACCGACACTCAATGCACAAGACTCATGCTGAAGCCTATAGCGTTTATAGCCAAATGTATATGAATCATGATTTTATGTGTAGGAATCTTTATAATTTATAGGAATCTACTGTCTGCTAGGTCAGCGGCTATTTTGTGGGGAAGTGTTGATATAATGTGTTGCATAGGATATACAGATTCTTAAATTCATGCATGCCTAATCCATCATTACAGACAGAGAAGGTAACACCTTAAGGAAAAAGGCCACTACACATTTATACACTTTTGTTTTTGTTTTTCTTAAATTTATTATTTCAGTTAGAAAAAAATAATGTATGAGCTATGTTTTGCAAACATGGACAATGGAAGGTCCATGCCCAGAAAGAATAATGGTAAAAAGCAAAATAGAAACAATTTTCTATAGTCACAAGGGCATTTGTTTGTTCAAGTTCAAAATTTAGCTCCTCATAATCTCTGCTCAGCCGCCGCCAACTCATAGCCACTTAAGACCTCCAAGCACCTAAATTTCTGCAATTGAGCTCTAGTTCCAAAGTTCTGAATCTCGTTCATGTTTAAGCCATAGTGGGATATGCAAACTAGGTATTCCTCTGATTATTTTGCCTGTCTGATACAATCCTAAAGGCATGCATGCCTAATCCCTCATTACAAAGAGACAGACAAGGTAATACCTTAAGCAAAGAGGCCACTCCACCATGCCCTTCTGAGAGGTGGATGTAGCATTGTAGCAACTGTGTCTGTTTGCCCTTTGTATTTTTCAGGCTATTTCAGCTATAGGAGTGGTCTGACCCTCCAACCAAAGCATATTCAAGAGTAGGGGTACAGTCCTTTAACAAGGACAAAAAAACTATAAAGGCAACTGAATCCTCAGCCCCACTCAGGGTAAACGTATTATCAAACATGCTTTTCCCTCTCACACAAGCTTCAGATGCAATTGTCTTCACATTTACCCATAATCTTGCTCCACCTGTACAATCTAGAGCTTGCACAGTTCTCCACCTCCTCCCCAAGGCTTACCTCAGGCACATAATTCTCTACTTTTCTAGCAAGCGCCTTACCAGAGGGAAAGGGAACACTGGCTGCGGCCACACTTGGCCAAAACTCCAAAGTGGCCATGCTAATGAGCAAGTCGAAGAATACTAATGAGGCACTGAAATGAATATTCAGTGCCACATTAGCATACTGCTGGCCATGGCGCTTTCAAAATGCCACTTTCGATGGCGCGTGGCTCGGCTACACAGGGGTCCTTTTCGAAAGGAGACCATATATTTCGAAATCCCCTTATTCCTGTCCTCTCCTTAGGTGCAATCAGTAAGGAGATAAGCATTCTCAGACTTCAGTACCTTCCTCACTCCCTAGGGGGTGCGGTTACCCCAGGGTATTTCTACATCAGCCCCTTTAACACCGTGGGTGGTGCACTTAATTAGGATGTGACACCTCAGTTCATGTCCCACCTCTGCCTCTGACAGAAGTCAGATTCCCTACCTCTCAAAAGGCTACTGGGCAATGGGATATTTTTGCACAGAGCTCTCTTATTACCTGCTAAGGAACATTTTAGGTCACAAACCTAATTTTAGCATTTTCTATTGGCTCCCCGCTCAGCTTGCTGGCTTTTGTGACCTCCATTCTTATGTACCTCTTTCCATGCATTGGGTATGCAGCCTGGGACCTTAACTCAGGGCTCTGCTGTTTACTGTGCACCAGGGCACCTAAATATGAGGCATTGCAATGCTTAGGTTGTCTCCTGTTTGCAGTGTCCAGTGTCTTTACAGTACCAGAAATTAAAACAAACAGTGCCAGGCAGTCATAAATTTAAATCTCTCTTAAAAATCCATTAAATGGGTCCCATATTTTTTCTATATTTTCTAGTCCATCTTTGCTTACTACTTTTCTCTGTGTGTGAAAATTTTACCTCTGACCTTTATTAACAAGACTGCTCCTCTTATTAGATTCACTCAGTTCCAATACAGTGTTTATCATTACAGTTAATCACCATGGTTACCACTGTAAAATCAGTATCATTGGACTGAGGTACCACAAAATAATTTCAGGAAAAGAAAAGTCCAGCTGTAGTGCTTAGTTTGTTATTAAAAAGGTGTCCAGACTCAAACAATTTTTCAGAAGCTTTTATAACTACCATGGCAAGATCAGAGGTCAGGTGGCTATAAACTGTCCAAATTTCAAAGAAGATTCATAGACCTGGAAGGCAGCTCAGGAGGTTAAGTGCAGACACCTGGACTCACAGCAGGACCGAGCACCACGTACATCATCCCTGACCTTAAGTCCTTGAAAGCTGTTATGATGAAACACATTTGAGGCCCTAACACAACGCAAACTCACAACCACCAAGCTACTTTTCCTCCTATGGTGACATGCCAGGAGTCAGTGCCGGCAAGCTCTGGCACTGTTTAAGTCCTGTTCAGTTGCAACGGTACCCAACAAAAGCAAATACAGATGTACATTTTGGTTATATGTGGGGGTTTCATGTAAAAATGCATTTTATAAAATTTGGCCAGTGTACACTATTTGTCAGAACTGGGTTGTTCTGTATGCATTTTCACTATTAACAATTGTCTTGCTAAAGCAGTATGCCTGAAGAGAAGTCCGAGAAGACTCTTTAATTAGTGTTGAAAATACCCTCATAGAAGAAGACAATGCTCTGTGTTTACCTAAACTAATTTTGCTTTTAACTGCCTACTTATTAGCTTGGACTCATTTCTTTCTCTCCATTCTGTATTCATATAATAATCACAGTACCAAAATGGAAACCATCGTCCTGATCCATAGACTCATTCCATTAAATGCTTGCGCTCATTAGAAAATTGAATTCTCTCTGCACTAGGAAAAGAAATTAAAGTAAATGTTGTGAAAACACTTAACTCTGTTGTATTTAATTAGATAACAGCAGACCTCATTAGTGATTTCAGCTATAACTCATCACTGTTTCAAAAATGACATTAGTGAGTATTTTCTTAATAACCAAAAATAAAGGCTGCACGCATCCCTGCCCCTCCTGTTTCTATTTATATATTTACTTGAGTCCCATTATGTTTCCTTTCATAAAGGAACATTTAAAAAAAGCTACAATAACCAATGGATAAAAATGGCCTTTCTTTCTCTCTTTCTTGCTTTCTTTCAACACAATAACATTTGGAATTTCTTTAAAAAAATCAATGTTTGCTCAAAGAAACTTGAGGAAAATATACTATATTCTGTATTTATTTTATTTTATTTCTGCATTTTTAGATGTTTAACTGCTCCTTGACTAATCCTACATACACACAGCAAAAAGAATTTTTACAATTATTAACAGAGATTCAATGTGTGCAAATAGATGGACTTCATTTTAACTTTAAACTAATAATCCATTTATATCTAAAGAAAGAGACATTTAGATTACTACACAGTCCTACCTGGATTTAAACCTAGTATAATTTCACCAGAATACCAAGCAGATATGCAATGCAACTATTCATATATTCCTTAAACTTTAAAATCACATTTCATACAATCATATAATCATAGAAGAGTAGGACCGGAAGGGACCTCGAGAGGCCATCGAGTCCAGCCCACTGCCCTCACGGCAGGACCAAGCACTTTCTAGACCATCCCTGAAAGCCATCTATCTAACCTCTTCTTAAATATCTCCAGTGATGGAGATTCTACCACTTCCCTTGGCAATTCGTTCCAGTGTTTGATCACCCTGACAGTTAGGAACTTTTTCCTAATGTCCAACCTGAACCTCCCCTGCTGCAATTTAAGTCCATTGCCTCTTGCTCTATCCTCAGAGTCAAGGAAGAACAAATTCCCTCCCTCTGCCTTATGACACCCTTTTAGATACCTGAAAACTGCTATCATGTCCCCCCTCAATCTTCTCTTTTCCAAACTAAAAAAGCCCAATTCTTTCAGCCTTTCTTCATAGGTCATGTTCTCTAGACCTTTGATCATTCTCGTTGCTCTCCTCTGGACCCTCTCCAATTTCTCCACATCCTTTCTGAACTGCGGTGCCCAGAACTGGACACAATACTCCAGCTGAGGCCTAACCAGCGCAGAGTAGAGCGGGAGAATGACTTCTCGTGTTTTGATCACAACACACCTGTTAATGCATCCTAGAATCATGTTTGCTTTTTTTGCAACAGCATCACGCTGTTGACTCACATTTAGCTTGTGGTCCATTATAACCCCTAGATCCCTTTCTGCTGTAGTCATTCCTAGGCAGTCCTTTCCCATTCTGTATTTGTGACACTGATTGTTCCTTCCTAAGTGGAGCACTTTGCATTTGTCCTTATTAAACTTCACCCTGTTTACCTCAGCCCATTTCTCCAGTTTATCCAGATCCTTTTGAATTATGACCCTATCCTCCAAAGAAGTTGCAACCCCTCCCAGCTTGGTATCATCTGCAAACTTATTTAATTATTTAACACATCACATTCAGTAATTTGGAGTATTTGGTGAAAAAATGAATTCTTAAAGGTAGAAAAGTCAACAATCATTAATAGAAGGCTGCAGTATTGTAGCTGGGAAGGACAAAAAGTCAAAATTTCAAAAATTGTGGAAAGCAAAGTTCCAATAGCTGTTTCAAAATATTTTAGTTTGAAATACCTCTATAGTGTAGCCATAGCCCAGGAGAATGAAGACAGGAAGTACTAAAGCTTTCACTGCCACAAAACACATTGGTAGTTCAGGAGACAGGTTGCTGTTCACTCTGTCTGGAAAACCACTTTTTTTAACCCGACTCACAATAAAATATTTTCATTAGGTTTTCCTGATGAAAAATTCAAAACTGTGCAAAATAAATCTCACAGAAAAATGAAATTTTGGAGAAAGTGCATTTTCCATTGCAGGGAGAAAACATATTGACGGAAAATTCCTAGCAGTCTCTGCAAGCAGACACTACTTATGCATTGGCTGAAGGGTCAATATAGCTGCATGTTTTATTTTTCTTTCAGCTTTTCATACCATTTTAAAAGATTAAAAATGACTTGTTTCCTGGCACGTGTGCAAACAGTACTTATATGATTTATTTATTTATTTATTTCAGGTAGTACAATTTTATCACCTATTTAAACTTACATTTTGCTGAAATTTTTGGTACTTTAAGAGAAGATAAAGATGCTTCAGAAGGAATAATTACAAGAGGCACAATGCACTAGAGACAGATGCACATCCTATTGCCCATATTTTATGTTAATTCTTGAATAATAGAAAAGAGAAAAGTTATGCCAGTGACAGAAAGAAAGGCCAACACCACTCAGGGCTCATATGACAAAAACATTCAATAGTCCTCATGAAAGAGGAAATGTAAAATAAAGCAGAAAAAAGCAAAGCAATTCCACTGATCCAAAGGAACAAGGTAGAACAAAACATAGTGAACATCTGGCAAAGCTTTTTGAGCATTATTTAAAAATTATCAGAATTTACAAGATACTACAGTACAACAGTCTAACTTATGATAACTTCCTTAGTGCTACTGGTTAAAGCAAGGCACAAACCTTCTCCTCCAGACTTATTTCCTCTAATGTACCTGACACCATGGACCTAAACTTAAAAAAAAAATGTATAATGGGTATTTGTCATGAAATGTATTAGTAGAATCTACAAATGCCATCTACAAACCACCGCTAATCAGATTTGTGGAGCATTCAAAGAAATGCCTCTGAAAAATGAAATCAGAGTCCAGTATAAATACAGCTCTGATTTTTATTATTGCATTTGTATCATTAACTTTTACAAGACACCAAATAAGAGAACACCAATTTAATTTCTTTTTTTCTTTGATGTAAAAGATCCTGTTTTATGTAATAATTAATCTAACAAAAACAAGGGTCTAATGATGGCCTAGCAATTAGTTTCTTTTGGAATACTAAACAATTTGGATCACCATAAGATGGGAAATATAGAAAGGAATGCCCAACATTTTTTATGTGCTCTCTAATACTGTCAAATGATTTCTTCTTCTTAACCTATGCAGCAGTTTATCATCCATATGAAATATCATCTGAGAATCTTTGAAGTGTATGTCCCCATTGATCAGTCAGCTTTCAGAAATGTATGAGAGATTGAACTATGAGAAGTAGGAAATAATTTGTGATTTTGATTTAGATTTAACCTATGGATTTCTTAAAAAGTAGAGATAAAATTGACTCAGAGTTCTAAAGCAGGGGACAATTTGGAGATACAGAACACATTTCTTTCATTAGATAACCCACAATTCTTATATTTTAACATTATAAAACATTTCCAAAATTAAATTTGATAACATATATTTAATACTTATATTTTGTGATGTCTTTTTATGATACTCAAGCCATGACCTCTTGTGGTCCTCTTCCACTTCTTTTAAAATATCTTTAAAATGTATTGATGTATTGATATGGTTGGGCATGAAAGTCCTCGTCCAGTGCCCACAGATCTCAGCAGAAGACCACCCACCATAATCAATAGGCACTAGATCATACCAGAGATTATTTCTCTGTGTGAGCACTTAAGATCTATTTAGCAAAGACAACTCACCCATGGAGGACTGAGGTATTGTGGGTCCAATCCCTGGGGGGCTTTTTAGGGATCTGGGGCAAATAGACTTTTTTTTTTTTTTTGAAAAAGGGATGGTGCTTAGTCCTGCCAAGAGGGCAGGGGACTGGACTTGATGACCTCCTGAGATCCCTTCCAGCTCTATGAGATGTGTATCGCCATATAATATAATAGCTAGCCAGGCAAATCTAGTCTTTGCATATGCACCGCAGCACTTCATTAGCAATCTCCCAACACCCTGCTTATCATGTTCCCTTCGAAGTTGGGAGCTAGTGTAGACACAGTCTTACAGAAAGACATGGCTGGAAATGGAAACATGGAGGAATTTGCTAAGAGACTTCCAAACTTCATGACAACTGGAAACCAACTTGTCTTTCTGAATTATTGTTCAAAGATTTCTTACATGTTTTTAGATTTATTTTTGTGTAAGTGAGATGGCAGATAATGAAGGGTGTTAAAGGACCTGTGTGATTTTTTTTTCAAATAGCTAATAATCTGATGCTAGCAAGTTTTCCTAGTACTGCATTCCAGACAGAATCCAGATAGGATTATTTTTGAGTTATAAAATTACTTGAGTTATAAATGTGGTGGGTTTCAACATTTGCAGGAGGACAACCCTAAGCATACCCTGTTTTGTATGAATCAACTTCAGAGGAAATCCCCCCTTATATTCATATCCAAATATTGACAGAAATAATTCTGTGACACTATGACATAAAGCTTAAATTGCACATAAAATACTAAATGTCTCACATGCTCACACAGGCACACACACACACACACACACACACACACACAAAGAATTGTTGAGAAAAAAAGAAAAGATGCACCTACTAGGGTAGTAACTTTCCAATTTCTGGAAACTGGACACGCCTGCTCTGCCCCCTCCCTATAAATCCTACCGCTTACTCTTGTCCCTGATCAACCCACTCCCAAAGGTCCTATCCTCTTCTCACGCCTCTCCCAACTACACCCTTCACCCAGCTTGGGGACTGCTTCACTGGCCCCTCTCCACCAATCACCTGGGGCGGGCAGGCTTTCTCCTCCTGCTGCACCTGCCCTGCAGCTGGATTGGCACCTGTCCCTGGTAGCTGAGCCCAGGGGGTGGCCTGCACCACTGCCCATAGCCAGGTTCTTTTGCAGCCCTGCTGACGCACTGCAAGGCTGGCCACTCACACTGATGCAGAGCAGAAAAGCTGATGAGAGAAGTGGGTTGTCTTGCCTTCTCCACCCCTTGGCATGTTTCCAGCTCCCTCAGCCTCTGACTCTTCCTGGTCCACACAGCCTGGGTGGGGAGTGGAAGAGACAGGACCAACTACTTCTCTTGCTGGCTAGGCAGCTGTGGTCAGCATGTCAGCCCAACTGCCTGGCTAGTGAGGCACTGCCTGGATGGAGGAGATGGCAGAGGCACTGGGAGATGGACAGAACCCCTCTCCCTGATGTGGTAGGCCAATTTGGGGAGCTGATTGCCCCTGCATGGCCCCATATGTCACATTGCTCCTATAGGCGGTAACCAGATTTTCTTACACAGTCAGTATTTCCGACGCCATTGCCAGGCACATTTCTGACCACCTTTTCCAATCACAAACTGGTCACCTGGTATCCCTACCACTGATGCTGAAATCCATTAGAGCACAGGGATGCTCCACAGCCTCTCTCCTGGGAGTTATTTCAATTTATTAGCTAGAAGCACAGCCTATCTGCATCAATTCAATGGGGTTTTGGATCTAATGGATCTGTGTAATGCAGATGTGAACCTTTCCCTAGCTTCTGCTATTCCCAGCTGGGCTCTCCAAACCAGCCTACCTGGGGCCATTACTTGGCTGGCTTGTAGGGCATGTGGAAGCACTGACAGCATAGCCCCTGTGTGAAGTTAACTGGTGCAAAGGGCTTTGCACTGATGCTCTGCCTGAGGGGTGAACTTCACTCTTAAGGAATGAAAATCAAAGGGAACACAGGTAAATCAGGCAGTTATATGTTCATTGTGATAGGACTCTTTCTTTCGGACTGTAGAAACATTTTTTTACGAATCCCAGAGGGGTATCATGTGCTTTTTTGGACAAGTACGGCTCTGCATTGCAGATGCAAATTATTTCTCTGAATAGAAGCATCAGAGTTCTAATTATTGCACTCCACAGACTGGGTGCTATTTAAACAGCTGGCTTCTATCCTTTCTAAACACACCCATAACCTACTGCTGATTTATGATTCACGTTGGTGTTACTGAAGTAATGAGCCATAAAGGGCTTACTTTCCATGAGGAGACAATCAAGGCCACAAATTTATCACAGCATTCTATTATTTACATTGTAGGAGACAAATGTTGATTTGGCAGTTGGATGATAAGGATCAGCTTTGTTTTCTGTGCAAGCATTAAAAGGTTTCCCAACCTAATGGATTTTTGTTTTTTTCAGTTCAGATGCCTTTCACTATTGTTTCTAGTACTGAACAAAGGAACTAAATATTTTACACCTTGTTTTCATAGTCAACTTTGCGAAGTGTTAATGTTAAGTATATTTAAGAATCATCTATTGCAAACGTTGCCAATTCAGACTGTAAACATTTTCTATGTTCAAACTTTGCAGAAGTTAAGGAAAGAACAAAACCTTTCTCTGTGCTTTGGCTTGTGTAGTTAGCAGCTTATCATGTCCATAATAAAGACAGAATGACAGATGCTGTGACAAATCATAAACATACCAAAACCACTAAAGATTTTCTTCAGTGTTTTCCAAAGTTGAGTTATATACTGTCGGTAACAAGAAGGCCTGTGGCACCTTATAGACTAACATATTTTGAAGCATAACATTTCGTGGGCAAAGACCCGGTTCGGACGAAGCAGGTATTTGCCCACGAAAGCTTATGGTCCAAAATATCTGTTAGTCTATAAGGTGCCACAGGCCTTCTTGTTGTTCTCAAAGATAAAGACTAAGACGGCTGCCTCTCTGATACTGTCGGTAGTTCAGCTCTGACAAAATGTTCACTTCGATTCAAATGACAGAGAAAATAATGCAGAGAAATGCAGAAAAATCTTCATTTTGTTTCAGTTCAAAAAACCAGCAAGATATCCTGCCAATCTCAGGCAAGTAGCCCACCCTCCAGGAGTCCTGGCCCAAATGCAAGTATAGTAATCCCTGGAAATGCAAGATTTTGAGTTATGCTTACCTCGCATTTATGTGAGTTAAGGGCAACCAAAAATCCTGCTCCCCGCAGCCCTGGCTCCCCTGGCCCACATGACCCCAGTTCAACCCCCACATATGGCCCCAGTTCAAACCTCCCCATGTGTGGCCCCAGCTCACCACCCACTCACCCCTCCCACTGCCCTAACTCACCCAGGCTTAAGCCCTCACACCTTTCCCACAGCCCCAAGCCACCTCCATGCTTAACACTCCCCAACTGCCCCCCCACCCCAATCCCAGGACTTACCTTTCAAAAGGAGCTTCAGGTGCTCCTTCTGCGTCCCTGGCTGCAGAAAGTGTGTTCTGCCAGGGAAAAATATTCTCCTCCTTTGACTTATGCAAAATTTGAGTTATGCGAGGGCCCCTGGGAATAGAACCCTCACATAACTTGAGGGACTGCTGTACTTGCTGACCAAATGTTTCTGCAAGGACCTGAGAAAAATTTGAGAAGCTTTTGAATTTAAATGCATTTATTTATAAAACTTTATAATGTAGCTTAGTCCTTAGGTGATTTTAGCTGAAATTACTTCACGCACAGGAGGAGCTAAAGCAGGGGCAGAGAAGGTACAGCCACCAAGCCTTTGAATGCAGCCTGCTTCACCGGGAACAACAGGCAAGAAGCTATTCCTCCCCATGGTTCATTCCCTAGTGTGTTGGCTGGAATGGCAGTGCACACATAGCCACAGGGTAGTAAGTGTATTTTCCCATTGGAATTGACACAACTTGCAAAGCGAAAAATTCACTCACAGAAACTTTTGCAAAATGGGATCCAACTACTTCACATTTACAAACAATGACATAATCAAGAGTTGCAGAAGCTGCAACCCAGAGACAACACTGACTGGAAATCCAGAGAAAAAGACAACCAGCTCTTCGATCACATGAAAATTAAGAACTCAGAGAAACTTGCCTTCTTGGTGATAGAAGAAGACTGTTAACAGCTCATTGGAATGAAAGTGAGGAGCAAAGAGAAAAATGACTTCAAAGAGACAGAACAAGACAGTCAAACCCTTGACCATAATAATCAAAAACCCATTACTCTACTTAGAGACCCGAACAGTGCTGGGTAAACTCACCAATACTGTAATAAAATATACATAATAGCCGCGTCTACACTAGCCGACTATTTTGAAATAGCCAGGCCAACTTCAAAATAGAGCCCAGCACGTCTACACATGCCGAGCGCTATTTTGAAGTTGAAAGTGACATAAGGCAGTGAGACGTCGAAATCGCTATCCCCATCAGAAGATGGGAATAGCACCCCACTTCTACGTCCAACGTTGAAGTAGGGCATGTGTAGACAATCCGCGTCCCACTATGTTGAAATAGTGGGGTCGTCCATGGCGGCCATCAGCTGAGGGGTTGAGAGACGCTCTGTCCAGCCCCTAAGCTCTATGGTCGCCGTGTGCAGCAGCCCCTTAAAGCTCTCCGTCCCCTTATTTCCTGTGGCAGGAAGCTGAGAGCGTGCAGGCAGCAGCACAGACACGTGCACAGGCTGCACGCCCTCCAGACACCCCAATCCACCACCCAGAACCCATGGCAGCCAGCCAACCCCCCCCAAGCACCCACAGGGCACCCCCCCAAGGGGACCATGGGCTCCCAGCCATCCAGCCAGTGGGTGGGGGAAGAGGGGTGGGGCTCCTCCTGGTCAGACACTGAGATCCGGGACCTGCCGGGGCTTTGGGGTGAGGAGGAGGTGCGCCAGATAATGGGGAGCAAGCGGCAGAACACAGATGCATTCGCCTGGCTGGCCGAGGGCCTGGCTGCCCGGAGTCACCCCATCCACACTCCTGACCACGTCAGGAGTAAGGTCAAGGAGCTGCAGCAGGGTTATGCCCAGGCCTGGGACATGGCCAGCCGATCTGGGGCCGCCCCCGCCTCTTGCCCCTTTTACAGGGAACTCAGGGAGATCCTGGGCCCCCGATACACCACCTCCCCCCGGCCACTCTTGACACCTCGGCCAATGAGCTCCAGCAGGCCCTGGAGCCGGAGTCTGGCCCGGAGGCCAGCCCTGCACCCCAGGGGACCTCAGAGGAGCCCACCCCAGGACAGCAGAGGAGGAGGAGGTGGGCTCCTGTGACAGGGGGCTCCTCATCGACCTCTCCCCCCTGCAGCTCTAGCAGAGCATCCTCCCAACGGGTGTCCCCCAACAGTGGGAGTGGACTGTCAGGTATGTACCCCAGGTGCACAGCCCCGGGTTAAGGGGTGGGGACAAGGGACATGAACAGGGCCCTCCACCCACCCAGCTGACTATGGCTCCCCCTAGCCCAGCCAGACCACAGCCCCGCGGACAGCAGTGGCACGTCCCTCAGAGCCCATCAGCACCTGCCCCCCAGGACAGCGCCATGCCCCATCCCTGGGGATAGGTGGTAGCAGAATCCCAGAAGGGGGTTACCCCTGGTGGGGGTTCCACACCCATCATCATCATCTCTGGGGGACAGGGATGGGGGACGAGCAGCGGAGGGGTGGGGGGACGTGGGCCATGGGTCAGGGCCCAGATTAATGGCTATCTCCTCTCTTTCCCCCCTCTATCCCACAGCTGCACCAGCTGAAGGCATCGACATCATGGGTGCTGCGTCTGTTGTGCCGGACAGCCCACTGGGGCCATCGCATCGGGGCAACTCAACAGCAGAGCAGGGACCGGCCCTGGGATGAACCCGCCACGACCGGAGCCAGCCACGGGCGACCGCTGATCCCCAGCTCCTCACCACGCTCCAGCATCAGGTGGAGGTGTCAGAGCGCCACCTGCAAGTGGAGGAATGCTGGCTTCACTTGCAGCAGAGAGCGCTGACCTGGCGCCCGGAGGCTTGGGGTTTCTTCATGAGGACTTTTGAGTGGATCGAAAAGCAGATGGCACTCCCCGCTGCTCCAGCCATTGTCCCTCTCAGGCACCCTCCACCTGCCCTGGAGCCTGCTGAGGAGGGGGACCGCGGGGCTCAGGAGCCAGCCCAGCCATACCTGCTGGTTCTGCCAGCCCCCAACCAGCCTCAACAGGGCCTCCGGCCCAGACGTAGGTTGTGCCCCTGCATGCTGGGCGCTGGACAGTAGGGGCAAAGGGGGCCAAGGACTGGGCTCCCCAGGCCCCCCTTTGTACATATTCCCCTCCCATTATTGTACATAGTTGCCGTTGCCTTGTCCCACCCCCCTTTAGTAGCTGTCCCCCCCCATGTACATAGTTCACCATTAAAGTAAAAGGCCATTGTTTTTGTTTCAAGAAGGTCTGGTTTATTTAAAACAAAACAAACATGTGGTGGTGTATGCTCTTCGGTGTGGAGTGGGGTGGGTGTGGGGGCAGGTATTGTTGTGGGCAGTGGGGGGGGTGGGACGTGGTTCACCAGCTGGCTCTGCCAGTGTTTACCCCGCAGCCTGGTCCAAATAAGCCTGCAAGGCCTCCCGGACCCGGATCCCCTCATGGTCGGCTTGGCGACTGGGGGCAGCGGGTGGCTGGGTGTAGGCCGTGCCAGCCTCCATAGCCCAGCCCTGCACAAATGCCTCCCCCTTGCTCTTCACCAGGTTGTGGAGTGTGCAGCACGCGCCCACAACCTGGGGAATGTTGGGGAGCTCTGCATCCAGGCAGATGAGGAAGCACCTCCAGCGGCCTTTGAGGCAGCCGAAAGTCCTCTCGACCACCTGGCGTGCATGGTTCAGGCGGGTGTTGAACTGCTCCTGGCTGGCACTGAGGTGGCCCGTGTAGGGGCGCATGAGCCAGGGCCGAAGGGGTTAGGCTGAATGTGTGACAAGGCAGAGGGGCACAGTGGTGTCCATCAGAGGGATCTCCCGCTGGGGGATGTGGGTCTCCATCTCCAGCTGGTGGCACAGGCCCAAGTTCCTAAACACCCGGGCGTCGTGGGTGCTGCCAGGCCAGCCAACAAATATATCCAAGAAGTGGCCCTGGTTGTCCACCATGGCCTGGAGGACCACTGAATGGTAGCCCTTCCTATTCAGGAAGCATCCTCTGCTGTGCTCCGGGGCACGGATGGGGATGTGGGTCCCATCCAGTGCCCCGAAGCAATTAGGGAAGCCTATGCTGGCAAACCCTGCGATGCCCACATCCAGGTTCCCAAGCCACATGAGTCTGTGGAGCAGCAGGATGTTCAGTGCACGGACCACCTGCAGGGGAAGGACATGAGCACCTGTGAGGGTGTGCAGGGTGTGCCTGGCCCTACCCCCAGGCGCCCCCCAGCCTCCCCCAGGGTCCCCCATCCTCCCAGGATCCCCCCTGGCTCCACTCCCCCTGGTCTCTACCCCTCCCCCTGGGGTCCCCTTACCTCCATGACAACAGCCCTGACGGTGCCCTTGCCTACTCTGAACTGCTGTCCTACGGATCGGTAGCTGTCTGGAGTGGCCAGCTTCTAGACCGCGATGCCGACCCGTTTCTCGATGGTGAGGGCACGTCACATGGGGGTGTCCTGGTGCCTCAGGGCAGGGATGAGTCACTGGCAGAGCTCGAGGAATGTCTGCCGGCACATCCGGAAATTCTGGAGCCAGCGGTCATTGTCCCACTCTCCAAGCACAAGCCGCTCCCACCACTCTGAGCTGGTGGAGTACCTCCATAGCTGGCAGCGCGTCCAGCGGGGGGAGGCCAGGAGGGCTACATGGTCTGGGGCGGCTTCTTCATCCCCCGAGGTTGACAGCTCTTCTTCTTCTAGAAGCTGCTGGGCGGCTTCCTCCATGCCACCGAGCAAGACAGTCACTGCTCTGGGGGCGGCTGTGTGGGCTTCTGTCTGCTGCTGCCGCTGCTGCTGCTGGGGGTCCATGCTGCGTTCACAGGGTCTGCGAGTGGTTGTGGGCTCTGCAGACATGTGCTGTGCAGGCCAAGTCTGCCTGGGAGGGGCCCTTTAAGGGAGCGGCTTGCTGTTGCCCTGGAAGGGCTAGTCCACCCTGTGACCCTGTCCGCAGGCTTTCCTAGTCCCCTTATTCCAATTGGGGCTGCTTTTGTGTGTAGAAGCTCCCCTGAGGGGCCTGTTTCGATTTAGTGCTATCCTACGTCGACGTTGAACGTTGACGCCACCAACCCTGGAGGATACGTGGACGCTACGCGTCGAAATAGCTATTTTGATGTAGCGTCCCAGTGTAGACATAGCCAGTGAGTAGTTTACTCTCTATATTCTGTGATGCAGTTAAAATTAAAAATGTAGAAAACATCAACAATATTTAACAAAAAAAGCGTTCTGTTGTTGGTTAACAGTGTACTTAATCATGCAATTAATCAAAATATTTTTAATTCTGTGATTAATCGTAATTATTTTTTAAATCACTTGACAGCCCTAAGGGAACTAGACAGTTGCTGTAGCTTTTATAATACAGGTTGAACCTCTCTAGTCTAGCACTCACTTGTCCGACAATATACATAATCCAGCATCATTTTAGTTAGCTGGATGACCACTTATCATGAGTGTAGTCCTGTCTCTCAGTGTTCTGTGCTGTTATTTAGCTGTAATTTACCCCTAAATGTCTTCTAAGAGCCCAGTAAGCAGTGGAAGTGTTGGTAGTGCTCAACCCAGCATTTCTTAAACTTTTTTGAGACCATGGAACTCCAAACAATAATATTTTTATGCAGAACTCTTCTGAAAATTTTCTTCAAAAGATTGTTGTTAGACCAAAACACAAAACAAAAATGAAACAACTTATATAGCAAAACCAAAAGGAAGAAACTCAATCAGGCATCATAGAAATGAAGAAGTAACACTGTATCTGGTTTTAATAGCAGAAAATATGTCATAAGTGTATGATATTAAAAAGCATCACTCGTGGCACACCTGTGAGGTGTTCACAGAATAGTGTTCTATGGAATTTAGTTTAAGAAACAGTGTGTTAGATGATATTAATTTCCCGTGGTCTGGCAAATTCTCTCATTTGGCACCCATGAGGTCCCAGGGGTTCCAGACTAGAGAGGTTTAAACCTGTAGTACTCTTTGTTTGTTTGTTTGTTTTTTTCTGGTTGTGTTGCACATCAACTTTTGCCTGGGATTGATGCCATACTAATATACTAATGATGCCATACTGAGGTCATCTGACTTACCCTTTTTAAAGATATTGGCATAATATTTTTCCAGTCTTGTAGAACTTTCCAAGTGTTTCAAGATTTGTTGAAATTCAACATTAACGGTTCAGAGAGCTCTTGGGTGGAAATTATTGTTGTTCTGAGATTTTAAAGTGTTCAACATCTTCCCTATTTACTGAGGGAATAGTAAGTATTTCTTTACCACATTAAGGTATGAATACATGCTGCTTCTTTTCAAACACAGAACAGCAATAGTTATTGAATATTCATGCTTTTCCTGCATGTATTTTGTTTATTCTTGATATATTTTAAAAAAAATCTAATTATCTGTACCCTTACTAACCATAGATTATTCATTGTCACCTTGAGCCTTAATTATTAACTGTCTGCATTGCCTAAGTACTGATTTGTATTCATTGCTACCAAATTTCCCATCTTCTCCATCTGTCATATATTTATTTTTAATTGCTAGTTTCACTTCCTCTCTTACTCAGGATTTTTAACTGTAGGTTTCTTCCATGATTAAAATTATTTTTGCATAATAAATCATACTTAATTCACAATTATAACTTTTAAATCTATTTTTGCACACTATCCTCTTTAATCACCCAAATTCTTAGGGGTAGAACATATTTGTTTTTCTTTCTTTCTTCGTTATTCAGAGTCACTACAGAATTTATCTTAATCTGAACATTTGGGGCTAAACATGTCTACTGACCTGCATTTTCTTGTGAAAAAACACATCCCTCCTCCATTCTGCTTCCTCACTGGGTTCTTTTAGTCAATACAAGAATACTGCTTTAGAGATTCAGTGAGTAAAACTAAAGTGAAGAGATTTATTTTCACTGGAGGGAAGGTTGACAGTTTGCCTGCTGAATATATATCCCCCAAGTAGACATGCATGTGTCTAATTCAGATGCAGGTCCCTTTTCTGTTAGTATATTTGCTTTGTTTTTGCAGGTGAAGGATACCAGAGGGGAGATTTTTAATTGAAGTCTGGTAGCAGAAGATAGATGTGGGAAAGCAGAACAACTTCCAGCTTTCACTCACAAATTAAATGAAATCCTGAGGGATCTTAAGCTGGCAGACATTTGGAAAAAAATTAAATGCTAATGTGTGCAGTTGTACTTTTTACACCCACAGACATCAAATATATAAAAGCATTAACTTCTCTTCTGTTGCAGTGGGTGCACAATATATGCACAGGGTATAAGGTTAAATCTTATGAAGTAAGATGGAAACTCAATATCAAATCTTGCACTGGCAGTATAATGTGCAAAGGCAATTTCATCCTGAAAGTAGTTAATTCAATCACTAACAATATTTTTTTTTCAAAAAAGTATGGTGCTATTTCAGAATTAAAGCCCTTGTTGAATACTATAATGCAAATTATCCCCAGAAGAATAACGTAAATGAATAACTGTGATGGTATGAAATCTCATGTGGGTAGGCTGTTAATAGCTACTGCCACTGAAGGAAAATATTTGAAATATTTTACACTTAAGAACTTTGAAAATGGCATCTGGAATTCAAGAGCATGAATAACTAATAAGGGGAAAGGGTTAATGTTTATCCTGGCTGTCATAAAAATCATGCACTGCTTCACTTTTCCCAGTAAAACTCATGAATCAAATCTTGGTCCTAATGTAGTCAAAGAAAGTTCTCCATTTATTTCAGTAGGGCTTAGATTTCATCCCACAATGTTAAACTGCACATGTGGGTGGGCTATTACAAAGTGAGTGGTTCAATAAGTAGCTAGAGTTATACAAATAACATGGCGATCTCTCTGTTACTATTCAAATTTGTCCTGAGAAAGACCTCAGATAACAGCCCTTAAAACTGAGGAGAGGACAGAAATGGGGGAGGTCTCCAGTGCAACCACAAAGACTTAAAATACCAAGAAACAATGGAGGCCTTTGCCACAACTTCAGTCAGTGGAAACACTTGATTTGGAACAGTCCTGGTGTGAAAGAAAGGGAGCTGTTCGCAGGGTGTCGCCTGTAAGAAGGCTTTACCATTTGAACCTATTTACCCTCATGGTGGGAAAGAGCTTGAATCTGTTAACTTCTCTTTTGATCCTGGTTTTATGGGATGGGAGCACTAAGAGATGGTGTTTGCAGTAAGGAGTGCACAAGCTACATTTTTATTGTAATATCTTAATTATTTTTTAATTTGGGTCCAAAGAGGCACTGTTGGCTCAATTTTTTATTATGACTGTCTTTCTTGTTTTTGGCAAGCACGCCTATGGCCTTGGAGAGGCAACTATTCAGAAGCATATGTACTCATATATATTGAAATGAATAAGCTAGAAATTCTTTTAATTGATCATGCTGATTATGTCCACAGGTTTTTGGGTTTTAAATTTAAAAAAGCAATATAGAAACAGATGGTTGATGCACGTGCTTTGAAAGATAGCAAACAGATTAAACTAAGGAAGCAAGACATTTTTCTTTCATCACAGGAGGTCAGAGCTGTGACAGCCTCTCATATGTAGTGGTATCAGCAGCAGAGCAGGATGGAACTTATTCATCATTTTCCCTGCCTGGGTTTCATTTAGGGTCCATGTTCTAGATCAGGGGTGGGCAACCTGCAGCTCCAGAGCCATACGTGGCTCTTTAAGAAGTCATTTGTGACTCTGGATGCTGCCATCACTGACTCTTCCGTGGCTCCTTGTCCTGCTGCCGCTAAAACAGCAGAACTAAATTTAATTGGTTTAACAGCCAGTACAGCAATCTGAGGGACCCAGCTGTTGAACCAACTCAATTTGGTTCCACTATTCCAGCAGCCCAGGGAGGCCCTCACCTCACTCTCAGTACCACTTGCTTTGTTGTTTACCTGTTTTCCTTGCTGCCACAGAGAGGGGCCAGCTGAGGGGCTGGAGGAGGAGGGAGTTGGGGCTGAGGCCCCTGCACACTCCCAAGAGTCCCCTGTGGAGGCAGAGGGCCCAGGGTTCACCACGAAGGAGCAGGTGGCTGCAGAGGAGAAGCTGAAGAAGGCCAGGGGTGACAGTCCCCATGAGAAACTGGTGGTGGTGGATGCTGTGGTGGTAGAGGCAGAACCTCCTTCCTTGGCTGCTGAGAGAAAAAGCCTCCAGGCAAAGGCAGGAGCCACCCAACAGGCACCCACCAGTACCAGCTTCAGAGAGGGCAAGGCCAAGGAGCTGCCCCATGCTACAGGTAGGGGAAGTGCTAAGCCCACAGGAGAGCTGGGGGAAGGAGCAGCTGAGTCTGCCCCTGCTGCAGCTGCACAGCCCTGCTGAGCAGGAGGAAGAGAAGGAGGTGGCAGAAGGGAAGACAGCAGCTACAGAGGACCAGTGGCAGGGGGTAGAGCTGACTGAGCATTGCTGCCTCCTGCTGGCAAAGCACAAGCACACACGCCAGTACAAGGGGCACCTGCAGTTCAAGCTGTTTGAGATCTTCTGCAAGAAGTGTGAGGAGCTGCCCCACACACAGCTGGAGGAGCTTATTGGTTGAGGAGGGTTAATCCTGAGGATGGAGGGGTGGGTTTGGGGCTGAGAAAGGTTAAGCCTGGGGATGAGGGGTAAAAGTTGGGGATGGGGGGCATGTTTACAAGATGAGGGGTAAAGGTTGGGGATGAGGAGGCAGGTGTGTGAGATGGGGGGGCCTAAAGCTTGGAAATAAGTGGGCAGATTTATGGGGCTAAGGCACATAAAGCCTGGAGATGGGGGTAACTTTAGGGGCTAAAGGGGGTACAGTCTGGGAATGTGTAGGGATGTGGAGGGTTGATGCAAACATTGCTGCTTCCTGCTTAAGAGCCCATCCCCAGGCACAGTATTTTCCTTTTCCTCATTTGGACTGGGTCTACACGTGCCCCTTCCTTTCGAAAGGGGCATGTTAATGAGCAGGTTCGAAAGATGCTCATGAGGCGCTGCAATGAATACTAGCAAATAATGGTGGCCACGGCGATTCGAAAGTGTGGCTTTTTGAATCACGCACCGCCCGTGGAGACAGGACCTTCTGAAAGGACCCCCCCCAGTTTTCAAAAGCTGTTCTTCCAAACTCAGACCAAATTTTTTCATGTGCTTTACCCAGAGGCCAAGGGGGCTGGCTTTATTCAGGGGTATTTTAGTCTCCCTGAGCTGCTGTAACTGTTTCAATGATTCATTCAAGTTTCAGTGTAACAACCATGTCTACTTAAACATATCCTTCTTCTAAGGGTCTTCTTTGACAGGAGGCCTAATTCCAGATTGGGGTCCAAACATAATCAAAGGGTCTACCTGGGCAGTTGGGATTTTTGGGGCTGTCAAACATCTGCTGTCTTTTAGCCGCCCCAAGCCACTACTGATGATTCATTTGAGTTTCAGCATAGCACCTATGTCTACTTAGGGCCTTCTTTTCCAGGCAGCCTAAATCCATATCCTGGGCCAAAATTAACCAAAGTCTAATCACACTGCTCATAGGGCAGGTGGTGGGTCTCCCTGTGCAGTCATGGTTTTCAGGGCTGTCAAACGTCCACTGTTTTTTAGCCACCCTGATCCATTACTGATTCATTCGCATTTCACTGTAGCACCCATGTCTACATAAACTTATTTTCTTTTAAGGGTCTTCTTTGCTAGGAGGTCTAAATCCAGATCCAAGCCCGAAAAGATACAGTGCTTTTGCATCTCGTTTTCAAAAACCTGTCAGTTGGGACAGGTTTGCTACCCCTCTCTTTCCCTCAATTATAAAAAGCACATTTCTTATAAAGGCCAGACAGACACCCTTCTGGAAAAAGGGATGCTTGTTTAACATGGCGGGGAAACTGGGAAATGAAATGTGGGAAGATATCGTCAAATACCCATATCTGCTTGCAGAGCCAGAACGCCACAGGGGTCAGGGAACTGTGGGATTGGTTCCCCCAATACACTGCTGCAGCACTCATTGGAAGCTCGATTTAAGCTATTTGTGTGTGGCAGCAATAAGACAATTTTGTGGGGAGCATGTGGGAAGGTGAAGATGCTCAAAATCGAACGGATAAAACCCAGCATTAAGAAATCGATTTTAATAAAATTGATTTTAGCTTGTAGTGTAGACACAGTCTCTGGAATAAAAGTTACACTTGTTTCTAGGTGTAAAGTGATTAACACTGTAAAGTGATGCTGTTAATGAAAAAGAGCTTATAATGGGCTTACAGATGCCTGTTCTCAGTATCTTTTATTCACTCTTGCTGGTTTCTAATGCAGATTCCATAAGCATGTTAAAGAACTAGGTGAAATTTAGTAAAACTACAGTACAGGAAACCCTTGCAAGTTGCAGTATCTATCTTCCTCACACCACTGTGAATGGTGAAATCTGCAAATACTGGGGGCCAGGAGGAAGTGGAGTGAGTGCTCCATTTCCCCGCAGCTTGTGGACACCACAGTGGGTTCCCCTCTGCTCTTGGCTGCCTTGGTGACTGCAGGGGCGAGCCTCAGGGGAGGGGTGGTGGTGAGCGACTGACAGATGCTGCTGCTGCCCTGCAAGAGGACGCTTGAGGCCATGTCCCCACCCCGCAAGGCCAGAGATGGAGTGCAATGGGTGGGCAGGACAAGGAGGTAGCAGGAAGAGGAGGGGCTTGAGGACAGGAGAGTTCTGCAAATAAGTACAATTTCTCTTTTAATTGTGTTAAGGGGTTCATATTTTCTTGACTGGAAACTTACAAGAGTTTTAAATATTTAATGTAAAAATCAAAATGCCTTCCGATTCACCTTTAAATGTTTCTTCCTTTTGTACGGACACTGGACTGTTTGTAGGTTCAGACATTTCTAAGTACAATGAAGCTTCATTCTTCATTCTATAGGCCAACTTTTGCAGCTAAGGGATGATGTATAAGGCCTGCATTTTGTTTTTTGTAGGTCACTGCCACAGACAGCTTAATTTCCTTCTAAACTATACCAGTCTCAATAACGTCCATATAATGCAGTGCTGAGTTTATGTATTATTGGAGTTTTCTTTGTCTGATTGAAATCTTTCATAAAATTTCACTAAAAAGAGCTATGCCCCTGTCACTGTCAGGACAATGAACACAAGCCTTGTCAGGTGGGTTAGCTATGGAAATCTCTATTAAGTAGAATACCTGACCTCATTTCCAAACTTCTGTGTTAAAAAATCCACTGCTACGTCAATGGATACCCACTGCATGTTTCATGATCTAAAACTCATTTGGCAGCATTTCAAATATAGGAAACACTTTCATTAACTTGCTTGTATTTGTCCAGTCCATTCTTCATTTTGCAGGATACAGTGCTTTGTACTGTTTTGTTCTGTGTTGCTTCACAGACAACTATTCAAAACAAAAAGAACAGCAAAAAAACCCTGCCCTGGCATGACCCTATGATACCATCTGGCTCCTGAATTAACAAAAAAATTAACTGTCACTTTTTTTTGGCTAATTGGAATTTTTTAGTAAGCAAGCTGCAAGGACTAATCACTAATTAATGTGACTTTACCACAAATAATAATAATAATAATAATAATAATAATAATAATAATAAAAACAGCATTGTACCCTAAACTTTTTTGTAGTAAGAGGTTAGGCTTTATTTTGCAATGTCTCCTCATGCTGAACTTCATTTCTTTCACTATGAATTCTGTGCTGAGAAGGCTTGCATGAGTGGACCCAGAGTATTTCACTCTCCTTTCTTTTGAATGAATCTTTTGGGTTCATACTAAATTGGAAAATCATTCATCTTTGTCGTTCATGTCTCATTATCAAATCAATACTTCCAGATTTTTTTTTCATATGCTATGAACACACCTTGATGGCACCTTGTAGTATCTACACCTGAAAATTTCATTGCATGATATTTTGCCAAATTACATTAAGGTAAAAGTATATATTTTAATTATGTCTGTCCTATAAAAAAAAGCAAATGAACTTTGCATTTTTTAGCTCACATAGGCCAGATGTTAACAATTTCACCATTTGAATATTGCTTTCTGCATGCAAGCATTCATTGATTTCAATGGGACTGCTTCTGTAGTTACAGTATTATTCAACATGACTGAGAAGATCAGAATCTTGTCCAGAACATCTTATTAGGATGAATGAACTTATTTATCTAAAGTTTTCTAATGTATACAAAAGTAAATGAAATAAAATTTCATATCAATTTTGAGACCCCCGCTGACATTTTTATAGTTTTCTTTTTGTAATCCACACTTTCTTCGTACATATTCAGGTCAAAGGAGGATGTTTGGATTCATTTTAAACATTTTTTATGAAGATCATCCGGAGCATGTCTGTAGCTAGGGTTGCTCCATGCTTATGTTAGAATATAGACAACCTTACCAGCTTTCTTAGCACAGATATAACTAGCATGATGTTCAGTACAGTCCTTTGAAGTTCACAAATGCTCCCAGAATTCACATTCTATCTTGCCCTTAAAATGTTACATACAATCCAAGCCCACAATAAAATATAACCTATGTATGTAAACCAATTGACTCCAAAGGGGCTTGAAGTTAAATCAATGAGGTTATGCAGAAATATTAGAGGAAATTCCCACATCTGCCACATCTGTATTCCAAGATACCAACCTTATTTCTGGACGCTATTCTTTGACCATATCTGTTCAGAACAATGTAGTAGCACTTACAGTAGCAGTCAGACAAAGGCACTATGCTTTGCTTCTGAGGAATAACCTAGTTACACAGGGCATATACAAGGCATGGCTTTCTTTGGTTGAGTTTTATAATAAGCTGCCACTCGGATGCCATTTCTGCTCCTTTTCCAATCAGGTTTGGGACTTTGTTTACGATATGCAGTATCCAAGAAGACAGAAGGGACTGCAACAACTACCGTGGAATCTCCCTCCTAAGCGTCACTGGTAAACTGTTCACTCGCGTCATCCTTGGCAGACTCCAGAAGATTGCTGAGAGGGTGTACTCCGAATTGCAGTGCGGATTCCGCGCAGAGAGGTCTACCGTTGACATGGTCTTCTCTCTAAGGCAGCTGCAGGAGAAGTGCAGCGAGCAGAGAAAGCCACTCTACATAGCCTTCATCGACTTGACCAAGGCTTTTGACTTGGTCAGCAGGGATGGTCTGTTCAAACTGCTCCACAAGATAGGCTGTCCTCCACGGTTATTCAAGATGATCCAGTCGTTCCACGAAAACATGAGAGGAACCATCCAATATGACGGCGCATTACCGGATGCTTTCAGAATCAGGAGCGGCGTCAAACAAGGATGCGTGCTTGCTCCGACATTGTTCAGGATCTTCTTCGCACTCCTCCTGAAGCATGCCTTTGGATCTTCAACAGAGGGCATCTTGCTGCACACAAGATCTGATGGGAAACTGTTTAACCTTGCAAGGCTGAGAGCTAAGACTAAGGTGCGAGAAGTCCTCATCAGAGACATGCTGTTCGCAGACGATGCTGCTGTAGTGTCTCACACAGAAGACCAGCTTCAAAAACTGCTGGATCGGTTCTCCAAAGAGTGCAAGGACTTTGGGCTTACCATCAGCCTAAAGAAGACAAATGTACTTGGTCAAGATGTTGCTGAATCCCCATCAATCAGCATTGACAACTATACATTAGAGGTTGTCGACGAGTTCGTTTACCTCAGGTCCACCATCGCTGACACCCTGTCGTTGGACACTGAGCTAAATAGGAGGATCGTAAAAGCAGCCACAACTCTGTCCAGACTCAGCAAGAGAGTGTGGAATAACAACAAGCTGTACAATCACACAAAAATGCAAGTCTACAGAGCCTGCATCCTCAGCACCCTCCTTTATGGCAGCGAGACTTGGACCCTGTATGCCCGCCAGGAAAAGAGGCTGAATGTCTTCCACTTGCGCTGCCTCAGGCGCATCCTTGGAATATCATGGAAGGACAGAGTTACCAACACAGCCGTCCTCGAGCAACCTGGAATCCCAACCATGCACACCGTCCTCAGGCAGCGTCGGCTCCGCTGGCTTGGCCACATCCACAGGATGAACGATGGAAGGATTCCAAAAGACATCCTGTATGGTGAGCTAGCCTCTGGAAAAAGACCCCCCGGACGCCCCCAGTTGTGTTACAAAGATGTCTGCAAGAGAGACCTCAGAGAGGCAGACATTGAGCTGGACAACTGGGAAGAACTAGCAGACGACCGCGGCAGATGGAGGCAGGGGTTACACAAGGGCCTTCAGAAGGGCGAGTTGAAGATCAGACAGCTAGCAGAGGAGAAGCGAGCACACAGAAAGCACAATAAGGACTTGCCAGACACCCACTACATCTGCAAGAGATGCAGCAAGGACTGTCACTCTCGTGTGGGTCTTTATAGTCACAATAGACGCTGTAAATGAAGTCTTAAATTGAAACTTTAAAGGGCGCGATCCATAGTCTGTGCAGACTGAAGGATGCCTACTACTACTACATTACATAAATAACCTTGGGAAACCTTTTTCTTACTAGATCATTTTTCTAACACATAGTTTTTGATAAATGTTATCAGCATGTGTTATTTTTATTCCTCCAAAAGGACAAGATGCAACAGTAGAATGGATACTCACAGGTTCTCACTATAAAATATTCTCACTATCAGTTCCAATTCCAGTTATTTCTCAACTTTCTATCATATCATCTTATTAATCTATCAAGCATGCAATGTGTTCCAAAACCTTTGCATTGCAGCATCTGGGTAAAAGCTATCAAAACTGACAAAGAAACATGAACCAGTATCTTTCATTCTTGTTTTCTGGGGGAAAAATTGAACAAAGTGCATTAAAAGTGTCAGTTACCTTAAGGTAGTCTTCCAGTGCTTATACAATGGCAAGGGACTGTCAGCAGCGTACATAAAAAGTAGAAAAATGGGGAATCCAATAACAATAACTTTAAATCAGCAATTTGAAAATGTAGACAATTGATAAAGGAAGTTAAAGATATCACTGAAAACTCCATGTTCAGTAGGGTTAAGAATAATAAGTAATTCTTTAATTTTTATCTGCAACAAGTTAAACTCTAGTAAAGGGGTATCAATAAAGATGGGAAAATTGTCCCTTGTGATGTAGATATAGCAATATAGTCTTTAGTCAACAATATTTCTGTTCTGTGTTTGCAAAGAAGCAAGATGATATATTCATATCTTAAAGTGACAAATAAATACTTTCTGTTAGCTCATTAACATGTTTAAATTTAATAGTTGCTGTTTAGCATTTTAAAATCTGCAGAGCCCAATGACATGTACCCAAGATGAGTTAAACCAAGTAGTTGAGAAGATCTTTGAACCTTCTAGTATGACTTTTAGCAAATTGTGGGAGTTACAGAACCCTGGAAAAAAGCTCATGTCATACCAATATTTATGAAGAGTAGACAGGATTCCCATGTCTACACTACAGTGATCTATCAACAGACATACAGTTGGAAGAGACCTTTTGGCAAAATGTCTGTTGACAGATCATGTCCATACAAAAAAGAAGATTGAAAAAGCAATCGCTCTGACAAGAGAGAGTGGCTAGACTGCCCAGCCGCTTTCTCAATGGAATGGCCAAATGGAAGCTCAACATATATGGCTGCGCAGTAAACTGGAAGCCCTGTCTGCTGACAGAGGCCCACGGGAGCATCTACATGGCTTTTTTGTCAACAGAAATTGTCAGCAAAGGCATTATTTCTCAAGGTGGAGAGGCAGAATGCTGCCGGAAGAAGATGTCATGGATAAATGTACTCGGTGCAGGCTTGGTTCTGGTTTCTCTTTACACAAAGAGAGTGGACAAAGAGTACATTGACTAGCGATAGACCCAATGGTTTGGAAATAATTCAGGTATTCCTGGAATGCACAAGTTAATGCCTACTGTAACTGCAAAGCTTTTACCTGCTTTGAATGATTGTGCTATTGTAGCAGGGAACGCCACTTGTACTTTGCATATGTACAGACTGTCAACAAAATGCAATTTGGGGGTAGATGCTCTGCGAGTTTTGTCAACAAAACTCTAGTGTAGCGGTAGTCAATGAAATGGGTAAGCATGGGCTATTCCCTTGACACTGATAGCATACGAAATCATTCAGAATCTAGCATGGGACACAATCAGTAAAGAGTCAGAGGACTGCATTATAATTACAGTCAATCAACATTATTTTATGAAAAAAATCTTGATTTTTATGGAAAAAACTTGATATCGATGTTGATGTTTTTACAAGTTTGGTCGATACAAGTAACTATGTGAATGTAAAACATAATGAAACTTCTGTAAATCTTAGTCCAATATGATAGTCTGATAAAAATACTATACAAAAACCCAATGTAGCCCATACTACATGGCTTAGAAAACTTGGAGACTGAGAGATTGCAAAAACTATTTATAAAAGGGGAACGGTTACCATTTGGGAGGTCTTATTAGTGATGATGATCTGGAGTCTGTTCTTGGCTCAAAGTTTGTCAAAGATCTGAACAAAATATAAAATCATCACTGGTAAATTCTGCAGATGACACAAACACCGATAGATGGTATATAGTGGTATATAGTGATGGGGACCTGGTCAGGTATGTAAGCCCAACCTGGACTGCTTGATAAAGTGATCTTAGTTCAACAAAATGCATTTTAATACAGCCAATACAGCCAAATACAAGATTATGAATTCAGGAACAGGAAAAACAAAACAAAACAAAACAGTAATGGTATGTTGTGACACTGCAAAGGATTTCAGAATAATATAACAGTAAATTATCAACTGAATTCCAGTGAAATGCTGTAAATGAGGTAGAAAGAGGCAATTTTCATACCTGTAAGCAAGGCAATATTGAAGAAAAGTAGTATTATTTGAGTACACTCACCCCTCATTTAATGAGTAATTTACTTATGAGTACTCACAAAAATGAAGAACATATATACCTGCCTTTATTCACTGTATGTCTGAACGTCCCCCGCTTATATGAGCAGGGTCTCTGGCCGGGGGGCAGGGAGACCTACAGCCTTGCGGCTGGCTCAGCTCCAGCCATGGGGTCCCTGGCTGGTGACAGGGAGACCCGCAACTGGGGCCTTCTTCCTCCCTTCCTTCAGACATCCAGCTGTCTGACAGCCCTTCGGCTGCAGGAAGAGAGCGAGAAGCCTGGTTCCCTCCCCTGCGCTGGTGGAACGTGAAACTGACCAGCTATGAGATGATCAGTTTCCCGGCCCTGCAAGCCATTGGGAGACTGGAACCAGCTTGCCCCTGGTTCCGAGTCCCTGCCACTCTGGGAGCCAGAAAACTGACCAACCCTGGTGGTTCCAGGCTCCCCTCCCCTTGCAGGAAAATATGAGTTATGTAGGGGTTGCAGGAAGAACCCCTAGGTAACTCCAGGGTTTACTGTACTAGACCCTCCCCCCCGCCCGCCCGCCCTGCAGACCTCATCCTCAGCCAGGTTTTAACTGCCCCCCATGGTCCAAAACTGCCCCCAGCTTTAACCAAGCCCCTGCCAGCAGCCACAAACCTCCCCCAGCCTTAGAGTCCCCCCAGAAGCCCCAAACTGCCCTCACCTTTATACCCCCCAGCAGCCCCAAATTGTCCCCAGCATTAAACTCTCCCTGCAGCCCCAAACTTTCCCCAGTCTTAGACCCCCACCCCACATCCCTCAATAGCCCCAGCCTTAGATCCTCCTCCTCCTCCCACAGCCTCTTCACCAGGACTGCTAGGCTGTGTGGCTCCCCCAGCCCTCCTGCTCCCAGCAATTAACTCAAGTTTTAAGGTTTCAGCACCTAGACATAAAGTAATTGCTATCCCTAGTGACAGAGATAGTTGCCATCTCCAGCAGTTATCACTATTGATAGATACCTGCTTCAGGCAGCAGTATTAAGAAACAGCAAATGGCTTCTTTAAAAGCCACACGCAGCTGGAAACTGCCCAGCTGGAGACCTTTAACAAATCTAATGGGACCCACAGGTTGGACATCCCTGCTCTACATACATACACTACATTCTATTTTGGGTGCCAAACTATTCAAATACATCAGAAAATTCCATAAACTCAACAGGTTTATGTCAAGTCACAAGCCCTTGGAATGAACTGGAGACTTTTACATGTATTTTAACAGGAATTTAGTGTCGCTTTTATGAGTTTTCGCTTATGGGCAGAAATTTGGGAACCAATTGTGCTCGTGTAGCGAGGGATGAATGTATACTGTATTAGTGAGCCTATGACTGGGAAAGTCCGTCTTGTTCTGGTGTCCACACTTCGAAGAATATGAGCTTGTCTGGAAAACAAGCCTTATAGCAACAGACCCCATAAATTCACTGTACCGATAACTCTTTCATATCCAGCAGCCCTGAGACTAGGAGGTTGCCAGATATTCAATTAGTCTGGATAACAGAGAGGTATACTTAGCAATGCATAACACTAAAGAAAAACAAGATTAGATATTAAGAAACAAATAAAAATGTATGCAGAGTACTTTATTTAACAACAACAGTAGTATTGTACACTATAAACTTATACTGCAGTTACTGTTCTTATTTGTATTTACTTTCACTACACTTATGGAAAATATAACTAAAATTTACTTGATCTTTAACTTAAACAAAACTGTATACTGTATTTATTTTAACTTTTACTATACATGCACTGTGCTTATAGGAAACTTAACTAAAATTTGCTTAATCTATAACTTAAAGTGGTGAAATAATTTTAAGCTTATCTTTAACTTAAATGCCAGTTATTTGTTTGAGAATTCCAGATGATAGAATGCTGGTTAAAACAGAGTTTACTTAAAGTAGTTTATCCAAGAGAAAAGCTACCTACACGGGGAAGAGATTTCTGACAGCAGGCATTTCTTTAAATTAAAAGTAAAAGGCATGATGAGATTCAATTGTGGGAAGCTAAGGATAAACAGATTCACAACAGATATAGGGCACGAATTTATGCGGCTAAGTAACCACTGGGATAAATTACCTAGAGATTCCCCATTAAAATAATATCAAGACTGGATATTTTTCTACAATATATATTATATTGAATTGTGTGCTATAGCTCAAAATAAAAGTTATGGCTTGATGCAAATTTGGTGGGGTTAGTGGGCCCTTCCAGCCATAAAATCTATATGTCAATGACCTTTGAAAAATCTAGGCATCATATAGCTAGTCAAATACAGTACTGTGTTACAGGTTCTAATGTTGAAAGCACAGAGTGGAAGGCATTGCATATGCTGTTTGCATTTAGAAACAAATTCTCTTATGTTTGGTTAGATGAAGAACTTGTCTTTCTGAGGGATTTTTCTCCTCCCCACCCCCATTTGCTTTCATAAAGAAATGAAATATAAACACTAAATATTTCAGCCATTTGTTGTTAGAAACACAATACTCTCTAAGATCAATCACATGGATGTCAGACTGGACTTATGTGGTAGAGAGCTAATACTTCAATGGTTATGATTTTTTCCTGAGGAGAAATAAGGGAAGCAGAGATGAAGAGGAAAGGTCTTCATGGTATATGGAGGTAGAAACTACTCCAATCATCCCGGGCAGTTGGCTAGCTGAGAGAAGTTTGGCAGATATGGGGAGGATGAAAATGTGTTAACGTTCTTCCTCCTAATATTACACTACAGAAGCATACCCAAAGTACACTATATGCATGACACAAATATATATTTTTTCCAGACAGAGAAGCTTCTAAGAAATGTCAGCCTCAAGTCTTGAAAAATAGCACAACTGGCTTAGGCCCACTTTCTAAAGGATTCTCTAAGGGAATTAAAGCTCAGCATAAGGCCAGTGGAAAGACTACCAATATGTAAATAGCTAAGTTGATGAGCAGAAACATCAAGCAATAATTCTGCCTTTGAACTGTCTGAGGTAAGAAGAGGCACGGGTGAGGTGCTAATTCCCTGTCACTCATCTTTCTGAAGCAACAACTTAAGGAAACTGATTCAACTATTTAAATGTTTGTGCCTTTCATTCTGCCACCTAGGCTATGTCTACACAACAGGCTTTTCCTAGCAAAACTTGGCTTTTGTTGGGAAAAAACTGCACAGTGTCTACATACAAAGGCCGTCTCTACACAGGCCACTTTCTCTGAAAGTGGCATGGTAATACACAGCCCGAAATATGCTAATAAGACATGGATGCAAATTCCTCATGCCTCATTAGCATACAGTCATGTGATTTGGAGTCTGGAACACCGTTCTTCCGGACTCCAAAACGCCGTTTAAAAGCGCAGCCATGGGGGAGCTTCCAGAAGGAAGTCTTTCTTCCGGAGGCCCCTTCTTCCCGAAAATTTTTGGGAAGAAGGGGAGTCCGGAAGGAGGACTTCCTTCCAGAAGCTCCCCCAGGCCCACGCTTCTAAACAACATTTTGGAGTCCGGAAGAATGGTCTTCCGGACTCCAAATCATGTGACTGTATGCTAATGAGGAGTGGGGAATTTGCATCCATATCTTATTAGCATATTTCCAGCCGTGTATTACCATGCCACTTTTGGAGAAAGTGGCCTGCGTAGAAACGGCCAAAATGAGCTTTGTTGACAGTTTATCGACAAAACCTGGCACATCCATTCGTAGTGTTATACCTCTCCCTGCTGGGGTATAACACCTATCTTGACAGTGTTCTGTTGACAAAACAGCTGTGCAGATGCTCTGGGACCCTTCTGGCTCACCAGGCAGTCCCATTGGCAGAGCTTCTGGTCAGCCGTTCTGTTGAGAGAGGCCTCAGCAGTCTGGTGCTCTCGGTCGGTAGAGATGGACTGTCCTTTCATTCTGCTTTCATGTGTAGACTCGGTCTGTTGACAGAAGTTTTGCCAGGAAATCCCTTCTAACAGTAATGTCTGTCAAAAAAGGCTTCTTGTATAGATGTAGCCCAATACGATTCTGCAAAGAACTGCAAGGAATTTTGAACTACATACTTCCCCTCCCCTCCTGCAATAAATCTATGCACAGAGATAAATCCAGGACTCACTTTGGTTATTCCTACACTAGACGGTTTTGTCAACACTAAGGCTGCGTCTACACTTGCAAGTTCTTTCCAAAGATTTTTCAAAAGAAGGGGGCTCTTTCAAAAGAGCCCATGGACAGTCTACACACAAAAAGCATTCTTTCTAAAGTAAATCGAAAGAATGTGGTGCTCCTTTCGAAATCACTCTTCCATTCCCGTTTCAGGAAAAGCATCCCCTTTTGAAAGCTTCTTTCAAAAGAAAACATGTAGACAGTTTACAGGGCCCTTCTTTTGAAAGAACAATTTTCATTTTTGATCCCTGGCCTGTTCTTTCGAAAGAGTGGGGGTTGTGTGGACACTCTCTTTTGAAAGAGCAGATCATTCTTTCAACCTGCTTTTTTGTGCGTGGATGCCCCTCTTTCAAAAGAAGCTCTTTTGGAAGAGACTTCCAGAAGAGCTTCCTTTGAAAGATCTCTGTAGTGTAGACATAGCCTAAAAGGCATTTGTTGACAGCCTTCTGCCTCTCCCCCATGCCTTTCTCAAAAGAGTTTGTCTACAAAAAAGCCATGTAGACACTCCAGGGGGGCGGGCTTCTGGGTCACCAGTCAGCCAGCCCTGTCTTCTGTGTTTCTAGTTGGCCATTCAGTTGAGAGAGCCGTCGGGAAGAGTGATCTGCTGTTATGTGTGGCCGCAATCTGTTGACAGAAATTTCATTGGAAGATGTCTTCTGATCGTAACTTCTGTTGACAGATCACTGTAGTGTAGCCCCTGTGACTTTAATAAGAACAGAACTTGAACCATATGCTCTTTGCAAAAAAAAAAAGATAATAATAATAATAATAATAATATAAATTTAAATGGAAGCCATTGAAGGAAAAAATAAAAGCTAATATTTTCTTTACTGTTCCCTGCGTACTCTCATTTGGCAGTGATTCCTTCAGAACATTTCATTTTATTTAACATTATGTAAATATGTAGACATTATGGAGGATTAATTGACCTTCAATATCTGTTTATTACACATTTTGAGGACTAATGTACCTAACATTCACAAACAGGCAAAACATAACAGAGCTATATTGTAATTCTCATTAAACATCTGAAAATTCAACATAGAAAACTGCAATTTTCTCAACCTCTAAAGAGGCAAGTGTCTTGCATAATGGAAGTCTAATTCCTAACAGTTCAATCTCCAAAGGTAATTTAAACTTTTTTATGGACTTGAGAAACAGATCTTTGAAGGTGCTTAATGAGATTATGCTCTTTCATGATAGCAAAAGGACAGATAATCTTTTCCAATTTTCCTTTTGCATCCAATGAGAACAGAAGGGCTTGTTCTTACTGTGCATATGATTTGAATTTTTGTCCTGTTAGATGAAATGGAGATATTACTTGCACCGCTCCATGGAATCTATAGGAAAATAAATGCTCCTGTCCTGAATGTAACATATATGACCTTGTAAGCACCAGGATACATATCCTCCAGCCACCTATGGATACTGTACTTTACCAATGAACATACAAGAAAATGTAAAAAATTGAAATCAGGAACAAGAGTTTAAAGAGTGTTTCCAATCTAGCAATCCAAGATGCATGATAGTAAACTGAAGATTTGCACATGTTGGCAAGTTTCAGAAGTCTTTCTTCCTATACCAGAGTAATAAAGACAACAGGATCCACTTATATATCAGAATACACAGGAATTGCTCTACTGGATCATACTCACAATTCTTCTAGTTGAGTATCATGTCACTGGCCAGCACCAAATGTTTGAGAGGAATTATAATGAAAAAAAGAGATTGTTTTAAATCCTGAAACATGAGGCTTGTTAACCCTTATAAAAATGTTAAGCATAATTAATTGTTATAACTTTGGAATATTTCTGACAGTCATATAAATATCCACTCCCTCTTTTACTCTTCCTTGGTTTTTAAACTCATACTATGTCTACACGTGCCCCAAACTTCGAAATGGCCATGCAAATGGCCATTTCGAAGTTTACTAATGAAGCGCTGAAATGCATATTCAGCGCTTCATTAGCATGCGGGCGGCAGCCGCGCTTCGAAATTGACACTCCTTGCCGCCGCGCGGCGCGTCCAGACGGGGCTCCTTTTCGAAAGGATGCCGCCTACTTCGAAGTCCCCTTATTCCCATGAGCTCATTGGAATAAGGGGACTTCGAAGTAGGCGGCGTCCTTTCGAAAAGGAGCCCCGTCTGGACGCGCCGCATGGCGGCAAGGCGCGTCAATTTCGAAGCGCGGCTGCCGCCCGCATGCTAATGAAGCGCTGAATATGCATTTCAGCGCTTCATTAGTAAACTTCGAAATGGCCATTTGCATGGCCATTTCGAAGTTTGGGGCACGTATAGACACAGCCATAGTGTGGCAATGAGTTCCACAATTTAATTCTGCACTATGTAAACAAAAATGTTTTTACATTTGCCACTTTTTGATTTTATTCATTTTCCCCTGCTTGTGGTATAAGGCAGAGAGAACAGAAAATCCTACTAACCTACTGTCCTTATTAAATAATAAATAATCTACATCATTACTTTATACATAATTAATACCATTCATTGTTTTATTATCTACATGTTCCAATTTACTAATCTTTCTTCTAAATAACAAATTATAGTATTTTCATTTTTTTTATATGAAAGTTTGTTCATTCCCCAAGCCATCTTTCCCACGTTTTTCTGAATTCCTTGGCTACATCTACTCTAGCCTCAGAACTTTGAAAGGGGCATGATAATGAACCTAATTGAAAGATGCTAATGAGCCACTGCTATGAATATGCAGCTCCTCATTAGCATAATGGAAGCCGCAGCACTTTGAAAGTGCCACTTTCAGTCACACACGGCTCATCTACACGGGGTCCTTTTCGAAAGCACCTGGCAACACTTTGAAATCCCCTTATTTCTATTTGGTTATAGTCCTTGGTAATAGGAATAAGGGGATTTCAAAGTATGTGGGGTCCTTTCAAAAAGGACCCTGTGTAGACAAGCCATGTGCGATCGAAAGCAGCACTTTCAAAGTGCCACAGCCACCATTATGCTAATAAGGTGCTGCATATTCATGGCAGCACCTAATTATCATATTTTGATTAGGCTCATTACCATGGCCCTTTTGAAGTTCTGGTGCTAGTGTAGACATAGCCCTTGCAGCCCTACTATACCATTGTTCATATGGCTGGTCAGTGCAGTACAGTATTTCAAATGAGGATGAATCCCATTGATTCATATAATATTCTCCATCCAATTCTTTATGCAACCATCATTTGGCTTGCCTTTTTTTTCTTTTTCTTTTTAGATTCCTTCTGACTGGATGCTTACAATAGTGAATACTGGAGAAAATAAGCTAGGTTCAAAAGTTAAAATTACTTTAAAAAGTCACATGTCTTCATGTCACAGGGTGGGACAAAATGCATCCTAGAATACTCAAAGAGTTGATTGGGAAGGTATGTGAGCCATTAGCTATCATCTTTGAAAATAAGTGGAAGATTGGAAAAAGTCCAGAGGACTGCAAAAGGGCAAATATCGTGCCCATCTGTAAAAATGGAAATAAGTACAACCCAGCAAACTACAGATGAGTTGTCTTAACTTCTGAGCCAGAAAAGATAATGGAACAAATAGTTAAAGAATTCATTTGGATATAGCTGGAAGATAGAAAAGTGATGAGTAACATTCAGCATAGATTTGTAATGAGCAAATCATGTCAAACCAACCTGAAAACATGCCTTAACTGAATAGCACCCCTTGTAGATAAGGAGGAAGTGATAGATGTGGTATACTTAGACTTTAGTAAAGCATCTCACACAGTCTTGAGTGACCTTCTTACAACAAACTAAGGAAATACAATGTTGATGGGACTGCTAAAAGGTGGGCACATAACTGGTTGGACAACCATTCTTGAAGAGTAGTTATCAGTGGTTCAGAATCATGGTGGAAGGGCATAACAAGTGGGGTTCTTCAGGGAACAGTTTTGTTTTAGGACTCGTTCTGTTTAAGATCTTCATTGGCTACTTAGATAATGTCATAGAGAGTACTCTTGTAACATTTGTGGATGAAACCAAGCATGGGTAAAGGTGTTGCAAGAGATTTGGAGGACAGGATTATAATGCATAATTATCTGAACAACCTGGAGAAATGGTCTGAAGCAAAATACAGTAGGGTCTTAACATTCATGAGTGCCTTTGCAAATTCAATTATTTGCAGGTGGCCTTGCTTCCCCAGGGCTACAGGGCTGGGAGTGCCAGGGCTCTTGTGGCTTCCCTGGGGCTCTGGGTGGGGAGCGCCAGCAACTGCCATGGGTTCCCCAGGGCTGGGAGTGCCGGTGGCTGCCACAACTTCCCCAGGCCCAGAGTGCTGGCAGCCACCACTTCCCCAGGGCCCTGGGCAGGGAGCACCAGCAGCTGCCACTTCCACAGAGCTCTGGGACCAGAGTGCTGGCAGCCACCACTTTCCCGGAGCCCCAGTGGGAAGAGTTGGCAGCCACTGCTTTCCTGGGTCCCTGGAGCAGGGATTGCCCATGGCTGCTGCTTTCCAGGGCTCTGAGCTACCCCCGCCACACACATTCACACAAATCAACATTAGCGAAGGTTCTGAACACAGAACCCTCGCAAATGTTGAGACCCTACTGTAAGATTAAGTGCAATAAGGGTGCATGGAAAGTGTCCTATTTAGGAAGCAACAATAGATTTAACATATACAAAATGGGAAAGCACTACCTAGGAAAGACTATTGCAGAAAGAAATCTAGGCATCATTGTCGTCCACAAGCCAAATATGAGCTCACAGTGTGACACACTGTGTTACAGAAAAATAAAAACATCATTCTGAGATGTATTAACTGGAGTTTTGCATGCAAGAAATTAGAAGTACTTCTTCTACTCTATTCTGTCACTGATTATGCATTACCTGGAGTACTGCATCACATTTCGTGAAAGATGTGGACAAACTGAAAAAGGCTCAGAGAAGAGCAACAAACATAATTACTGGTCTAGAAAACATGACCTGAGAAGGAAGGCTGAAAGAACTGGGTGTGTTTAGTCTAGGAAAGAGAAGAGTTTTAAATAAGTTGGGAAGCATTAAGTGGACAAACATTCTGGACTGAGAATTGGGAGAAGGTAATTGTCAAAAAGGGGAAAAAAACAACATGAGGTATCAACACTGCTGCATGCTGTCTGTAGCCGGGAACTGTAGTGAAGGAATTGAGAAGCCTCAGCCCATTAACGTGCACTTCAACTAATGACAGCTTGTGTGAGACAGGATGTGTGTACCACCCGGGCAGGGGTAGCACTGCTGTAAATTTTTGGACTAAAGATGCTTGGATGCACCTTGACCATACATGGAGTATCCACCCAGACATCTCTCAAAGGAGAAAAATTATTCTTCTCTAACCTCTGGGACCGGGCAAGAAGTAATGGAGACAGTGTTGGTCATCAGAAAGATCTTCCTAATTGTCAGAGAGGTCAAACACTGGAATAAATTACCTAGGGAGGTTATAGAATCTCCATCACTGGAGACATCTCAGACCATGTTAGACAAACATCTCTAGGGGTGATCTATATGGTACTTGATCCTGACATTACTGAAGGGAACTTGATGACCTCTGAAGGCACTTTTCAGTTCTAATATTCTGTGATTTTGTGTGTGTGTGTGCACACGTGTGCACATATACACTTGTGCAGGTTAATATGTGAATCTGTTGTAGAGTACAGTGACTCCCTGCACGTGGCTCCTGTCTTGCAGTGGTAGGCCAAGATCACCATTCTGTGGGACGGCTCAAAGAAGTGAAACTGAAACCATGCACACCAGATCACAAGTCATCAGTGGAGAGGCTGCTGGGTCAACTTGAATGATGCTTTAAAATCCTGAGCAGCAGATTACACCCAGAGTGGGTAGCCAGGTTAGCCATCTGGTTTGGGGGTGGGGCGTCTTCTCAAATAGGCTCCTTTGTCCTCCTTCCTCTCCCCCTCAGGTGATCCTGGCATTAGACTGACCTAATGTCAGTTTCGTTTCAGGTTTTCCTAACTGTGAAATATTATTTGCTATTGAAATGTCCTATTTTTTGCTTTAAAAGAACCATTAGTAATAGCTGGACATATTATCACGCCTACTGTTGATTTGAACAGATAGGCATTGCTATCTCAAATGTGCTACTTTGTATTCTTTTCATTAGGTTGCACTCTGCAGAGTAATTTATGTAGCATGTTGTAAAACCTAGCACAAGTAGGGATATTAGTGTTGAGGTAATCCCTTGATTTAAGATGAAAATTGTGAATTATGCTAGAGAGAAGGTTCAGTCATTTTGGTCAACACCTCATTTTTGCAATTTAGTGAACCACTCCCCCTGACAGGACAATTATTCACAAGGCTAACATGAACAGTGCTGGAAATGCTATTTGCACAGCAAGTTAACAGGTGAATAGAAGCAAGATACTTTGGTATAAAATGTCTGCTAGCTCTGGCCTCTGCTTTACAAGGTGATGTTTAAAATGGGAAAAATTAATTTAAAAATGCCTGTAATTAATCTCCCAGATTTTATAGACATCAATAAAAAAGCAACAAGCTATGCACTTGTCTCAAAGAGTAAAGAGACAGAGCCATGGATTATACACTGGCAACCTACACTGCTGTGCAAATACATTACTATGAACAAATTGGGTAATTTTTAAAGGTCAGTAGTCTCTTTCCACAGAACAGCACTTTGCAGAAACCAAATATTGCGATCACTCATTTTGATTTTAGTAAATATTAGCCATATGAAAACAGGACAATTCAAGCAAGTGAGATACGTACCAGTGGACACTGACTTTTTTCTGCATAATGTATAAATAGAGGGATATTGAAGGAACTTTTTTCACAGAGAAATCATAGGATACAAATGTGATTTACAGCTAGAGAATGTCAGTACTGGCCTAGCAAAGTTGATTAATATTTTGAAATGATATAAATTGCTGTAGACCTTAAATAAAACTATATGAATTAATGCCAGTGTTTCAGAAGCAGAATTATTTTGTATCATCATAAGTGGCACACATGCAGTATTTCAGTAAATTACAGAATAGCTGCCTGTGAAAAAGGGCAGTAATATAAATTACATCTCACACAGACACACAGAAGCAGACATACCTGGTGTGGCTCAGGTTCTTGTTGGGGCTCAGGACAGAGTGTGGGAAGAGGCATGAATCAGAGACTATTGGAAGGTGTGGGGCTGCTCAGGGCTAGTATTTAGGTGCAGGAATCAGAGCAGGGGGTGGGAGGTGGGGGGGCTCTTAGAGCACAAGGTGGGAGGCTCAGGGCAGGAAGTCAGGGTAGGGGTGGGGATGCAGGAGTGAGGACAAGGAGGGTTGGGGCAGCTGAGGACAGGGTGCTGTACTGAGGACATGGAGTAGGGGCTGAGATAAGAGGTGTGTATGTGGAGGGCTCAGGGATATGGAGTTGGAGGGGCTCAGTCAGGGCACAGGCTGGAAGGCACAGGGTAGGGGCTGGAGTGAAGGGGGCTGGGAGGGTTGGAGGGACTCAGGATGGGGCGTGGAGGGTGCAGAAGTGAGGGCAGGGTATGAAGGTTCAAGGCACAGGGTTGGGTGGAAGAGACAGAGCAGGGACAGAAAGGTGGAGGGGCTCAGGAGAGGATATTGGTGGTGCGGGACTCAGGGCAGAAGGCTGGGAAGTCAGCGGAGAGGAGCTTACGAGGGCAGTGAGTGTGGCACTGCTGCAGCAGCAGCAGCTCCTCCCAGGGTGCTTTGGTGCTGAAGGCTAACTGCCCTTAATATCTGTCCCTTCTGCTCTTGGCCCTGTCCCTTCTGGGGTGCCGAGCTGGGCCCTCCTGCTACCTTGCCTATGAAAGGATGTGATAATGTACTTTGTCCTTTGTGGAGGGGGGATGAAAAATTGGCCTTTTCATAGAAAGGAGATTTAGTTGCAGAAAATGATAGCTTTGCTCCAGTGGTGCAAAATAGAACAAGAGTTGCATATGCCACTTGCCAGTCCTTGCAATTTGGTAGCTATGCTTTTGTATACAATTATACAGCACTGTAAATACAAGTAAGCTCTATTACACTTATATCCTTCACAAAGTGGTGGCTAATGAGGAAAAGTGAATTGTTCCTTGATTCACGTTAATAAAGCAAAATGTGTTGTAACATAAGCCATGTTAATTATTACACAATGTATTAACAATATTTGATTAACTAGTCAGCAGCTGAAGAAAACCCAGCCGGTTATGATTATGATGGGGAAATAAGAAGACAGAATTCCCTCCCTTCATACAAATATAATTGGAAATCAAAATGAGCTGCATGGCAAACTAAAGATGACATTGAACATGGCTGTGTTAGAGAAACATTACAGTTGTTTTCCAAGTGTTTAGAAAAAAGGAAAAAGCTTACCAATATACCGTAATTTAACAGCAGAAAGAAAAATATTGCTTCCTACTTAACATTATAAAATATACACTTTTTCTGCATGAAGCATTAATTTCACTGGATGCTCTGGATCAAATTTCATTCTTAATTATGCCGGTCTAAATGTAGATGTGCCCCACTGATTTCCAGTAGGTGCTGGTTGAATCTGAGCATATGAAAAATTGTGTACGTGCCAGAAATGGGTAACAGGCATAGCTTCTCAGCTACTCAACTAAAATTGGGTTGCAAGCCTGGATACTGAAAGGTACTCAATAGCTGCGTCTACACGTGCACGCTACTTCGAAGTAGCGGCACCAACTTCGAAATAGCGCCCGTCGCGTCTACACGCGTCGGGCACTATTTCGAAGTTAACTTCGACGTTAGGCGGCGAGACGTCGAAGTCGCTAACCTCATGAGGAGATAGGAATAGCGCCCTACTTCGACGTTCAACGTCGAAGTAGGGACCGTGTAGACGATCCACGTCCCGCAACGTCGAAATTGCTGGGTCCTCCATGGCGGCCATCAGCTGGGGGGTTGAGAGATGCTCTCTCTCCAGCCCCTGCGGGGCTCTATGGTCACCGTGGGCAGCAGCCCTTAGCCCAGGGCTTCTGGCTGCTTCTGCAGCAGCTGGGGATCTATGCTGCAGGCACAGGGTCTGCAACCAGTTGTCAGCTCTGTGTATCTTGTGTTGTTTAGTGCAACTGTGTCTGGGAGGGGCCCTTTAAGGGAGCGGCTGGCTGTTGAGTCTGCCCTGTGACCCTGTCTGCAGCTGTGCCTGGCATCCCTATTTCGATGTGTGCTACTTTGACGTGTAGACATTCCCTCGCTGCGCCTATTTTGATGTTGGGCTGAGCAACGTCGACGTTGAACATCGACGTTGCCGGCCCTGGAGGACGTGTAGACGTTATTCATCGAAATAGACTATTTCGATGTTGGCTGCACGTGTAGACGTAGCCAATGGGAGTTAAACAGCAAAATACCTTTGAAGATCTAGGCCTCAATTACAAAAATCCTCTTACAATGAGTGGATGAGAGGCCTGATGTTCTTTGATGTCTCCCTGCCTTAACCACTGACTTCTCTTTTGAAGTTCCAGATACTGTGCAATCAGCCAGAGATCAGCACAGACAGAAGAAAAGAATGATCAGGGTACAGTCTGAAATCCAAAGTCAGTCTCTCTCTTTATTAATCACTGTATGTAATACAGTAGCAAAGGCCAGACCTTAATTGAACTATGATGTAGTGACTGATCTGTAAGAGACATGAGCTATAAGTGGTCCACCTTTCTGCTTGGCACAGGAGAGAAGGTGGTTTATTTATGCTCCCATGATTCCTGCGGCTGCATGAAGTCATTCACCTCCCAGTAACAATTACAATTACAACAGACTAAAAGGGTTCCCGAGGGGCTGCTGTAGCAGCTGCAGATTGCTGGAACATAGTGAACTCTGGTCATATTCCCTGGAAACCAGTGATGTGGCTGAGAGATAAAAAGACACATTACCAAAGCCAACATTTTGGCTCTAAATCCAGAATCAGCCTATGCAATTTCTGTGATGTGTTTCTTCCAGTCATCCTCTTATATCCAATTGATTTTTATGTATTAGTAGATCTGTCTTTAAGGAATACACTTCTAGGCCATTACTTGAAACTTTCACAGCAGCACTAAAAAACCTCCTTTTCTCAACAAAAATGTGCTGAACATGACACTCTAAAAGGAAAAATAAACCCCTCAAGTACTGTGTTCACGTGAGTTATATAGAAGCTTCTGTGGAGCACAACAGGCGTAATTTTGTGACAGAGTAATCGATGGAGCAGTTAGGATAACTGATATGCATTTTACAATCTCCACTGCAGAGAGCCACATCGTGCATATACAAGCATGCGGTTTGGAACGGGACTCACTCTCAGAAGAGATAACAACCAATTAGTTCAAGTCCCTTAATGACAACAATTTATTTTGATGAAGCAAACTGTATTGCACTTTAGACTTTATTTGATGAACATTCAGTGTTGAGTGTTTTTGACAGACAATGCTGCCTCACTCTAACATGACTGTTAAGACATTGTGACACATAACATTTAAGCATTTTATACTAAATTCATTGGGCCAAGTTCAATCCTGGCCTAGATCCAATTGCTTTCATAATGAAGAAGGTGAAATAGAGCAAGCTACAGTCTTATTTGAGATCAGCTCAAAAGTTTAGAGAAAAGATGACTTGAAATGTTGAAATCAGTTGCCATAAACCAAGTTATCTTTAAAAAAAAAAAAGCCAAAAACGGGGTAGGGGATAAAGTAATCTTTATCGTCACACTAATTTGGAGTTAATTATACTTCAAATTCATTAAATACTCTGCAACATTTGTTAAACTTCTAATGGCTGGGTTTGGTTCACTAAAACAATGAGTTTGCATCACTATGGAATCAACTTAGAGACAAATTAATTTGTGAACAAGCAAGGACTAAATTATAATGGTCCGACTTCTCTTAGATGTACCATACACATGCCAATGGCACATCTCTCAGTATGCATCAACTGACCTTAGCTATGAGCTGACTGAAGAAAACTGAACACTTCTGCCCCACTCCCACACCTGAGGCCCTGTACCTACCCCACCTCTTCTCCAAAGCCTTTTCCCCACTCTCTCCAGCCCCCACCCTCCATTGCTTGCTCTTCCATATCCTTGCTCATTTTCACTGGGCTGGGCAGGAGGCTGTAGTGAGGGAGGGGTGAAGGCACCGGGGTTCAGCCAGAAAGGCAGGTTTTGGAGTGAGAGAGGAGCGCCAGGCTGGGACAGGAGAATAAGGTGTGTTAGGTGCCAGGGTCTCTGAGCAGGGATGTGGGCTCTAGTGCGGGGCTATGTCTGAGTGATTCAGGGTGTGAGAGGGGGTCATGGGCTCTGGAAGGGAACTGGGTGTGGCATAGCCTAATCTGAGGCAGGGGTTTGAGGTGCACAATGGAGTTTTGGCTACGTGCTCTGGGCAGTACTTGCCACAAAAGGCTCCTGGAAGTGGCTCGCATTTCCCTCTGCCACCTGGGCAGAAGCACTGCCAGGCAGCTGTGTGTGCTGCAGTCATCCATAGGTGCTCGTCCCAGAGTTCTCATTAGCCATGGCTCCCAGGCAAAGGCAGCTGCAGAGCCTTTTCTTAGAGCAAGGGCAGTACAGTACATCGAGCGTCCCATGTGCACCTTCACCTAACAGCCAGGGGAAAGTGCCATCCCCTTCTGGGAGATGCATGAAGCCAGAGTATGCAGGGAGCCTGCCTTAACCCTACTGCACCACTGACTGCGCTTTCAATGGGCCAGTCAGCAGAGCTTTCTAGAGCCACCAGGATTCCTTTCCATCCAGGTGCTCTGGTTCCAAACCCTATACATCACAACCCTACACAGGATCTAGCATTGTGCTCTGGAAAGGAAAGCCTCTTTATGGCTATGAAATCACAGCATTAGCCCTGATTCTATGCTATGTCCAAATTGTGCAACCAAAAGTGGATTAAAAATAAATATAAAGGTCCTCTTATTAGTCAACCTTTAGGGCTTTCTAAAGGAGTTAGAAAAGGTACATATCCAAATTATTACCATGGGTAGGTGGAACAGTTCAGAGAATCACAGTTGAGGCATATTATTGCTATCAGATTAATTGTTTACAAATAACTCTCGTTTTGGATATCTGGGCTAAATTATTCAGCAAAGAGCAACACTGGTCTCTTTGAAATCAACAGTAGTTTTGCAATGAACCTTAATGGGAGCGGAGTATGTCCCATTGCGTACCATGCTAATATCACTGTGTTAAATATAAATAGTCTCTTGTCAAGCTCATTGGGAAAGATTTCTTGACACTTCTCAGAATATTCTTCTTCAACTTTTTACCAAAATTTTCAAATTATTCCAATTCTGAGATTTAAAAGATTTCTGGTTTTGTTCCCATTCGCCTTTCCATCCTTTCCCCCACCCTCCTTTAAAATTAACATTGTCTACGCTACCTACCCATTTCCCTAAACATACTCTTTGAAATGAATTAACCACTTTTTCCAAAACTTTCAATAAATGAATAAATAATGAGGCGCAAGGCAAACATAGAATAATTACAGACAACTGGTTAAAGTTTGGAAAAGGTACAGCATAAGGAAATTTAAATATATTTGAAATCATTATAAGTACAGCTGGCAACTCTGCACTCTGCATGCAACAAAATAAGACAACTAATTAATATCTTTAAGCTCCAGCTGGTCCTTATCTTGAGTTTACTGTTTAAATTTCTTACCACTGAGTAACACTTGATGCTTTCTTCAAGGGTGTATAGAACATTTAGGGCCACATTCATTTTTGCCATGAACTGGTGAGCCACGCATCAACTTCACTTCAGACTTTTCCTTTCTAGTTCTCTTTGGAAAGCTTAGCTCATTCAGTGGAGCTTCCTGAATAATTTCTCCAAAATGGAACAGGTTTAAAAAGTGACATGAGAGAAGCCAACAATCTAGTGGATAGTGCAGGCTCCCAAGAGGGAAACCCCTCTTCAAATCCTTTCTCCTTCTCGTGGCAGAAGGGGGAATTGAATCTGTGTCACCAAATCCAGGGTGAGTGTTCTATTTACTGTGCTAAAAGTTATAACACCTCTCTTCTGCATCCTCCCCTGTGAGTGGCATCTGAAGCCCATCTGTGAGAAAGGTATGCCTGATAGAAAGTTTAATTTCAAAACTGTCTATCTATGCAGTACTATATTTCAGAAAGTAGTTTTTTAATTCAATGACACAATGCACAGGCCATTATACTATTATAGATGGCAATACATGGCATCCTACTGGGCTCAAATCAAAGTGCTCCCTTATCAAAAATAGAAGTTTTGATGCAAAGTAATTCATATCTAATATAGAAGTGTGTGCGCTTGTACAAAAATGAAATGGTGGTGGTAATGTTAACAATATTCATTAAGAATTTTATCTGTACAGGGGAGTTACATGAAGACATAGAGGACAGAAACCTCCATAAAATTCTTATAGCAAACAGACTCTCCAAGAACTCTGAAAAATGTGTTATTTGTTAAGAAGAAACAAAAGGCTGCAAAATGCCAACAGCGCTAAATAGAATTATGTGATGCTTGCAGCAGAAGCCAGGAGAAATTAATTGTATTGGCAGCTACTGGATGAATTTTCTAGTAGATAATTTGCCACCAATGCTCTGTCACAGGAAATGCTATGAGAAATGCACTAGCAAGTTTAAAACAAAAAGCAGTCAAGTAGCACTTTAAAGACTAGCAAAATAATTTATTAGGTGAGCTTTCGTGGGACAGACCCACTTCTTCAGACCATAGCCAGACCAGAACAGACTCAATATTTAAGACACAGAGAACCAAAAACAGTAAGCAAGGAGGACAAATCAGAAAAAGATAATCAAGGTGAGCAAATCAGAGAGTTACTCTAGGTTACTATTCAACATAGCAAGTTTAAGTTAGCCTGTCAGAGCTGTAGTGATCCCATGAAAGAAAACAGACTATGAATCTGATCAGAGAACATTATGTTCACCTGTAGACACCAGAGCAAATACATCTTGCAGAGGCTCAGTCTGTTGGAGTGCTTGCTTAAGAAATACAAACAAGAAATTTCATAAAATAGAAACATGAGAGATCAACTAATCTAATGAAGACAGAATTACAAAGAGGGGATGACATGTTGCACAGATTATCTTTTGAAGATTTGATTGATAAAGATGTAATTTAGGATTCAACCAAGATGTCTACACTTGCCCCCTTCCTCAAAGGGGGAATGGTAATCAGCCTGATCGGAGAATACTAATGAAGTGCTGTGATGAGCATGCAGCACTTCATTAGGCTAATTCTCCCCGTGACAACTTTGAAGTGTCAACCTTCAAATGCCAGCATGCTGTGTAGCCACAGGGCACTTCCAAGTGCCTGTGTTACTTTGAAGTGCCTTTACTCCCCAAATTTTTTGGGAGTAAAGGCACTTTGAAGTAGTGTGTGCACTTCGACGTGCCCGCAGCTACACGCCTGCCAGCACTTCAAAGTCTGACACTTTAAAGTTGCCACAGGGAGAATTAGCCTAATGAAGTGCTGTATATTCATCACAGAACTTCATTAGTATTCTCCGATAAGGCTGACTACCATGCCCCCTTCGAAGAAAGGGGCAAGTGCAGACATAGCCAACACGCCTTGCTTCCTCTTTTAGTAAAATGAATCTTGAAGCAAAACCATCTAGTTACATTTAACAATATAGTTGACTTATTAGATTATGTTTTATCAGGTAACTGAAGAGGTAGACAATGATTGGAGGTATGAGAAGGCAGCTCTTCTTCTGTCCAAGCTGCAATTATTATATAAAACCCTGGTTCCCTCAGCTATGGAAACTGCAAGCTATTCCAGGAGCAAATTGCAGCCAAGGTTAGGAAAAACATTAAGGTTCTGTAATTTCAATCTATGCGTATCATGGACAAAGAAAATCTACCATTGTTCTGTGCAGGGCAACAACATTAACTGATGTTATTCAAACAACTAGTAAACTGAAGCTGGAACTTCAGTCACCCAAATGTTTTGTGGAGGTTCCTTTAGCGAGTGATCCTGATGAACAGCATTCAAATGAACAAGTGGTTTTGATAACACTGCTCCAATCCTATCCTTCCGTCTGAAAGAGCCAAAGTGAAAGAATCACATAGTTTTTCAAAGCCAGGTGTTTGTACTTTACAGAAATTAGCTACTTTTGTGCCCCAATTGGTGGAGGAGTTTGTGCTTTGGCTGATAAGTAAAGAGGCACATAATTCACCCAGTGATGAGTAACATCCTTCAGAAGGCATTAAGAAATGGCACCTCTCAATTGCATCATGCACCATAGTTAGCAGTTCCAAAAGTATCACACCACTGCACTTACCCTTTGATCACAACTGCACTATGAGTTTTAAATCTGACAATTTAATTGATAAATTACACCCTTCTGGATCCTGCATCAATTATGATGTGCTGAGGTTGGTCGTTACAACTGCTGAAAAAAATGAAGGAGAAAGACTCTGAGGAGATGAGTAAACTCCAAATGGAATTATATTACTTCATGCTGGTGTAAATCTCATCCGTGAAAGATAGGATAATATAGACATCAACATAGAGACCATTAATGGAAAGAATACCTGTCACTCCTTGGCTAGGGGTATTTCCAGGATAACTCCTGCCCTTGCACTGAAGAGAGATGAAGAGGCAGTTTACAGTTTTTACCAGCCCATGATATCAACAATATGATAAACCCATTTGACCCTGAATAACATCCAGAAGGGCTTATCAACATATCCACTGGACTGCATGTAATATCAGAAGTACAAGAGTTGCTACTGAAAATCACAGATGTTGGTGATGAACAAATGAAGATTTTTTAGAGAGGTGCAATTGTAGTGTCTTCAATCTGACATTAAGAAGATGGACTGCATGGCCGAGAAGAGAAAGCACCACAGCAACTATCAGTTCAGAAATGTTTTTGCTGAGTATGCAATAGGCAGAAATGACCTTTCAGTACAAATGTTCTTAGCTACCCAGTAGGACCTGTGCCTATGTCTCTCTTCTATGCTGAAGAACAATGAGAAACGGAAATACGGCATCAGCTGCAGGCTCAAACTAGAAGCATCCATGAACTAAGAGCATACACCAACAAAATCTTAGTATAGATGGCTGTTGTACTATTGAATGCTATGATTCTAAGAGCCCAGTGGAAGTGTTGGTAAACGTGCTAGACAAGATTGATCTGCCATGGCTTGGCAAATTCTCTGGCTTGACACCAGTCAGGTGCCAAGGGTGCCGGATTAGAGAGGTTCAAGCTGAAGCCATAAGTACGGAACTACTCAAAAGAGGAACCGTAAAAACTAGAGTAGATGGAATAGTATGCTCCCAGTACAGAGGAAAAATAACCATATAATTACCTGAGTCCTTGTACTTTGATTGGCTGTGCACAAGACAATTTGAGTATAGGAATTTCTATACCAACCAAAAAGCCCATTAAGGATGACACACAGGGATCCCCCAAAGTCTGAATATCTAATTGTTAATGTCCGAGTTGAAGAAAATCACTGGTTACCTGTATAGCTCCAAAACGCAATGGACAACACACTCCATTTCCCTCCTCCCTCTCCCATTTATCTGTAATGCAAGGACAGTTGCTATGTGGATCTGCAGTTGGCTGTGCACATGCAAGCTTCAATAAAAGCCCACTTCCTTTGTAGCCAACAGAGCAAAGTCCCTGGGGAATCCACAGGTGTCATCCTCAATGTGTGTTTTGATTTGATCAAATGGAAACCTTCATGCTTCCCGAATAAACAGGTGGTGTTTTGTGAAGTGGTCTGCTTGTTGGATTTTTCATAGCTGTTTCTATGATTCATATTTTTACATTAACAAGTGCCTTTTGGGACAAACACAGCTTTCTGGTTTAAAGTTGTGCTTGGAAGCATATATATTTTTGTCAGTCTTCAATTGTATGTTACTTCTGTTGTGGATTTTTTTAAGCTAAAGCACATTTAGTAAATATTTTTAATTAATTTTATCCATGTAACTCTAAATGTCTGTGTTGTCAGTAAACCTTGTCTCAGTCAAAATTCTAGCTTGAAAATTAAATTCTTCCTGGCATGGGAGAGAAGATGAGTATGAAACTGAAAGTCACTCACTCCCTAGCCACTTAAGACAGGGACAGGGAACCTCCTGTGTGCTGGCAGCATGAGATTTGTCAGGGTTAGCCACTGACAGGTCATCAGATTATTTTCCTGAGTGTCCATAGTTCCCAATGGGCACAGTTTGCTAATGCAGGACAATGGGAGCTTCAGAAAGTGACACAGGCTGAAATGCTGCTTCCCCCAGCTGCCATTGGCCAAGAATGGTAAACCACTGCCTGCAGGTGCTCAGGGAAGCAAACTGCCCAGCAGCCCAACAGTGGCTATCCCTGACCTCCCACATCTGGCCCATGAGCTGAAGGTTCCCTACCCCTGCATTATTTTGAAGATGGTGGAGAGTAATGCCAGTGACATGTCTAAGTGCAACACACCTGAGTTCCATCAGCGTTGTTGACTGGAAAGTGCAAATGTATGTATCCGCACGCATTTATGTAGAGCGTTCTAAAGTACAGAGACAATGAGAAGTCCTGTGGCACCTTATAGACTAAAGAATGGAGAGATCAATAAAATTGAGAGGGACGATTTCATGGGTTAAAAATTGGCTAATTCATGAAAGATCGTTGGTTCAGAAAGTGGGAAAGAAAGTGTGTAAAAAACGTAGATAGTTCTGCTTAAAACCAGCATATTAGTACTTGATTCAGAAACTGTCAGTTGGAAGAAATAGTCTGGTTCTTCAGGGCTTCTGTCAGTGCTAATGAACTTTCTTCTGCAAAACACCTTGATATGCTTGCACAAAGGTTGTGTTCTGTTTTAAATAGCTCATTGGGGTCAGCTTGAGGCTCCTGCTGCAGGCAGTGGAGGCTTTTGCAGGTCTGAGAAAAGTAGGATTGAATAAGAACCCTCCTAATCGTATTAGCTAACTTGCAGGGAGGAGATGGTGGGGAAACAGAACTAATATTTGCCACCCTACATTGCTGGCTCTTGAACTAATGTCTCAAGAGTACAAGAAAATCTCTCTGCCTTCTAAATTGACACCATGGCTATGTCTTCCCTGTGAGTTTTGAAGACAAAACTGGAGTTTTGTCAACAAAACTGTGGAGCATCTACACACAAAATGCATTTTGCCAACCGAAACTGTTGACAAAAAAGCCATGTAAATGCTCCAGGAGCCTTTCTGTTGACAGAGTGGATCAAAAGATCAATCTGCTTTTATGTGTAGATGCAACCTGTCAAAAGAATTTTTATAGGAATATCTCTTCTGACAGTAAGGCCGTATCTACACTGGTACAAACCTTCGAAATAGCCATGCTAATGGCCATTTGTAAGATTACTAATGAGGTGCTGAACTGAGTATTCAGTGCCTCATTATTATTAGCATGCTTCCAGCTGCGGCGCTTCGAAAGCGCCGCTTTCGAACACCCACAGCTCGGCGCGGCTGCACTGGGGTCCTTTTCGAAAGGACCCTGCACATTTCAAAATCCCCTTTTTGCCTTCAGTTGACAGGAATAAGGGGATTTTGAAATGTGCATAGTCCTTTCGAAAAGGACCCCCATATAGCTGCGCTGAGCCGCAGGCATTTGAAAGCGCCATTTTTGAAGTGCCACAGCCGGACGCGTGCTAATGCTAATGAGGCGCTGAATATTCAATTCAGTGCCTCATTAGTAATCTTCAAAATGGCCATTAGCATGGCTATTTCAAAGATTTGTGCCAGTGTAGACACAGCCTAAGAGTGATTCTAGTGTAGACATAGCCCATAAGAATTAAAAATCTGATGACAATAAGAGACACCTGACTGAATCTGCTGCCTTAATGCTCTGTAATTTATTCTAATGTCATTATTAGGAATAGTTAGACAGTACGTTGAAATGTATACAGCACTTTTGATTTAAGACTTCTATAAGGCATTAAGATTATGACCTTGCTTCAGGAAAGCACTGAACACAGATGTAACATGAAGCTTATTTAGAACAATATTTAAGAACAAATTTAACTTTAAAGTTAAGCACATGTTTAAATACTGTCCTGAACAGGAATTAATTCCTGAATCAAAGGCTTTTGTCATTTGTCCATAGGTATAAAAAGTTTAAGGTGCTAGAAATTTGTGAATGCCGTTTGCTCCTTAAAGATGCAGGTGGGAGGATTACTTAAGGTCCTGGATAAAACCCTATTGACTTAAAATTTGAGTATAGGGTGCTGTGAAGTAACTTTATGATTCCATCTGATTTTTATTATTTTTTAATGTACGCATAACATTTTGGGGTATTTGTGATTAGAGAAAAAAGCACAGAACAACTATTGAGGGAAATAACCTCAAGTCATTTATACAGCTCACATATTTATATCTCAGAGAGTTAAGTTCTTCAGGATAGGGACTGTATTCATATTTATCTCCTCCATAGGAGTGCTTTGTTGGCATATAATTATTAATGCTATAATAATTTATTTAGGATACAAAGATATAGTAAATGATGATGGTGCTATGTTGCTATTAAAAAACCAAACCAAACCAAAACATAAGAACAGCCATACTGGTTCACACCAAAGGTCCATGTAGCCCAGTATCCTGTCTTAGGACAGGGACCAATGCCAGATGCCCCAAAGGGAGTGAACATCATGGGTAATCACTGAGTGATCCCTCTCCTGTCATCCATTTCCAGCCAGAGGCTAGAGACACCATTCCTACCCATCCTGACTAATAGCCATTGATGGACCTAACCTCCAGCAATTTGTCTGATTCCTTTTTGAACTCTGATAAAATCCGAGTGTTCACAACATTCTCTGGCAAGGAGTTCCAAAGGCTGACTGTGCACAGTGTGAAGAAAAACTTCCTTTTGTTTGTTTAAAACCTGCTACTCATTATTTTATCTGGTGACCCCTTGTTCTGATGTTATGGGAACTTTTCCTTATTCACTTTCTCCATACCTGTCATAATTTTATAAATCTCTATCATATTCCCCACCCCCACGTAATCTCCTCTTTTCTAAGAAGTCCCAGTTCCCTCCATCTCCCTTCGTATGGCACATGCTCCTAAACCCTGAACCACCTCTGAACTCTGCCCTTCTCTGAACTCTCTCCGATGTAAATACATCTTTTTTATGTGTGGCGACTACACAAGTGCAATATTTGCAATATTCAAGATGAAGGTCTAATGAATTTATATAGAGGCAATAAGGTATTCTCTGTTTTATTCTCTGTATTCTCTATCCCTTTTTTTTAATTATCCCTATCAATCTTGTTTTTTCTTTTTTTTAAACTAGTGCTGCACTTTGGCTGTTTCTACACAGGCCACTTTCTTCGAAAGTGGCGTGGTAATACACGGCCCAAAATATGCTAATGAGGTGCGGATGCTAATTCCCCGCACCTCATTAGCATACAGTCATGTGATTTGGAATCTGGAAGACCGTTCTTCCAGACTCCAAAATGCTGTGTAGAAGTGCGGCCCCTGGGGGGGGTCTTCCAGAAGGAAGTCCTTCTTCCAGAGGCCCCTTCTTCCTGAAAATTTTCGGGAAGAAGGGGCCTCCAGAAGAAGGACTTCCTTCCGAAAGCTCCCCCGGGGCCGCGCTTCTACATGGCATTTTGGAGTCCAGAAGAACGGTCTTCTGGACTCCAAATCATGTGACGTTATGCTAATGAGGCACGGGGAATTTGCATCCGTTCCTCATTAGCGTATTTCGGGCCATGTATTACCATGCCACTTTCAAAGAAAGTGGCCTGTGTAGAAACAGCCACTGAGTGGATGTTTTCAGAGAACTATCCACGACGAATCCAAGATATCCCTCTTCAGTTGTTAGAGCTAACATAGTCCCCATCATTTTGTTTGTATAGTTGGGATTATTTTTTCCAATGCGCATTACTTTCCCGTTATCAACATTAAAATTAACTTGCCATTTTGTTGCCCTATTACCTAGTTTTGTGAGATGCTTTTGAAGCGCTTCACAGTCTGCTTTGCTCCTATGTTGAGCAGTTTAGTATCATCCATAAATTTTGCCACCTCACTGTTTACACCTTTCTCTAGATCATTTATAAATATGTTGACTAGGATTGATGCCAGTATACACCCTTGGGGGACACCACTAATTACGTCTCACCATTCTGAAAACTGACAATTTATTCTCTCTCTTTGTTATCTGTCTTTTAACCAGTCAAGGAAAGGGCCTTCCCTCTTACCCCATGACAACTTACTTTACTTTATAGACTTTCATGAAGGACCTTGTGAAAGACTTTCTGGAAATCTAAGTACTCTATATCCATAGGGTAGGGTTAGGGTTTGGGTTAGGGTTAGGGTTAAGAGGTTCACATTCAAAGAATCCTAGCAGATTATTAGGGCATGACTTCAGTTTGCAGAAACCATGTTGACTTTTCCACAACAAATTATGTTCATCTATATGTCTGACAATTTTACTCTTTACTACAGTTTCAATTAATGTGCCCAATACTGATGCTAGACTTAACAGTCTGTAACTGCCAGGATCACCTCGAGAGCCCTTTTGAAATATTGCTGTCACATTTGCTTTCTTCCAATCATTAGGTACAGAAAATGATTTGAAGAATAGGTTACAACCCACAGTTAATAGTTCCACAATTTTACTTTTGAGTTCTTTAAGAATTCTTGGGTGAATGCCATCTGGTCCCAGTGATTTGGAAGCCTTTAAACCAGGGGTTAAGAGCCTTTTGCACATGGACCATCATGGCATTCCATTGGCAGACGGCAAGACGTTGTTTATGTAGTCTACACACCTACACAGCCCCCTGCAACTCCCAGTGCTTGTGGTTTGCTATTCACAATTTGCCTGTGGATGATCAATGTAAACAAAATATGTCATAGCCTAAGAGTGAATTACTCTGGTGGGCTGTGTGCTGAAGGTTGCTGGCCCCTGCTTTAAAATGACAATTTTCTCTTTATAAGTTATCACTCCCAGTTCCCCTTAGGCTGGGTCTACACTACCACCTTCCTTGTAATTAGGGTGTTGGGGGTTTACTAATGAAGTGCTGCTGTTTTGAGGAGTAAGGGGACTTCAAATTTGCCCCTGCACTTCGAAGTACCAGCAGGTACGCCACGGCTAGATGCTTGCTGGTACTTCTAAGTTTAAAACTTCAAAGTTGGCATGGGGGGGAATTTGCTTAATGAAGTGCTGCCTATGCACGGCGGCACTTCATTAGTAAACTCCCAACACCCTATTTACCACTCTTCCTTCGAAGGAAGGAGGTAGTGCAGACTCAGCCTTAGGCCATTTCTACACATGCCACTTTCGAATAAACGGCCCAAAATATGCTAATGAGGCACGGATGCAAATTCCCTGTGCCTCATTAGCATAAGGTAACGCGATTTGGAATCTGGAAGATGTTCTTCCAGACTCCAAAACGCTGTTTAGAAGTGCGGCCCCCAGGGGGAATCTTCCGGAAGGAAGTCCTTCTTCTGGAGGTCCCTTCTTCCTGAAAAGTTTCCAGCATAGCACAGCTTCTTGTTTCATTCTGTAACTAAAGAGCACCGAAGTAGATAAACACATTTTGTCAGGTCCCTCAAGTAAACAGAAAAGACTCACTGCTTGGTTAAAAGAATGAAATGTTAAAAAACAAAAAAACAAACAAAAAAATCAAGCAAAAAACACCTTTCCTGTGTAATGGGGGAAAATAACCTCTTTAGATGATTAAAACAAAAATCATTTTTGTTCTTTTCACCATTAATGCTGTTTCACTCATTTCTTACAATGAAAATGGCCTAGCCAATTTCATTTTTGCTTCCAATCAGTTTACATTGGATTTCCTATGTGCTTGTTTAATTTCAATCAGGTATTCCCACTGGCATCAAAGGGGCAACAGAGATGCTTCCAGTTAGGCTATGTGTACACTAGAGTATTTTGTTGACAAAACACAAAACCCTGGGGGGCATCCAGAGTCCCAAGGTGGTCTGTCAACAGTAAATCGACAGAATTAAGCTCTTTTGTTGACCGTATGCTGCCGCTCCCCAGCTGTGTCTACACTACAGAGTTCTGTCGACAGAACCTCTTTCTACAGAACACATCCACACCTAATTCATCCACACCCCTGCCAATAATCTCTGTCAAAAGAGAGAGGCCAAACTGCCCAGCCCTCTGCCAACAGAACAACAAACCAGAAGCTCTGCAAACAGGGCATCTCAGTGAACTGGAAGCCCTCTCTGTCGACAGAGGGCCTGCTGGAGCATCTACATTATTTTTTTTGTTGACAGAGGTGCTATGCCTCATACGGTCAAGACAGAGGTCTCCTGGGAAAACTGTGTTCTGTCAACAGATTCTTGACAGTATGCATTTGTAGTGTGGATGCTCCCGAGTTTCATCAACAGAAGGCCTCTTCCATTGACAGAACTCTGTAGTGTAGACCCAGCTCCTCTGAGGTGCAACGCCTCTGTCAACAGATCTGTCTAAGAAAGCCAGTCTTGACGTTCCAGGGGGCCCTCTGTCAACAGACAGGGCTTCTGGGACACCAGGCAGCCGTGTCTGCTGTGCTTCTGGTTGGCCATTTTGTCAAGAGAGCAGCCAGGCAGTTCAGCCACTTTCTGTCAACAGAGTGGATCACTCGTGCAATCTGCTTAGCAATTTGACAGTGATTTTCCAATAAAAACTTCTGTCAACAAATCTCTCTAATTTAGACACAGCCTTAGATAGATTAAGTGCTTTGCTGGACTGGAGACAGAGAGCTGAGTCCTTCATAGATTAAGCCTTAAAAGAAAAAGGAGGTCTGGTACAGATTTTAAATGTTACCATTCTTTTTAAACTGTGCACATTAATCATAAATCTTGAGGTGAAGATAGAAACCACCTTCATGCCCCTCCAAAAATGCAATCTATCAATGTTCCTATTCTGCAAAGGAGAGACAAACACTAATGTTCAATGTGCCTCTTAAATCCACAACATTTCTAGCAAGATCTCATGTGGAATGAATAAAATTGAATAGATAACATTGAAACTTAATTAGCAGGAAACTGGGTGTAGGGGTGCAGGGCTATGCAGAGATAAAACTTCTAGGCATTATTAATAACTGCTTCTTGGAACAGCTAGTCCTAAATTCTTGATTTAGTCCTGAATGGCTTGCAGTACCTGGTCCCAGAGCTGAAGACAGCTGAACCACTATGTAATGGCAACCAGAATGTAAATAATTTTAACATCCTTGTATGGGTGGAAGTACCAAAGAAACTCACCACTGAATTATGCAACTTCAAAAAAATAGAACTATACAAAAATGAAGAAAGCTATTTAAAAATAAATAAAAAGAGTCACAAGAGTGAAATTCATGCAAGCTGCATTGAAACTTTTTGAAAGCAACATAAGAGAGGCTCAAACTCTATGTAAACATGAAATAGTAATAAAAAAACCCCACTAGAGCTATGCAAAAGACTAAAAAGTGGTGCTTAGAGACAACAACACATATTTTAAAAATTGAAGTCAAACCCTACTGAGGAAAATAAAAAGGAGCATAAAAGGCAAGTCAAGTGTAAAAGTATAATTAGGTAGGTCAAAGAAATGAAGAACAACTAGCAAAAGACACAAAAACTAAGAGCAATTGTTTTTTATTTACATACATCAGAAACAGCCTGACAAACAGTCAGGAGGGTCACTGGATAATTGAGGTGCTACAGGGCACTCAAAGAAGATAAAGCTACTGAAGAGTAGCTAAATTAATTCTTTGTATCAGTCTTCGCTGCAGAGGGTATGAGCAAGATTTTCACAACTGAGCCATTCTTCCAGGTGACAGATCTGAGGAACTGTTCCACACGGAGGTCTCAGAAGAGGAGGTTTGGGGATAAATTGATGAATGAAACGTTAAAAAACATTAACCACGACCAAATGGTATTCACCTAAGAGATCTGAAAGAACTCAAATATGAAAATTGCAGAACTACTAACTGTGGTATGTAAGCTATTGGTAACATCAGCCTAGCTAATGAAGGCTGATTTAAAAAAAAAAAAGGTTGAGAAGCAACTGTATAATTTTATCCATAATTTTAGTAGTAGGTAAACTGGTTGAAGCTATAGTCAAGAGCAGAGTTTTCCAACCTATGACTGAACATGATATGTTGAGGAAGAGTCAGCATGGGCTTTGTGATAGGGAATCATGCCTCACCACTTAAGTACAAGTTTCTGAAGACATTAACAAACATGTGAACAGGGATGATCATTTCAGTATAACATACTTGAAGTTTCAGAAAGCTTTTGAAAAGGATTTGACAATGACCTGGGAAAAGGGATAAAAAGTAAAGTTACAAAATTTGCTGGTGATACAAAATTATTCAAGATAGTTAAGACCAAGGTAAACTGCAACTGTGAAATATTATAAAGGGATCGCACAAAACTGCATGACAGGGCAACACAGTGGCAGATGAAATTCAATGTTGATAAATACAAAGTAATGCACATTAGAAAACATAATCCCAATTATACAGACAAAATGATAGGGTCTAATTAGCAATTGCTGCACAATTTTGGATTCATCCAGGATATTTATTAGAAAACATCTGCTCAATGTGCAGTGGCAGTCAGAAAAAGGTAACAGATGTTAGGAACTGTTAGGAAAAGAATACATAATAAGAAAGACGTATTTGAACTGGAAAGGGGATAGTGAAGGTCAACGGAAATGATCAGGAGTGTGGAACAGTTCCTAATAAGGAGACATTAAAAAGACTGGGATTGTTCAGCAAAGAAAAGTGATGACTAAGGTCAGGTGGGTATAGTAGAGATAGATAAACTTGTGGAAATAGTGAATAAGGAGGTGTTTTTATCTCTTCACATAACACCAGAACCAGAAGTCATCCAGTTAAATTATTAGACACTAGGCTTAACAACATGCATAAGAAAGTACTTCACAAAATGCACATCCAACGTGTCAAACTTGTAAACAGGGGATGTTGTGAACACCAAAAGTAGTAGGCTAAATGAACATTTGGTCTCAGCTGATAAGGCCATTCTTATGATGCAGATGTATTTTTCAAAGTTTTTCCATTGACAAAGATGACCCATTTCCAACAAACTACAGACTGGTCTGGAATACAGCCAGCAGCATTAACATTAGCTGAACTGAGGGTAAAGCTTTCAGAAGGACTGCTGTGTTTGCAATTACAACAACATGCTAGAAGAGACAGTGAGATGGTATGAGGTATAGTATCATTAATAGGTTGATATCATTGGCATGACTCTTTGCTCTATGGGTTTGCTAAGCATCCACAACTCCAAATAAAACTAGCTCAGTGATTTGAGCACTGGCCTGCTAAACTCAAGGTTGTGAGTCCAATCCTTGAGGGGGCCATTTAGGGATCTGGGGTAAATAGACTAATTAAAAAAAAGGGGGGTGCTACGTCCTGCCAAGAGGCTAGGGACTGGACTCAATGATCTCCCAAGGTCCCTTCCAGCTCTATGAGGTGTAAGTGTAATGGAAGCTGTGGGTAGTCAGCTACTCTGAAAATCAGACTCTGTTGCTATGTCTACACAAGAAGCAGCTGTTGGCAGAGTTGTACTGTAAGAGACTCTGTCAACAGAGTGCATCTATGCACAAAAAACAGGTAGACAAAGCAATCCATTCTTTTGACAGAGAGCATCCAGGCATCTCCGCACTCTGTCGACAGAATGGCTGTTCAGAAGCTCTGCAAACAGGGCAGCCCAGTGAACCAGAAGCCCTCTGTGTTGACAGAAGTGTTATTCTTGAGGGATAGCACCGTGAAGACAAATGCAGAGTTCTGTTGAGACTCTGTTGACAGAACGCTTTAGATGCTTCCTGAGTTATGTTGACAGAAGGCCTCTTCTACTGGCAAGATTCTCTAGTGTAGACACAGCCTATATGTTTTCCTTCTATAAAGTCCTGATGGGATAGTATTTCTGCTTTTCTTGTCTCTAGATGACTGGGCCTTGTGTGAGGACTGTCTGGCTTAAACTCAGTCTGATTCCAGGCTAGATACAGATGATGCTGATAGGCTTATCGGAAAACAGCCTGAGGGGACTGTGGAATTTCCATGTTGCAGATGTCACCAAGAATACTTAAAAAAAATAAAATCCACAGTTAGTGGAATCTTTTTAAGTTGTGGATTTTTCTATTGCTATCTATGCTTGTGATCTTCCTAAACTACTCCATCTTCTGAAGAGGCAAGAGTCCTAATTTTGACCTGCAAAATTCATGGCTACCTCGCTTTACTGTCAGCCAAGCAACATAGTGTTGTAAAAGGAAGCACAAAAATATATACAGAATCTTTATAGCTTTTCTTTAGGCGCGGCCAGAACTGACATAGTCACTCTAGCAGATTTCATTACTTTGGTGGTAGATTTTCTTTTATTGCCCAATTAGATCTTTTAAAAATTCTGTCAGGCAGTTGTTTCACAGACCTCATTCCTTAACACTAACATCGTGCTGATTACCAGTTCATTTATGATATCCCAGGAAGCATTTTTTTAGGCAGTATAATTTGTGTGCTAGTCTGATTGTTATCTCATTTACTTGCAGACTGACAATTATCTCTTGATATATAGCTCCTAATGCACAAACCCTGTCAGTTATTGAGTGAAACATTCAGCCAGTTAACTTGGATTCTATATAAAAATCTACTAAAACTGTTAGGATTTTTTTTTAAATTGAAATTAATGTAGCTATACAGTTCAGCTATTACCTTATGCAAGACAACCTTTGTAAATTACTATGCATTCACAACTGCATTACTCTGTTGGACATTACTGTCTATTCTCATTTCCCCCCTACTGAGAATTTCTAGATAATGGTTTACTGATAAAGAGCACATATTTATTTCTTTAAGATATTTGTTACAGAAAGTCACTGCTTAACATGACCAACATTTCAGAATATTTTGGTACATTTATTTGGTAAACTAACAAGCAAGCAAAGAAAGCAGAAAACAGAAGCTTTATTTTTTTTCCAAATTACAGTAGGAAATTCCCCTTCCAACTACACATTACTTATTACTTACCTCACTACTTACCTCATTGCTTACTTAGAGATGAGTGTTGCTCTCCTAGAAGTCAGTAAGAATTTTGCCACTGACTCCTATAATTTACTGAAATATTTTGCATCAGTCTTTGCAGTGCTTTTTTTGTGTCGGTACTCAACAGTACTGATTACCAGCTCCTTGGCAACCCCAGCTACAGGACTGGCTGTGGGGTGGGCAGGGAGCCAGCTGAGTACCGACTCCTTTTTTTTTTTAACAAAAAAATTACTGAATCTTTGTATCAAATAGTTTTGGTTGTTTTGAAACTCATTACATCTCCCTTGCTTTTGGTTTCTACTTCTTATTGATAGTCTGTACTTAGCTCCACCTTTTTCTTTCTTTCTATCTATCATACATCAGCATCTTCCACCTCTTTTCTGTTAAATATGTACTAACATTTCAGCTTACTTCTCATCTATGCTTTTATTCAACCCTCTCATCATCCTTGTCTCTTTTCCTCTTCCCAGTTCACACCCTGAATCCAGCCTCTTTCACATTTGTTCATCTCTCTACCACAGTCCCTCTATTCACACTCTCTTTTTCACCTACTCTCAGTCACTCTAATTAACTTCACCTAACCTTTCAACTTCACAACAATCCCTAAAAGCATCCAGTGTTTTTTTTTAAGTTATGCAAATGTTTGCTGACTGGTGGCATCTGGTGCATGCAGATATATCAGCAACAAATGAAAATTGCAGGATTAACGCAAGCTTTTCTGCTGTGGTAAGATTCCATTTTCATATGGTATCAGTATGCAAAACTAGACTGGAAAAATTCTATTTCAGCTCACTTGGGAGTCAGGGAAGGAGGGGTGTGTTGCTCTAATTGATGTTCCATTTCATTCAATGATTTTGTTTCAAACTTATTTCGGAATGTGCCCCATTGGCATGCTGTTCACACGCTGCTAGATGGAGCATTTCTTGTTGAGCTCAACTGCTAGTATGAACTACTGCATCATTTCACAGCCCCTTTTGGTTTTTTGTTTTCTGAACAGAAATCAATTTGTTAAACATCTTGAATCTCTGACGACTTATGCAAGAGTTCAGCTAATGGTCCATGTTTTAGCGCATCTTATCATACGCATACATTTAAGAATGGCTGTCAAGCTTAGGGGTAAAATGTACATTTAGATGTCATTTTGTTCATCAGGTTTAAAAACAAGGACTTCAACAAAAAAATATCTGGCTTCACAGTTGTAGTTGCACATCAATAATTTATAGACCAAAAATAATGAACATGGAACATGTGAACTAGTGAGCATGGAAAGGCAGGTGTCTTGTCTATCTATTTGTTTTATAACTGTTCTTTAAGTATGAGTCCTACAAATATTCAGGTATTTCTATTTTCCTATATTTAAGTGAGTTATTAATATTACGTCAGCTGTCCTTTCTTCTATGTGGTCTAGGCATGTGCTGTCAGCTATACTGACATGAAAATACATACACTAGAACTGAAATGAAGCCTTTTACTAGTAATGAAATAGTTTACAACTGAAGTTGTCTGTTTATGCAATTCTCTCTCTGGCTTTTCAAATAGAGTTGTAAAGGCCAATGTTTTATCATTAAGATTTTAGTAGTTCATTCCAATCATATTTTTAAAAATAGCAAATGACCTGAAAATAACATGTTTTAGTATATCTGCTGTCTTTCATAAAATAGAAATGTCAACTGTGGATTTCATACGCACACATAAGAATTGTACCTTTTGTTTTGAAGAACAGTTCTTCAAAGAAATACAAGCATGTGGTAAACTATGATCAAGTAGCCCTAAAATATACCTAGTAGCAATAATTATCAATAAAAAACAATAACATCCTTCAACCAAAATAATTTATTGAAATAAAAAAGTCAAATATTTAAACACAAGCAACGTCAAACTATTAGCATGACCATAACTCAATGACACAAAACCATGTAAGTAAGTGTTGCATTTTATAATGTATGTATCAGAAAAACAAATCAATTTGTCAAAGCAAGTGAAAATAAAATGCAATGGCAATAACTGCACTGAATACAGCTTCACAATTACATAGTGATTATTTTGACAAGTTCAGCTGTTTAATATTATGCCTGACTGCTCCTTTATGATTGATGATTTTCTTTTGTTAGATATGACAGGCCTAAGTGAATTTGAATCAAAGTGAATTAAAACACTTTGATTCATTTACTTTGGCTAAATTCCTTATGCATAAACCAAATGTGTGCTTTTGCAGCTCGTTATGCATTGGAATAAATATATATTTTATATATGTATATTTCTAATTATTGTTATAAATTCTCTAATTGCAAGGAAGCTGTAATGCGTCATAACAGGATACAAAGACATCACTTACTAGCTTAGTAAAATTGAAAAAGTGTCCCAAGCTTCATAAAATGTGCTATAAATTGAAAACTGTTTTAGATCTGGAAAACTAAAAAGTATTCAGAACACCTGAACCCTTAAGGATCAAAACGCATACTCACTTCATGTAAAATTTCTAATATGTAGATACACATGGGATTTTGCCAGCTGTCACTTCCCAGCACCTCAGTGAGAGGGGTGGGAAAATACTGGCTATGGCGGAGGTGTGTGAAGTGGGGGGTGCATCCCCTTGTGGGAGCATGAAATTTTGCAAGGGTGACAAAGCACAATCAGCTCAACAAATTGTGGAGGCAGAAAATATTTTGTCTCTCCTGCATGTGCCACCTGCTTGCTTTAAAGGGGTAGGTGGAAGCATTACTGGGAGCAGCAGTGGCGGTGCCTTCTCTAATGTCTCCTCTGCTGTCAAGCTGGGGACACGTCACTGCTGCTGCCTCTTCCTGACCCCTTCTCCCACGGCTTTCAGCTGTTGTGGCCAAGCTGATGGGGAATGTTTCATATGCCCTTTCTTGCCCAGCCTCTGCCTCGGAAAATGTCCACGCCCCTGGCTGTGTGGCCCACACCCAGGGAAACTCTGCTCCCAGGCTCGCCTCTTTGCTCCCGGCTCCATCTCCCCCTTGCTCAGCGCCAGGTCCTGCCTGCTGCGACAGCAGCCTGGCTCTCCTGTTCTGGGCTGGGCACAGACTGGGCCATAGGAGGGGCTGATATGTACCTTGCCACAGGGTTTCAGCCCTATCACCAACTTCCTGGAGCCCCTGAATTGCAGGCTTGGCTGGGTCTGTTGGCTTTAGGCCCCTTGCACCCCACGCAGTGTGGCCAGCACTCCCCAGCAGGCACTCTGACAAAAACAGTGGGTGGCCTCATCATCTGATGGTCACTTTCTCAGGCTTTTCTCTGCAACCTGTGAGACTGAGACTGACTTTCTTTAGCAAAAAGGGGGTTGACTCTCCAATCATTCAGCACCAGTGCTTGAAGAGGAGGCCCTGGGAGACTGTTGGGCAGGGAGTGGGGGGACTGCTGGCCTTCTCCTCTCTGCCTAGAACAAGGGTGTGCAAAGTGGGAGGTTGCCCACTTGAGGGGCATAACGTTTTGTAAGGGGGAGTCAGCACAATTGCCTAACCCTGTAGATCCCGCTGGCTCCCTCTGCCCTCATGGCCTCCAAGTGAGTCCAGGGGGGAGCTGCTAATTGCAGGGACAAAAAAGGGGGCCCAACATAAAGTCTCCTCACCCTTGGGCTAAGGTATGAAGTTTGCCAACGAATTTTTAGCATCATTGCAGAGCTAATAAGTGCAAAAAGACAACCTGCCTCAACATAGTAGACCGCATGGTACTCATTTTATCTATCCAAAATATACATAAATGCATTGTCTGACACATGTATGTGCAGCAAAGTGCAGAGCATAACCTAACCCAGGAGGTGACCCAGCAGACAGATCTCACTTAAATCTACAAAGACTTTTGCCTGAAAGCTCATCCCTGCATCGTGACTTTGTACTGCTGTCTATGTGTTCCTATATGCACTGCAAAAATCTGAGAGAGAAAGATACAGACTGCAGTGTAGAAAAGTGATAGCACACGAATAGCTGGGAAGGACAAGGAATTGAAAGGGTCAGAGGCATATGACTAGGAAGCAGAATGCTGTTCTGTTCTGTACAATAAGTAGGGATGAGTAATCTTTCTTGAGGGGGAAAAACATTTAAGTATGCCTGGCATGTGCACCCAACCCCACCAACAAAAGAAGTGTTAAACCCTATCTATTTTAATTTCCAAGAGCATATGATGTTCTTTCTTAGAGACTCCAGGCAGCCTTGACACACATTAAACACAACCATCAAGCAGCCAACAACACACAGCCCTCACCAGGATTCGTACTCCTCCACCACACACAAACTTAGTTCTAAAAAGCTTTGTGTCTGAAAAACAAAACAAAACAAAACAAAACAAAAAACACCTTCAGTAAAGAAAAAGTAATGGACCTATAAAGTAAACAGATTAGGCTCTTTCTGATCAAGAAGGGACAGACAGACAGACAGACTTATTGAGTACACTGCACTCAGCCATTTCCCCCCCCATCTCCTCTTGCTACCATTGTGAGCAGAATATTCTTATCTATTTTCAATTCACTGTCAGACCATTTTAAAGGAAAAAAAATCTGCCACATCAGCATAATGCTCCCTTGGTTTTGCTGGGAAATCAAATGAAGTAGTACTGGAAGCAAGGAAGAATAAAGATAGTATTAATGGTCTCAAATTTTCTCACTAACTTTGAGTTCCATCACTTACTAGTCACCAAAAGGGCTAATGTAAACATCAATATGACTGAATTGCATTGAGATGTCACATCTCAGGAGCAGAACCTTTAAGGCAAGCTCAAGGAAAAAAAAAACTTACTCGAGTGAGTAAACAGCTTTCCCAGGAAAGTATGACTCATGTTGTCAACTTCAGTAGAAGCTAAGCTTTTTATAGGTGTTTTTGCCCTTCCAACATGAAACAAATGGAATTTACACTGGTTCTGTCAGGAGTTGTGAAAGCAGTTGCTGTCATAACACAGTCAAGGGCAAAGGGGGAACTGCACTTGATCTAGCTGAATTAAGATGGAGGAGCAGCTGCAATAGTCCCCATTTTATTTCAACCAAACACAGCTTTTGATGCCCTAATATGATGATTATGATCATGTGTTGCCATGGGAGTTGTGGATCCTCGGATGGCTGATAATGCCTATCTTTGCACTACAAGGGAGGAGGAATGTTTCCATGTACTGAAGGAGGCCGTTGACTATGACTGGAAGCCAGTCTTGTCTTCCTTCTGGGCCTCTTGTCCCCCTCAGCTAGTTGGAGGGCAAGTTCAAAATTCTGGGAACCATTGTATAAGACTGCTCTCCATTTTGAGTGATGTTGGGCAAGTGCCTCCAAAATGTCATTGTCAATACTGCACTTCTTTAAATTATCCTTCAGCAAGTCCTTATAATGCTTCTGTTGTCCTACTACATTACAGTACCCTTCTTTCACCTACGAGAACAGGAGCTGTTTTGGGAGGTGGTGATATGGCATCTGGACAATGTGACGAGCCCAGTGATTTTGCTGATGGATGATCATTACTTCAACACTAATGTCTGTGTGTCTATTGTTGCATTGGATCTTCAAAGTCTTGTGGAGGCAGCACTGGTGATGCCTCTCAAGGAGTTTCAAGTGATGGCTGTGTCTCATCCAGGTTTTCGACCCATACAACAATGTTGAGAAAATAATGGCTTGATAAACAAAAAACTTGGTGTTAGTTTGAATGCTGTGATCTTCAAAAACCTTGTGCCATAAAGGAACAAAGTCTGTCTTGGCACAGCTCAGATGGTGATACATTCTGAAGCATTGAAGAGTTGCTGGTAAGATGCAAAAGAGTAAGCTGCCAGACAAGAGAAATTAAAGTCTTCAATAAAGCCTCATCAGATTAAGAATCTAGCTTTTTAATGCGCTTTGTAGCCTTTCTACTTCTACTAGCTAGAAGTCTTTTAAAATTAACAAATGCTACTGCCTCAAGCCCTCAACTCAGATTTTTTGGATCATTATCTTCCATCTACAGTATTCCTTAGTAGGCAATAATTCTTCACTTGCAAACACTTATTGTGTATATGAAACAAGGAAAACTTCATTATGGAAAATGGAAACACGAGAAAAACCGTATCTGCATGAAAGAGAAATACAACGTTCCTCAAAAGTAATGTCGGTAATAGTCTGCTAACTTAATTCCACATAAAAGTTAGTCACGGATCTCTCACCATCCATCCAGGAGGAGGACCACGCCTTCTCATGGAAATACACTTACTGCAACTCTGTTTGGGGATATGTGGGTAGGGATGGAAATTAACCAACATTCAGTAGGTCCTGCCTGCAATCCAGTCTGTTTGCTCTGACCCTGAACTACAGCATGGCAACACCCAATTAATGGTTCTGGGCTGCAGTGAGGTAGGATAACAGCAAGTCTATAAGCCAGGAACCCTCTGTCAGGATAAGGTCATAACGAGTTAATTGCTCAGGCTTCCAGCCAGACAGAGCAATATGGTATCTATATACCCAAGGCCCTCAGTCAGGGCTGGGCAGCAAGCAGGTAAAGGCTCTATCCTGCAGTCACGTAAAGCAACACAACAGTTGAGGAGAGAGTTAACTCTTTGCCAGAAGGGTCAACAAAGCCATCTGGCATCCAACTTGAAGTTGGCACCAAACCAATGGAGACCTCCTAGACCACAGTGGGGGAGGCTGACACCCCCAAAGGGTGAGGAGGCAGAGGATAGAGGGATGCAAGCCCACCAGCTCCACTGGATGCCATCTCATGGCCCTAATCCTGGTGGAGCAGTCTGTCCTTGGTTCAGCAGAAAAAAACTGGCTGAAACATGCTGTCCAGCCTTCAGTCAGGAAGACTACTGAACCCTATTTGGGTACCCTGGGCTCCGTCCTACACTCCCAGTTGGGATAAATGGATTGTGGAGTTACCGATCCTCTCCCCAGGGTAAACAGGTAGTAGCAGCCCCAAATCTTCCTCAGTGTGCATGGTGTCTGGCAGCTCTGACTGTTCCTGCGGGTCTCTGCACAGTAGTGCCCTCTGTCAGGTCTATGGTCCAGAAGTTGGGGGTCAGGTGGAGAAATTCCTGTTCCTCTGGAAGCTCTTTACTAACTGAACTAGAGGACCTGTCTTTTATATTTCTGTTTCCCCATTCTGCTACTTTGCTTTTGGCAGGGCAGCTGCAGGTGTCCCACTCCTGCCCACCAGGGGGCAGTTGTGTCTCCTGCAATCCATCGAAGAGCGCTCACATCCCCTTACTACACACAAAATCTGCTGTGAATGCCCAGTAGGCAAATGCCCCTTTAGTACATAACCACCTCCTCCCACATCTAATAAAACTCTCATAGCTTGGTGACAGTAAGTGGGTTGCATGCAGGCCATTGGGAAGTGCTGTCACGTAAAAAAGAATGATGCAATTCAAAATATGTAACAATATTCTTACCCATAAATTCAGGAAGTATTTATTGGATACAGGGACTGTAAGGTGGATAGAAAGCTGACTAGACAGTGGGGCCCAACAGGTAGTGATCAATGGCTCAATGTGTGGTTGGTGGTTGGTTTCAAGTGGAGTTCCCCTATGACTGGTATTGTTCAACATCTTTATTAATGACCTGGATGAGGGGATGAATTGCACCCTCAGCAAATTTGTGGATGACTCTACGCTGGGGGAAAGAGAGAGACATTGGAGGGTAGGGACAGGGACCACAGTGACCTAGATAAATTGGAGGACTGGGCCAAAAGAAATCTGATGAGGTTCAGCAACTGCAGAATCCCACACGTGGGACAGAAGAATCCCAAGGACTGTTACAGACTGGGGACTGACTGGCTAAGTATCAGTGCTGCAGAAAAGGGCCTGGGATTACAGTGAATGAGAGGCTGGATTTGAGTCAACAGTGTGTCCTTGTAGCCAAGAAAGCTAATAGCATATTGGGATGCAATAGGAGGAGCATTTCCGGCAGATCTAGAGAAGCTATTATTCCCCTTTATTTGGCACTGGTAATGCCACATCTGAAGTATTATGTCCAGTTCTGGGTCCCCCAGTATAGAAAGGATGTAGATGAAAGGGGAAAGTACAGTAGAGGGGAATAAAAATAATTAAGGGGCTGGAGAACATGACTTATGAGGAGAGGCTGACAGATCTGGATTTATTTCATTTGCAGAAAAGAAGAGTAAGGGGCAATTTGATACCAGCCTTCAACTTCCTGAAAGGGGGCTGTAAAGAAGATGGAGAGAAGCTACTCTCAATAGTGATGGATGGCAGAACAAGGGGCAATGGTCTAAAGTTACAGAAGGGGGAGTGTAGGTTCGATGTTAAGAAAAACTATTTCACTGGAAGGGTGGTGAAGCACTTTAATGCATTACCTAGAGAGGTGGTGGAATCCACATCCCTAGAGGTTTTTAAGTCCCAGCTTGACGACATCCTGGCTGGGATGATTTAGTCAGGGTTGATCCTGCTTTAGGCAGGGGGCTGGACCCCATAAACTCCTGAGGTCACTTCCAGCCCTAGCAGTCTATGATTCTATGGCTACGTCTACACGTGCAGCCAACATCGAAATAGTCTATTTCGATGAATAACATCTACACGTCCTCCAGGGCCGGCAACGTCGATGTTCAACTTCGACGTTGCTCAGCCCAACATCGAAATAGGCGCAGCGAGGGAACGTCTACACGTCAAAGTAGCACACATCGAAATAGGGATGCCAGGCACAGCTGCAGACAGGGTCACAGGGCGGACTCAACAGCCAGCCGCTCCCTTAAAGGGCCCCTCCCAGACACAGTTGCACTAAACAACACAAGATACACAGAGCTGACAACTGGTTGCAGACCCTGTGCCTGCAGCATAGATCCCCAGCTGCCGCAGAAGCAGCCAGAAGCCCTGGGCTAAGGGCTGCTGCCCACGGTGACCATAGAGCCCCGCAGGGGCTGGAGAGATAGCATCTCTCAACCCCCCAGCTGATGGCCGCCATGGAGGACCCAGCAATTTCGACGTTGCGGGACGCGGATCGTCTACACGGTCCCTACTTCGACGTTGAACGTCGAAGTAGGGCGCTATTCCTATCTCCTCATAAGGTTAGCGACTTCGACGTCTCGCCGCCTAACGTCGAAGTTAACTTCGAAATAGCGCCCGACGCGTGTAGACGCGACGGGCGCTATTTCGAAGTTGGTGCCGCTACTTCGAAGTAGCGTGCACGTGTAGACGCAGCTTATGAGTGTTCAGCAAGGCAGAAGGAATCAAAATGAGTCCATCTTCTCAGCTGCCTACAGTGAGGAAGCTGGACACGCTTTTACACTGAGTAGGTAGAACAGTTTTATTTACCTGCATAGCAGTTTCCTAAAGCACTGCAAAGGAATTAAATGTATGGCCTTGCTCATCAATTGTATTCAGGAGTGCAGGAGGTGACAGGCTAATTGCTGTTGCATGGGTTTCATTTGAGCCTTTACAGAGCTATGAGCCATCTGGTGTATATTCTTGTCATTTCTTTCTTTAACACCTTGATGAGCTGTCTCATCAACAGCACATATGCTTGTTTCTGCATTCCAACTTTGTCTCTCCCATAGCTTGTTCCTTTATACCACAATCTATATACAGTCACTTGAGTGCATACCACAGCAACCCATGCATATTGCGTATACGGCTCCTGAGATACATCTATATTTGAACATATTTACATGGTAAAGAGTAGAAGTGAATTATTTTTGTAGTTATATTTACAGTAGACAATGCATAGAAAAGGCATGGAAAACAGCATCCTCTGCTCTCCAGATAGTAATCAGAAAAATAACTTTTGCACCTAATTTTGCAAAGCTTTATTCATGCAAATACTCCAATAGAAAACAAAGGGTCAAATCCTGAGATTAGAGTTATCGTATTTGAAGAAGATATCCCTTAAAGAGAGTGTATCTGTATCACTATCTACCACTCACATTATATTAATGTGTTAAAGTATCTATGGTACATTAATACAACCAGAGTTGGTAGATACTGATACAGATACACTCCCTCTCAGGGGTGTCCTCTTTTTTATATGGTAACCCTACCTGAGATACTTATTCATTTTTTACTCAAGGAACCACCTATTGATATTAATGGGGTTTGTTTTGTTTTGTTTTTGTTTTTGCTTTTTTTAAACTAAGAATTAAGGAAGGATGTCAGATTTTGGCCTGTTGGGATTATTCACATAGAAAAGGGAAGCATATAGGCTCTTATGCCATAATAATGAAGTTGCTGATAAACGAGTAATTGTTGCTATGGATGATTAACATGATTATGATATAAACTGTATTCTGTATTGGCATTTAAAATAAGGAGCCATCATATATATCAGGCATTTGTGTGTACTGGTGTGAGTGTGTTTTATATATTTATGTGTGTTGTATTCAGCGCCTTTTCTGTAAAAAAAAAAAAAAAAAGTAAAGAAAAAAAGAGGAGCCGGTACTCAGCTAGCTCCCTGTCCCCTCTCCACAGCCAGTCCCATGGGTGGGGCTGCCCAGGTACCTGTACTCAGTATTGGCAAGTACTGGCACACAGCAAATACTGGTTGTATTTATATAAAATGTTGCAGTATAAAAGATTTTATCAGCTTGAGTTTGCAACTGCAGTGTTACTTACAAGTCTCAAGCCAATTGTAGCTATGCATGTCATCTCAAGGGATACCATCATAATTTGGAGTGTCTGCATCATCAAATCTGATGTTCTGTACTTTGATTCCTATATTTTCCACATAATACAACTCATTGAGTGAACGGTTGTAAACTTAACACATTAAGAGCACTTCCACCACACATTCTCTGTTTCATTCAATCTAATAGAAAACCATAAGGACTGTAGGCCTTGAAAAATGCAATTCAGCTACTTTCCTAACAAACTTAAGAAGACTGGGATTTGGAAAAAGCAAAATAAATAAACTAAACAAAATCAAGCCTTCTGCAGAGGAAAGGGAAAGATGGTAAAAATTAGATGTTTAGTCTTAGTGTTTACTCTTGCCAAGTGGGAAAGCAAGGAGCTACAATATCCAAATTATGTAGGATTCCTGAAGTTTTTAGGCACAATGCCTTAGGATGAGTATTGCAAAATTCCAGTTAAAAGTTCTATCGATAATGAGGTGTCTCCTGCTATGACATAATTAGTACTAGATTTAAATTAATATGTCTCTGAGGTGCGGCTGCTTTTTTTTTTTCTCTTAAGAACTCTTCAAACATGAGTTGGCTCCTGACTTTAAGAATCCATGAAGTAAAAGATTTTTCCACACAGAAGTTTCACATAGAAGTTTTCAGGAGGTGCCAGCTGGCTGTATGAACCTGGAAATGTCCTGGTCACACAAGATCTGTGTTTTAGAGAATTTTGTCTTAGTAAATGGGATAAGAGAAAAATAAGGCTATTATAATTGTTTTCTGCAGTGACGACTGCAGCACTAGTTCTTGGACAGCCTTTAGTTACTGAGAGATAGACTTATATACTAGGCTATGTCTACACTGTAACATAAATTGGAATTTAAGGCAGTTAGCTCAATATTACCACGTGACTGTCTTCACTGTAATTACCATGAGCTTGATTATATTATATTATATTATATTATATTATATTATATTGAGATTACAAAATCACAGTTACCTGACAGGTATAGTGCCAAGCTCAAATTCAGAAATTCAATTAGAGGCCAGTATGGAAGTGCCACATCTTAAACTTGAATTTATTATCCTCCAGAGGTGCCCCATACATAACCCATAATCACCATTTCAAACTTTTTAGTAAGTGTAGACAAGGCCAGTGTGTAGGGAAACCAACAATTCTTTTTTCCTAGACTTTTCTATCTGCTTTCTTCTAACTTCAAAATCCACTATGGGTCCCTGCATTATTTTCAGGGATCACATGCGATGATGGGAGGTTGTGCACGGCCAGTTGAGAATACAGTGGCTGCACATGTGTTGGCAACGTAATGTGGGGGGAATCCAAAAATTCTTTTTGTCTCGACTTTTGTATCCTCTTTCTTCTAACTTTAGAATACAGTCTGGACCTCTGGATTATTTTCAGGGATCATATGCAATCATGGGAGGTGGGACAGCAGTGGATGGCCAGTTGAGAACACAGTCATTGCACAAAAGCCTGACAGTGCACTGGGAAGCCAAAGACTGTTCCCATCAGAAACTCTCTTTTCTGAAATACTTTCCTACCTTCTCTTTCTTCATGCTTTTTGGGGCCCATATATCAGTTTCAATAAAGCCAAAAATCTTTTTCCCTAGAATTTTCTATCCACTTTCTTCCAACTTTGAGGATCCCTGTACTATTTCCAGGGATCGGCATATTTTCAGGGATTTGGAGGGGAATGAGGGGAATGCAATATGGGAAGATGATGTCAGAGACCAGCAAGCATACCCAGAATGCTATGTGTATGAGGGAACTGTGAGATGGGTTCCCAGAATGCATTACTGCAGCAGTTGATATGAGCCAATTTGATTGTGGAAGTAATGAGTCGACTTTGTGGGAAGTGATGATGGTCAAATTTGAACTTAAAAATACCAGAATTACAAAATCAATATTAATGAATTTGAATTCCTCGCATAGTGTAGAGGTAGCCTTTGTGATCAAAATCATAGTGGTACTTGCACAGGATACATACTGACTTATTTGTCTCTTGAATGGCTTTTTGTTTAAACTAGGAGTTGAGAAACTTCAGCACGCGGCCCAGTCCTTCAGGCTAATCAATTGGCATGCCACAAGGTGTTTTGTTTACAATCACTGTCCATAAGCACAACTCTCTGCTTTTCTCAGTGGTCACTGTTCACAGTTTCCAGCAGCCAAAAAGACTTGCAGGAAGTGACACACACTGCTGTGTAGTGCTTACTATTTCCACACCTTGAAAAAGATGCTAAAAATAGAAATAATTCAGAAAAGATCTACATAAATGATTGGAGAGCTGGGAAACAAGTATTATAATGAGACATATTAGAAGCTCAATCTACTTAGTTTATCAAAAAGAAAGTCAAGAGGTCTATAAGCACCCATATGGAAATGCTCTCTAATCACATGCTCTGTGGTCAAACAATGACAGAAAATGAAATCACTGGAAATTAACTTTATTTTTGTTCTGTATGGCTGTGTCTACATGGTAAAGTTATTTCAAAATCACAGCAGTTGTTTCACAATAACTTTGTCAGCATCTTGTCAAAGCACATGCTATTTTGAAATAAAATTGAAATAGAGAGTGCATTATTTTGATTCTGGTCCACCTCTTTCCATGAAGAATAATGACTGTTTTGAAATTGTTATTTCAAAATAAGTGCTATTTAGACATGGAGTAGCACTATTTCGAAATATGCCATTTTAGGCTCCAATGGCACTATTTTGAAATAACACTTGGACCTGGACATGCTATTTTGAAATAGCTGGAGATCATTTCAAAATGCATTCTGTGTGTGGTTGTGTTATTTCAAAATAAAATACTGCAAAATAACTGTTTCAAAATACCTTGTTTCAGAATAGGGCTGCTGTGTAGATGTAGATTACATGGCCACATCTACACTACAGTGATCTTTCAAAAGATGATCTTTCAGAAGATTTTCTTTCAAAAGAGCATGTCCACGCACAAAAAAGTGGATCAAAAGAGAAATCTTCTCTTTTGAGAGCGTCCACACAGCCCCCGCCCTTTCCAAAGAATGGGCCAGGGATTGAAAAATCCAGCACCATGTGAACTGCTCTTTCAAAAAAAAGGGCCCACAGAGCATCTACAGAATATTTCAGAAAAAGATGCTATTCCTCATTTGGGAGAGGAAGAGGGCCTCTGGAACAAGTGCCATGTTTTTTGACAGGAATTCAAAAGATAGCATTTGTGTGTGGACTATCTAGTTGTTCTTTTGGAAGAGGGACTGATTTTCCTAAAAGACTTGCTAATGTAGACTCAGCCAATGAGACCTTAGACCAGGACTAATGACCCTAATTTGTAGAATACTAAGAATACACAAATACCATCAGGTTGTAGTCACTGGCTATATTGCAAACAGTTGGACCTTGGCTTACTTAGAAAAATAGAGTGAAAAAATTGTTATATTGAAGAGAAAGAGCTCCTGAGAAATCATTGATCATAAAGCAAATTACACGTTGCACAGAAATAGGTTATAAAAACATTAACACTGCCAAAAGTGACTTACCTATTATTAAAGCAAATGAAACAGAAAAAAATGGACAAATAGTTGAAAATTATAAAACAGTGCAAAGCACACATGGTGAACCAACATGATTTTTCCAACTACCAAGCTTTTTGATAATCTCTTATTTCAAGTAAATGGGAATTTTTATTTTGGTAATATATTGCATGTTAAAAATGAACTCAGTTTTTATTGATTTTGAAAGCAACACTTGCAAGTATGAAGGTAATAGCTTTTTGATTGATTCAGTCAGGATGAGTTAGTCTTTGTGAATAAAAGGGGAATTAATCAGTGAGAGTTGATTTAAGATTTCTTCCATAGCATGGATTTCCATTTTTTTGTCATCGTTCTGCTGTTAAAGATCTGAGGAACTATTTATACTTGGTTGAATGATTAAATGATTGTAACTGCAAGCAGCTAAAAAGCAGATACCTTACAAGAATGAAGGTCTTCGTGAAATTCATCCTACTAATCAAATTTCACTCAACAAAGCATCAGGACTGTATTTGCATGAGAAGCAAACAAAAATTATCCCCTTTTCTTCTTCTATGTTAGTAGCTGTAGCTCAGCAAAGAAAAACAAAACATATTTAAAAGGAAACAAACCTTCAAAGGAAGAATTGTTGGAAATCATAGAAACGTCGGTAATTTTTGAAAATAACAGAAGGAGGTATTAGTAGGAGTGTCATAATTAAGATATCATAAGTAA